>NC_092831.1:31530748-31836359 GCF_039878825.1 Excalfactoria chinensis
GTAAACTGGACTGTAGAGCTGCTGGTGTTCTCAGCTTTCTGGTCACAAGTGCACAGCAGTGTTTTACTGGGAGCAGTTCTGGAGAAGTGAATGGCTTTGTTATACAGAGTTGCCAGAGTGTAAGAAAGGACAGAAAGAAAAGAATAGAGTTAAAACACCACCCGAATGCAAATCCAAGTGTGCAAAATATTTAAGAGCTCATAGGCCATTCCTGTCCCTAAATATCAGTACTATACAAGAGAGCAGAAATAGCTGTAGTGATGGGAAAACATCTTTCCTCTCCACATGTTCTTCCTGATGTTCATGATGGGAGATATCAGCGCTCCAAAGATGGATGGAATGACAAGTTACTGAAAGGGTGGCAGAACTGTTGTCTCCTCACCCCACAGAATCTCTTTAAGCATACTCACAACATGTAGTTAAATAAGTTACAAGACAATATTGCTCAAAAAGCTTCTGTATTCTGGGCAGCCTTGTCATAGCTGCCAGATGGGAGTTTGACTTTGCTTTTGTCAATTTCTTTTTGGCTGTGTTTGCTCAGAATGTGCCTAAAGATAAAGGGGCCTTTTTAATTGATTTTTTTATTTTCCATAATTTTTTTTTTTGTATGTTATTCTCTGAGCTGAATCCTGTTTTGTTTTCACACTGTGTCAGATCATATCTATGGCAGGAGATGTGTTTATCAGCCTCGCAAAAGATGAATGGGAAGCGGGAAGGAGGCAGGGCAGCGAAGCACTACAGTTGTGTGAATGACTGATTTTACAGGTTTGCTGGCAGCTTAAAAATAAACATAACATCATTCAACATAAACATGACTCTGGGACTGAGTAAAATGCTCCTTCGTTATGCGTGGTGCCAGTATGAATACGCATGCAACACGTATCCGCATTTTTGATTTCACAGTCCAGTAAAAGCAATTCATGAACACCTGGGAAATAATTCCAGACCAATTTCAAAAAATCAAGTGTCAAAAACATAAAATCAAAGAGTATTGGGAGTCTGAAAAGATGAGGCTTAAGGGTTATCTCTATGGCTAGAGTGATAAGGCTCCCTTGTAATCTCTGTCAGAGAACAATGAGCATCCCAGGTTTAAAATAGATGAAATGGATGATTACTTTAAAGATAATAGTATCCGCATGGATTCCTGACAGCAATATCTCCTTGCAGTGATTGTGACCCAAGAACAGGTATCACCAGAATTGTATCTCCTTAATAAATCAAATTTTGATGTAATTTTAACAGTGTTCTTCTCTTGATTTTTAACACTTGATGAGATAGATGTGGCACCATTTATTTCCTTACAATATCAGCCATGCTTCTTTCTGGACAGATATTTAAGAAACTAAACATGCAAATTATGAGAACAGAATTGAACTGATGTTTTTGTTTGCTTTTCTATAAGGTACGTGTATGGTTTTAGTACATAACAGAAAAATGATTCCAAATGTCATATAGACAAGTAATATATGCATAAATCTTATAGCTGCCTTTGGCTGCACTACATGTGTGACCCTACAATATTTAATGAGCATGCCAACGCTCTGCCCTCCTTAGTATAAGTTATTACAGAAGTTCTGTTATTGCATTATATTTTATCTTCCTACCTTCAGTGTTTTCCTGAAGTTTAAAAACAAAACAAATAAAGATAAAACGTTCCTTGGTGCTGTTTGAGAGGTTGGGTCCGCAGGGCCATGTGAAAGGAAGCCTGACAGAATTTTGTTACGGAGGATTGTTTGGTATGAAACTGGTATTTCTGAGTCTGTTTGGATCAAAGAGTCATTATGATCATATCTATTTGAGTACTCAGTAAAGCATAAAACAAAACGAATCAGATGAGTATCTTATGTAGGCTTTTTACTTAGGAATAAAGTGGACTTAGTTCATGTAACTTCACTCTTTTCTTCCTTGCTCTTGTTCTTGCAGTGTTGCATTCCACATCTCTGCGAAAGACTTCTAGATGAAGTTATTTATTTCTCTTGACATTTTTTAGGACTTAGGATACTTAGCTAATGTACTACAATTTTAGCTCGTGCTCTTTGAATTAGTAAGACAAATTTCTTGTATTGCTCATTTACTGGCTGTTTTCGTGCTGCACTCATTATCCGTCTAGTCCAACAAGGACAGACTTTTAAATTGGGAACGGGTCAAGAGAGCATACTCAAAATGACTACTGACAAGCAGCTGACATTTTTCTGCAGCTAAGATATTGTAATCTTCATGCTAATAAGGGCATTTATTCTCGTGGACTTTAATAATTGTTGATGGCTTTAGAAACAAAAAAAGGAGCACTTAAGTCATGCATAGTGTATGCTTGTACAGGATGCAGGCTTAGTGTAGTGTCACACAGTGCTTCTAAGATGGAAGACTTTTGGTGTCTTTAATGAAAATATTAAGTATAGGCAGATTCATGCAGTGTTTTTTAGCACAAAGTACCTTAGCATTATGTTATTTATTCATTAAGCAAAGAAGCACCTTTAACAGTGAGAATAGTCATAAAGTGCATGTTAACCCTTTCATTTCCAAAGCCTAAACCAAGCGTGTTATTTCATTTTAAACCTTTATGTTTGAAATGGCCTTTTCTACAAGTGTCATGGAAGGAAAAATGCAAGCTAGTGAAACTAGATCATATCTCTGATCCTAAGTGCTAGGTCATTGCGTCAAGCTGTTCAGCATTAAGTCTTGATCTAACAACTGTCATGAGTACTGGTGTGGTCCTGCAGTACTGAGATGACATTGTGAAACCTGTGTACATGTGGAGGTTTGGGGTTTTCAGTTATTTCTTTTAATAAAGGTGTAAGATGAAGGGAAAGTGAGGCTTGTTATGTAGAATACGCTTGCTGAAGTGATCTCCTTGTTGGATCTTTAACGTGGAAAAAGAATGGGAGGAGAAAGCTTGTTTCCTTGTTTATTAGATTAGTTACAGAGCTTAAGAATTCTGGAACTATTTTATGCCTTGAAGTAATCTTATTGTTTGTTTGTTTTTGTATCTTTTGTGCAGATTTGGATAACCATCAGTGCTTATTGCTCATGTAGGCAATTAAAGCCAGGTGAAGGGATGGCTGCAAGGAGCCATGCAATGCAACCACCTGCATCCTGGTAGCAGTCCAGCTGCTTCTACCTGGAAATGCTTTTGTTCTAGAGCAGTTCCTGCTGCTTTTCTCCTAGTGAGGTACTGCCCTTGAAAGTGAGTTTTTCACGTTCTATTGCACTACATTTACAGTTGATGCTACAGGAAATGCTTCATTGTAGGCTTGTACCAAAACACTTGTGTGTGGTGGGATGAACATAATGATACAGTTATTTTTTAATTTTCAGCAAGAAAGAAAAAAAATATATTGCCGAGTACTGTGCAGGTATTCACCTGTGACTTCATGCATGAATGATTTATCTTCCATCTACATGCAGTTTAGATGTAATTTGTATGGAGAAACCATGATGGATATCCTCCGTGTATATAACACAAAATTAAATTGGTATCTATTAAGATTAAATGCTTGGTGTACAATAGGGCAATTGCGTGCAGTCGGGAAGTGAGAAAGGCATAAAAAGGAACCAAGAGGCATAAAAAAGCACTTACACCTGCATATGTATGCAACTACTGCCCATAGAACTACTCAAAATCATAGTAATACTTTGGAGAAGTCCTGAGCCTATATATCAGCTCTGTACAGTATCGACTGTTCAAGAGTGTTCAGGCCATGTCCTTGTGAGACAGTTTTGAGCTCTGTTGACTTAAATGAAAAAATCTGCTATTCCAATGCTTGGGAAAATCTGTGTAATCCACCTGTAATACCATCACCTTTAAGCCCAGTGATGAATCCTACCCTTTGTTGTGTTGTCACCTAGATAAAAAAATGCAATCAAGGAGATATCAGAGCTATGAAAGTCAACTTACAAATTTGGCTTTTATTCCATTCAGGCACCCTGTGTTGGACTTGCTCAGGTTAGACAGCTGTATATTATACTTGCATCTGAAATTAGAACATTGAGAAGTAGATAAAAAGGAATAATAATAAAAAGAACTGTCGGAACAGGTTTTAAATTAAAAGCACCAATTGGCCAGAACAGTAATTTGAAGCAATTCTGTGAACTATTGTGAAATGCACTATTAGAAGAATTAAATGTTAGAATGTGTTAGCGCCGGTGAAAAGAAAAAACACACATCTGTTTTTTAACACAACTTTGCCCAGCAGATAAGAACAAAATGGTAAATGTTAATAGAAAATATGTATCACTTTTTCTAATAAAAAATGGCATTACTGTATTTTTTACTGTTAGCTTTATAGTTTTGAGTGAAGGGGAATAAACCTCTCAAAGGCCTGTTTGGTTGCTTGGTTTAAACTCAAGACGTACCATGTAAAGGATAGCTTCTGGTGGACTATTTCTGCAGGCTGCGGCTAACCAACCCTATGGGTGTAAGCAGTGGATTGATGCAGCTGGTGGAGGATGGGGCTTCTCCATCAGATCACCAGCCTTCCAGGCACATCTTTTCACTAAACTTTGCTTTTCTTTTGGCAGTCATTTTAGTTGTAGGGGTCTTTTTGCTATAAAAATTACAAAATGCATGATCTGCATCTGCGCAATTACTGTTTTTCTCGTGATGGAGATGATGTACTTTAATTACTGCTTGCTGTGGTGCTCTGCTATCTTGCTGTTGAGCTGTTTGTTGTGAAACAGCACTGGAAGATTTCAGAGTTCTTAAGAAGTGATAAAAATACTAAACTATTTATGACAACATCAATTTATGAAATGTTACTTATGTAAGCTCTAGATTAGTGATACTTCAATGTTATTCTTCAAGTCATGTTTCTACTGTATTAAAAAGTTAGAGGGTAAACACGTACACATTTCTGGTACTTAAAAGCTTTGTGTCTGTCATGTATGGAAATGGAGAAGTGTATCATCTTAATTTACTGTGTAAAGGAAATACCTGCATAGAGAAGAACTTCATGTAGATGGCCTATGCATATCCTTGATGGCAATGTGTATTCTTAGTATGTAGAACAAAATACAGACTGTCATAAAATATTGCTAGTTAAGAGAGGATCCAAGTGCTGGATGTTCCTTTCTATATAAATATTCTGAGGTGCTACTCAGATACTCCCGTTAGCATTTGCTTATCACCAAATAATTTAGCCGTGTTTTAAACGTGAATGTTGACCATCTTTGAAGTATGCTGAAGAAACAGAATTCATTCATACACTTATTTTAAGAGGAACGAGAGGCCAAATTCTGCCCAGCACCACAGGTGGGCAGGCTGGCTTTGTGGCTGTAACTGTGCACTGCAGCCTGAAAGGTCTCCTGACACTTCCCCCTCACCTTACACGTATTGCATGCTGTCTTCACAGAGAGGTTAACTCAATGTAGATTTAGGGAAATGTATTGCTTCTTCCACACGCTTATTCTAACAGCTATGAGCACCCACATTGTTTAGAGAAATCTAAAATACCCACTTAATGAAATTACCAGTTTTTCTCTAGGATGATACTATAGATGACAAAAGAGCATAGGTGAATTCTGTTTTTATTTCAGTCTTCTACTTTGTCAAGTAGTTTCTGTAACAACTGAAAAGAGAAGAATACTTTTAAACTGAGAGTTTGTGGGTTTTTTATGTTCCAGAAGCAGCAGGAGACCAGATCTACTTACTTGGCATTAGGGATGCAAAGAAACTTTTTTGTGAGACAAAATCATCTCATTTGCTTCTGTCTGAAGGATAGACCAGCCTCAAAGCAAAGCACCTGAGGAGAAAAAGCAGCTCATTACCAAATGCATTTGAATGTTTCTTCTAACAGCTGATTTATACAGCAGTAGCCACAGAAATGTGAGTACAAAACTCATGTGCTGACTTTGTTCTTCTTGAAATCTTTTTACAACCTCTGCCTGTGCAGTGCTTTGTACAAGTTTGTCTGCGTAAATGTAGACAGAGCTCTCACAAACTGTGAAAGTTCAAGCTTCAACATGGGTCCTCTTTGAATTTTCTTTACAATCTCAGATTACTGAATACTTTATCAACGTATGTTCATGTAACAGCGTATAGTCTCACATGCCTCAATATGTTATCAGATATTCTCCCCCTGTTCTGATGGGCTGTGCACAGGTGCATTTGGGCAAGGATGGTGTCCCGGCAGCTCAGCCAGCTATTCTGAGACTGCCTGACTCCAAGGTGCAGTGGGGAAAGGGTAGGGAAAAACAGTGGGACCAACACACAAGTGTGCTTTTAATTGGCAGCCTGTCTAGTGGTGTTTGCTGGACGATTGTACTGATCCTTACATTGTGACCCCGTGCTGCAGGACTCAGTGATTCAGGGAGAAAATTTCTCCCTCTGAAGTAATTAGTTGTAAGTCTTGTCTCCCTAGCTGGACTAGGAACCGGCTTGTTTGCTGTTTTGATCACAGAGCTTTTCCCACACTCATGTGGCTTTCTGCTAGTAAGTATTATCGCTCATTTGGTGGTGAGGCAGGATGGCAATTAAATATTTTAATAGAATTAGTGTAAATAAAAGCATTTATGCATTATTAGAGGAAAATTCCTTTTTCAGGTTCCACTGTTTCTGATGAATGTTGGTGTTTGGCCTAAAACATAAAGCAAATGCATCTCACCTAGTAGAAAATAGATAGAATCAGTAGCCTGAATAAATAAATAGACTGAATAGTGCAGACCTATGGAAGAAGAATTGCCAGGCAAGCAGCTGGGAAAGTGTGCTGTGCTGTCGGGCAGTGCATTTTTAGTAGTTTAGTGCTACTCAGCTTTCCTGACCTTTTGAAAGATGAAAATTAAAATATCATTGTGTTGTATGAGTGGTTTTGTCTATTTTCTGCTACTGTACTCAACCCCATAAAGGCCTCATATCCAAGGAGCCCCAAGGGAATCCAGGACTGAAGGAATTTGTCGTAGTCCAAGGTCTGATTGTTCTAACCCCATTGTGTAATATTGTGTGAGGGTGCTGGAGTGAGAGCACTGATTGCTTTGTCTGAGCTCAAGTGGCATATTTTTATTGCGTTTTGCTTATAACATTGTTTTCAAGTCTCATACTGGGAAATTCAATCCAGGGATCAAACCTGTGGAAGAGTGATGTTGTTTTCACCAGAGGTTTCAGGCTCTTTTTGGTAGAATCAGTTCAGCTCGTGTACAAGTGGAAGTGAAATGCATTTTCCCTGCTATGTAACCTCCCGGTGGCAGGACACATGGCCCCAGGGCTGCAGCTCTGCAGCTCCCACAGTGGCTGTCCCCCAGCTGGGTACAAATAAATGTCAAGTGAAGCCAACATTTCATTAAACAAGACCAAGACATGCAGGTACTACCTTAGCTGACGTTCCACAAAAAGCTGCTAGAGAAAAGTGCAGTCCTTTCCTTCCTTGCCTCTACAAGAGCATTGCCACTCTCGTGTGATGTCTTCCTTCTGCCAGTGCATTCACATGGCCCAGAAGAGCAACAGGCTGAGGATGAAAAATAATGCAGCAACTCTAAACTCAGTGCCACAGTCCAATTTATCATGCTGCTGTACAGACGCTTTTGCCAGAAATGCTGGGCTATGAAGGATAAAATTTGACTTGCTAGAAAGCAGCACACCAACAAATTCGGAATCCACACAAGCCATTAATCATATGACAAATCAGACAAAGGGAAATGTGCTAAACTACTGCGGTATTTGTAATCCTTAATATCTGATTTATTGCTTTAATGCGTTGTTCTTTAAACTCTTAGTACATTAGTGTTCTACCCAGCAAATTTGAGACATCCTTTGACAAGGAGCAACAGGAATGTGATGTTTGTCTGTTGCAAGAAAGTTGAGTTTTGGGATTTTTCTGCCAGTGACTAGTATTGGTTGCTTCATTTGAAGATATGAGAAAAAACAGGGTAATTACTTTCACAGTAGCTATTGGTTTCTGCTTCTTATACTTCTGTTTGTGGTTGCTATACCTTGAGATACAATGTGTTAAATCCTTTTGAATAATTGACTTCAAGAAGTTTTTAAAAGCCATTCTAGATGCCCTTTCTAGTGATGTAAATAGCTGCTCTCTTTTCAAGAGCTGTGTTGATTTTTGGCCTTGAGGACACTCATTCTGTATGATCTTATGGGCTTATTATGCTTTGAGTGGAACAAGTATTTACTTTCACTGGTTTTTAAGATTACTGTCTTCCAGTATGACAGAACAGATGACAGGAGTAGTAAGGAGAAGTTCCCATTAGGACTACTGCATTGTTTAATGTTCCATATAATTTATCGTGTCATAGTTCTTTGCAGATGTACTTAAATGGATTACATGTTTTTGAAGTTGAGTTTTCCTCAAAAAAATGTATCAAAGAAATGGAAAACTTTGGGGAGGAAAAGGAAGTCATTATTTCATGTTAACGTGCACTGAAAAGTTGCTGTTTATGTTGCCATTTCATGACTGGCTTTGCTTATTGTGGACTATTGTTGTCCCTTTTTTTTTTAAAAAAAAAAAAAAAGTTATACCCAAAAATCTGTACTACGCAGGTTGATAAATATGGCTATTTCCATCGTCAGCATGTCAGACTGACAACTGGAAAAGCCTTTTCCATTGCACATTTGGGAATGCATTTATTTCACTGTCAGAGCATGGTAGTGAGCACTGTTTGTTTGTCACCCGGGAGGAAACTGAGCAGAGCAGAGAAGGGCAAGCAAATGGTTGTAGGCAGGATTGCATGGGTCCTTGTAGAGCTCTGGAGTAGAAGTAATGATTGTGTTTCTTCATCAGCCCCAGTTCCTTATCTTGCAGTGCATAACATCAGATAACTCAGCCTCTAAATATGCTGTTTTTTAACTTCTACATAGAGCCTGGAGGCAGCTCCCCAGCTGGTCTTTGACTGCAACAGAGATCTGTACCTGTTTTCAGCTGAGCACCCAGCTTGTGGTGTTTCTTTGTTTTTGTTTTAACAGTGCCAAAGATCTAAAGGGGATGTGTGGGGAAAAGAAAATGTAGCCAGAGCACTTAAGCAAGAAAACTTTGAGTTTTCACAGGACTTCATCCTTACTCTGCAAGCTGGATGATCTCTCCATTTCCAAGAACCTGAGACCTTACAGAGGTCCTTTAGCCTGAGTTTAGGGATTAGTTGAATCCTTTGTCAGAAAGGAAAGGTCATGTTTAAACACTTCTTCCCAAGCATTGCTGCCACAAGAAGAGCACATTTCTAAAAACAGAGTAGCTGTTTCTTAGTGATCGCCTCAGGCCTGGGCCAAAGCATAGCCAGAAAATTGAGTTCTATGAGCATGGGAGCTATCGTATGTCTAACCTGTACTCACCCCAATTTTTTTATCTCAAGAGATTTGCACCAGTTTACATCATCTAAGAATCTATTTGTTCCTAAATGCTTGTGTTCTAACAGTACATACAGGAAAGCTGCACGAGATGTTATTTTTTGATAATTTCAGGGGCAGTAATACTAATTGAGCACTTGAAACACTCATTACTGTGTTTTGCCTGAATGGTTTAGTTGCCCTCTCACAGTTTGCTTTCAAACCAAAACACCAGATTTGTTCTCAGGACCGGGACGTGAAGACAAACTATCAAGTCGCCCTGCTGCTTGTAGTTGTGAAAACATAAATTAACCCCAGGCACAGTTATTCTACTGCATCTCATGACCTTTTTTTAATTTTTTTTAAACATTAATGAATGTTTAAAGTCTTTTCCCCATGTGGCTAACACTCTGTTAGTTCAGTGCTAGATAAGACGACACAGTTTTGCTTTATCACTTGAAAAAACATTGAGACAAAATACAACCCATTCTCGGGAGCTGACAGCCTTCTACATTTATGCCAGGAAGATTAAGATTAGCTTGTTTGTGATGCCTAAATATAGATTTTTGGGCAGCCTTTTCCAGAGGAAAGGTATGTGATGGAATGCTTGCTCAAGAGCATTATAAATATACAAGGAATTATATTTTGAATAGGTGAAAAGATGATGATTTCATGAGTTCAGACACATTGAGCAGTTGTTATTGTATGATTAAGCCACCTACAGGCTACAGTTGCATGCATTTAATTGTTTACTTGGAAGGCAAAAGTGTTTGGCACTTTTTCATTACGATATGGAAGAAATGAAAGTGCAGACAAAGAAGGCTTTGTGTTTCTCGGTATGTTTCCCTCAAAATTATACCTGTCTTTCTTTGCGATTTAAATGTTACCTTGTCAGCAGTGGAGGAAACAATTTCTTTTCTGTTTAACCTATGCACACCAATGTATATTTTTACAAACATTTGGAACAACAAATAAAAAGCAGCATTAGGATGTCAGCATAGGACGGTTATTCCTAGTCAACTACAGCAAATGTTCTTTCTTAGATGAGTCAAAGCAGCAATTAGATCAGGTTACTACAGCAGTTTAATTGCAGATTTTCTCTTATGTACTGTATATGAGGTACCATGCAGCATGTGGGGAAACTATGTAACAGTTGATAAATAAGAACAGCAATAAAATAATATGGATTAGAGAAATGTTAATGGGGAAACAAAGTATCTGAATCTTTGTGCCTGCCTTCTTTTGTAAGGAAGGAAAGATTAAGTCTGGCTGCATGCAAAGTATTTTGCCTTACTGATGCTGTACGGTCCTGGGTCCTGGGATCAATGGTATTCAAGTAGTGGTAGTTCTGAATAACCAGCAGCAAAGGTTAACAGAAAAGAGCCACTAACTGAGTGTTGTGCCCTTAGATGAGCTAACAAGGGAAGTAGGTTTTGCTGAAGAGAAGTTTTCCCTCTTTTTATAAAAATGTTTTAGACCCCTGGCTGTAAACAGGCAACTTGCTGTTCTCTGTTCTGTTTTGTAGAACATTTGAACCGTGATACATATTTAGTCATTGTCATAGGATTGTACCAGGTTACGTTATCTTGTGCTTTTTCTTAACTAATCCTAAACTCAAGGCACGCCTGTTTTAAAGACATTGCTTTGTGCCTCTGGTACACAGGCTCTTGACTATTTGGGATCTTTCAGTGGTATATTAATTTTCCTTTGCTAATTTCTCAATGCTGCTGCACAAGGGCGTTAGATAGACTTTGCAGAATCACTTACGCAAATTATAAGTGATGTGTGCCAAAAGGTTTGTCTTGCTTCTCTGGCAAATAAAAGATTAGCTACTTCTTCACTGACATTTCAGTACCTTGATTGCAGTGGAACAAGCAAATGTGTGAAATACCCAGGTAATGGCACAACTGCCAGACAGGCTGAGCCTGCACCTTGGGTGCCCTGCTGGAGCTCTGATAGCAGCAAGCCCACAGACATGCATGGCATGGTGGTAGAGACCTTCTCTTATGAGCAAGATGTGGGGATGGGATATTCTCTCTGATGGAGAAGAGCCACAGTAGAGGTAAAGCTATTTCAGAAAGCAGTGCTGGGTGGATCCATTTTAGTAAGTTGGTGTGCCTTAATGTTATGTATGCGTTCTGTCTGCTTCCAGAGGGCTGTATGAAAACTAGGTGCAGATGCTCACAGATAATTCAGTTCATACTAGGATTACTGTTAGTTACTCTGTATTATAAATCCTTCCAGTACCCCGTGAACTTATCTGCAGAGCTTATAGAGTTAATTGTAGAGTTAGCTGAATTGCGTTGTCAAGATTAAGAGCAATAGAGATGTCAAATGTGCTTTCTTATGACATGACTTCAGAAGCAGTTCTCCAAATGAGTTATCACATCTTCCCCTTTGCAGCAAACAGCATGTTCTCCAGGGATGCTGGATGCAAGATAAGCTTTATCTGTATACTGTAGATGTGAATCCAGGTCAAAAACAAAAACTACAGAATAAGCTGGAAGTTGTTTCTCTTCTTACTGTCTAAGTGTTGTCTTCTTGTTTAACACTTTGGTTCCCTCTTAACTCTTTCAGTCTCATCTTTGTTTACTTTTTATCCCAACCTCCTTTCTTCAGACTCCATGGGAATCAGTGGATTTGTAGTTGTGTTGGAAGGGCCCTTTAAAACAGTAAAGTTAGTTACTTGGGGAAGATCTTCCATGACAGCCTTCACGTGAGTTCATGCTGTTATCAGAAGAGCAATTTGTATTCCTGTAGATGTGTTGTGCGTTGGTATAGTCAGCAATAGTATAACTCTGTAAGGATACATTATAATGTGAGTCAGTGGAAACAGCGGCTGAACCCTCAAACCTTCTGCATTTCCTCTTGCTATTGCTGTCTATTAGTAGTGTGGACTTGCTTCCATTCAATCCTTTCCTCACTGCCCTCTGCCTGGCGGCGTGAGGATGGAAGTTGCCCTTGATCTTCTGCTTTCATTTGTGACCGATACCATCTCAGCAAGGGCAGTGCATGGTTCTTCTACTCCTTCTCTTTTTTGGATCCAACCATAACTTGATTAAGATTTGGCCTTTTACCTCTATATCATTTTGTCTTCTGCTTTTTGCACAGGGAATAAGCTAGATCATCACCAGTAAAAGCTGTTACAGCTATGTTTATAAGCCTTTCACTAACCTATAGGAGTTCACCACAGCATGAGAGTTAATGTTTGGACGTGTTTTCCATGCCCAAATAAAACTAAAATCTGTATATGCCACAGATGCGACTGTGGGCAAAAAAAGCCTTCTGATTTATGACTTGGTTGTCAGACCTAATCTGATATGGCTCATTTTCAGAATTCATAGCAAATGTACTAGTGGGCACAAAACTTAAGGCACAAGGCTGTCAGCCAATTAGCTATGAATACATAGATCCTTATGGAAGTGTCAGAGGTGATGCAAATGTTAAAATGTTTTATATACAGATATGATATATTTATACACGCATCACTTCATATGATCCACAGTGCTGTAATGTGCATTATAGCGTCTGCTTTCTGATTAACACTGAACACTGATTAACCAGTAACATAACTTGATTTCTGCTGTCTGTTTTCTTTTATCTGGTGAAACACATCAGTCCTAAACCCCTGAGCTGTGATGCACTGCAGTCATTGTTCTGGAGCTCCTATGGTCTGTTAAATGATGTGAATCATAAATATTTTGCCATGAAATTCAAGGTGTTAAATTTGTGAACAGGTATTATGGCACAGTGAGATTACTCAATTTCTTGTGTCTTTTTGTAACTATGGATACAAGTATTAACTAGAAATAAACAGGTAGGGTCATCTGAAGTGCCCTTTCACGGGTTTTCCCAGGCACCTTTCACCATTAGATCTCACTGAAGATGGCACACTTAGAAGCATTTAGTACCCTAGTTTACTTTCTTAAAGTGATGCAAGCTGTTATATTTGACACTGGGATTTCATAAGGTAGCTAAAGTAATTAGCACACAAATTTCTTCTGGCTCAAAAAGAGAATTGTAATTAAGACCTTTTTTGACTATTTTATTGTTAGGGGGAAAAAAAACAAACAATCATAAAATAGCTTTAAAAGTCATTAGTAAGAAGTTAGATTTAAACCACGTGGAAGCAGATAACAAAATGCAGAGAGTGCAGGAGCCATCTGCCTCTTGAAAAGTTTGAACTAAACATGACTCCCTGGTGTCCACATTGATAGTTGAGCCTGCTGCTGTTTGAAGGCATTCCCCCATGAACCGGTGACAGGATTAAGCAAATCTTCAACAACAGCAGGCATGGGAAAAAGAAATCCCTTCCCTGCCCACCAAGCACAGCAATAAGAACGCAGGGCTGACTCTATATATCAAATTTCTGTTATCCGTGTAGCATTTGCTGGTGTTGCTTGAACTGCTCTCTTTTTGTTGCTAAAACAAACGAGAGAAAATAAAATCATCTTGTACATCTCTAAGATCTAATTTTTGCAAATGTCATTAGTGTAGATTTCCCCCGTTATTTCTTTCTATTGTGGCCACAGGGAAGAAGAAATCTTTTCGTCCTCCGGGTCTTATCACCAGGGATGTTCAGAGAGTTCTCTCTCAAGAAATGTCACGGTCAGGAGTTATGTTTGCCCGCATCAGACAATAAGGAAAACAAAAAACAGTGATAGGTCATTACTACAGAACCTCGTTTTCTTTCTCAGCATGCTCCACAGGAAACGATGGAGATAATGAAACATGTTTTAAAATAATAATTCACCGTGGTGACAAGAAAACCCTCAAGCTTCATTTAACATCTGACTTTATTGGCCCACTAACTTCACCATTTACTACAACAGTGAATATTTTGGAAGGTAGCCAGAGGAAGAAAGTCACAGTTTAATTCCTAAAATAACTGAAACACAAGCTGAGTGATTTGATATTTCCCCAGCCAGTGAAATGAAACTGAAGAAAACTGGTTATTAGAGGAGCACTGCTGCTAAGCCCCAAAGTCTTCTGCAGAGCCTAATTGGAGATACCAAAGCTGACTTAGGGAAAAATAATAGCACTTAAAAGAGCCACATTTTTGGAGAAAAAAACATCAGTATGACCTCGTGAGGTTGTTCTGGTGTGTGGGCCAAGACAGTAGCCTCACGGTCAGCCTATGCCATGTCAGGAAGACAGCCCAATGTGCACAAAGGTACACATTCCAGTTTTTCACAAGAGGTAAAGTACACACAGGGTGAAGAAGCCCGTGCTGGCTACAATTAAGGAATAATGAAGTTGATAGTTTAATACTGACATTTGCATTTACTGCTTTTTGTCTGCAGAGGGGTTAAAAACATCACATGGCAGTCGCAGATGCTTTTACTTGTGTCTTTTTTGTCTGACAGTGCTCCATTTTGGATCTTGCAGGAACAATTTCTATTACTAATGTCTCAGTAGCAGCTTAGTGTTGATGGTGTCCTTTCATTCTCACTCAGTCTTCCCTACCACCCCTGCTTCCCTGGAACAACCGCAGACCTCTCTGGATTTAGGGGCAGGGGAGGATGCTCCAGTGCTTTGTGACGGTGTGTTTTAGTGTGCTGGAGAGCTGGAGGGAGGGAAGAAGGGGTTACCGGCCTGAGTGGTGCTGTAGTAAATATGTTTTGATATGTTTCTTAGAGATAACTGTTGCATTGGCTGCATGGTGTGTGACCTATTGATTGTGCAGCAGCAGCGGGAACTTCATGGACGTTATCAGGAAAAAGTGGGTGAACTCAGCCTAAGGAAGAAGATTGTGCAGGGAAGAAATTGATATTTTACAAGTGTTGATCTGAGAAGAAGATACAGATTGTTTTAATGTATTTGTCTATCCTAATATTTGGAGAAACAAACATTTTATTGACTGAGTCGATTCCATCCCATGAAAGCTGCCTTAAGTAAGAATTACGAAAGTGAATTATACAGGATATAACATGGAGGGAAAAGAACAAAGTAATAATACTCACTTTGGAAGGCTTTAATTATCTTTAGACAGCAAAAACTCTTGTTGTTAGAATTCATGGCTGAAGCTGAGCAAAATCCCTTTTGTGTCATTTGACCGAAGTGGTAGGAGTAGGGAAATCAGAGCACAGAATAGCCTCTAAAAATGGCATTTTCTTAGCATGCTTTTGCCAGTGAATGTAAAAATGACTAATGGTAAGACTAAATGAAATGAAATATCTTGAATTTTTTTCCATAAAAATGAATGGAATATGTTCACATGGACAATCCCAAATCATATATTTAAACATTACTGCTCTACTGCTCTTACGTTCTCTGTACTACATTGAAAGAAAAGCATATATGTTTTATGCTGAAATGAAAGTGAAACTCCAAGTCATCCTCTTCCACATCAGCGACCCATGTGTACTTGTATCCATAGGGTGATAGATTAAGCTCAGCTAAATGTTAACCATTTTTTTTCAGTGATGATTAAACCAGTTCCAGAACTTAATAAACTTTTTTTATGTACTTCTCTAGACCATAAATTACTTCTTCACATGAAGACGTGACTACAAAATTCATACAGACATTCTAATGCTCCCAAGGCAAATGCGACAGCGGCAATGCCATAAAATGTATTCATTACTTATGTTTGGTTTGGTTATTGCTAGGAAATAGAAATGTAATGCTTACTAACTTTCCTGCAAGTGCAACTACAACTGCAGATGAAGAGCTGATTTCTTTTTTATTTATTTTTTTAAATTATTATCAGTGATGAGAAACAATGAACTTAGAAAATATTCTTGGACTCGTACATGGAAAATAGGAAGTTCCTCTTTTGACACAGCTGTTTGAGTTGTCCGTGTTGAACATTTCACAGCTGGATGCAGGAGGACGTCATTTTATGTTCCTTGTTCTTTTATTAAACTTCTTATGTTGTGTGTTTTGGACTGCATTCTTTCAAAACTTATCCAGGGAGAAAAAAATATATAGCTCAGGTGTCCTCAGTTTGCAAGAAAGCAGAGCTCTGTGACCCCTCAAGTGGTGGAAGGAGGAAGAATGGGTCTGATTCGTGTGAATAACACCCAAGTTGGCTCTAAATGTCAGTACAGAAAGCAAGGGGTGGTTGGATAGAGAAATAGGAAAAAAATGGATTTTTATTTTTTTTCTGTTATGTTATCCTTTGAAAATAAGTGTAAGAAAAGCAAAAACATAATGGAAATCAAAACTTAAACCATCATTTCAGAGATCTAGAGAGATTTGAGGGGAAAGGTCTCTAAGAAGGGAAGAACTTTCCCTGTTAATTTTGTCTCAGATTTTCTCACTCTTAAGCTTCTCATCTCAGCTGTTGTACTCCTTTTTTTATGTTGCCTTGATTAGAGCTGACTAAAGATAATGGAGATGAAGTAAAACTTGGAGGGAAGAAACCAAAATGCTTGCTTCTGTGTCAGCGTCAAATCTTTAATGAAAGCATTTTAAAATTTGACAGTTTTCATTTTTATGAATCAATAAAATATTTTGCTAGGGTTTCTTTCAAAGCGTTTTAATTAGATGCCTACTTTTAAAGATAGCTTTATGTCTTCTTTGAGAGCTGTTAAAATGTTTTGACAGATACCCATAAACTACAGAATGTTTGGTTTTAAAGTTGGATCTCCACCTTACTCTGAACAGGCTTAATGCTATTTTCAACGCTGATTCAGGTTCTAAGTTCACACAGAGGTATCTGCAATTCCACGCTGAGATTCTAAAAGTTTCTATCTTTTCAGAAAACCTGAAAACAGGCAGTACTCTTCCACTCTTCTGTTTTCCCTATTCCCAGGTAGGCGGTATATGGATCAGACCCCTTTTCTCATCCTAAATTGGAGCAGAGAGTGGGTTCATGCAGGCAGTTCTTATATACGAGAGCTGAACTGACATAGCTGAGGATCTAGGAAGAAAAGCCTATGAAAAATAGACATGGTGGCTTTGGCAGCAGTCCTTGTAATCCATTCTGGAATGCTTTGAAGTACTGATTTCATCACACTCCGCCTTGTTCTGCTACGGCTTAGCACTTGGACCTTTTCATAGCCCATGTCTACTATAAGGCACTACTCTATCTGTAGATCTCTCCAAGGGAATGCCTCCTTATTATTTCCATGGAAACTACAACAGATAAAGAGAGCACAACAACACTTTTGGATAGAGCAAGTTCTCAGCTACAAAACACTATTTTTCAATGCATTCACCACCATTAGTTATGTATTTTTTTGCCATCAATAAACAAGAATTTACATGCTGTGCTTGTAAAATTCCATGTCACTGTCCAGAACATGGTTTGTTTTTTGTGTCACTGTTTCCACTGCTGAAACAAACCACCCAGCCCTCGCTGTGCTCACTTCTACTGTTTGGTTTCCATCAATGAATGTCAGCGGGTTCCTTTTTTTCCACGCAGAGGAATTCAGTGACACACCTTTGCTTCACGTCAGATGCTGCTGTCGGACTGCCCCGTTGCTGTCACACAGAAACAACATGGGGTGGAATATTGGTGGGAAGGTTCAAGCTGTACTGCTATGTTCAGAGCTTACATAGGAACTAAAACAAAGTAGGGAAAAATTTCAGCAAAACAGAAATGGTAGCACTCGCTGCTTAATACAGAGCAATCTGGGGGAATCAGCCTGATTTTTATCAGGTTGGCCAATCTGGTGATCAGTCCCCACTGTAGCATTAAACTGCAGTTGTCACAGATAATCTGTCCAAGGGAAACATTGTGTTCCACAGCTCTGTGCGCAGTGCAGTGCCAGATTATAATTCAGTGTATGAAATCCCTTCCCGTGACTTTCAGCCCACTATTCTCTGAGAGTTCCAAGCAACCACTGAACCCCAGAGGTGGGCAAGCGTGTCTGAATCCAGTGTATCCCAGAAAGCACCAACATTTACTCATGCCAAGCAGAGCCGTTCTGGACTCTTAGATCATTTAATGGCATCACCATGCAGCTGTCCTGGCCTTGTCACTGGCCTCCTTGTTTTGGTGGTCCCTCTGGTTTCAGAGCAAAAGGAATCCAACACAGACATTTCCCTGATGACTCTGCAGACACTTGGAATAAACTGAGGAATAAATTTCCTTCCACATGGATTTTTCTTCTATTAAACACCTAGGAGTGTACTTATCTCACCAAACCTCTGATCCTTTAAAATTAAATTACCCTCCCCCGGTGAACCAGATCAAAAAAAAGACCTTGTAAAGCAGAATAATCTTAGCTCGTCCTGGTTTTCCTGATTAAGCACTATTAAGATGAATGCCCTCCCCCGCGTGAATTACTTCCTTGAGGTCCTCCTTGTTCTGCTGCCCTTGAGTTATCTTTAAAAGCTGCAAAGTTAACATTTTTATGCATTTCAGAGCTTGGAAAGAAATGTTTCAAATATAAATGGAACCCTGTAACAGAATTCAATAAAAACTTTTCCCCCATAAGCTTATGTAAAAATGGTAATGGGAGGCTAAGAGCCAAAAGAAAGAAAATGTAACAAAAGTGAGGGGAAAACAAATAAAATAAAATAAAATTAAATAAAATAAAATAAAATTAAATTAAATTTAAAAAAAAAAAAAAAAAAAAAAAAAAAAAAAAAAAAAAAGCTTTGGAGAAAAACAAAACCAAAACACCACATGAAAAAGATATACAATTTAGGAGTTTTCAAAGGTGATATTCTATCTTTTGTGCAACCCTATATGGAGAGTTAGAATGCAGGCATTCCACACAATCTCAGTTAAATACAGGAGCATTTTTACCTCAGGGTGCTATAGCCAGTGATAGCTAGTTGCTACTAAGATTATGTTGAACCTTCTGGATAGTGAGCTCTGCTCTCACCTCCAGCTCTTCATTTTTATCTGTGAAGATGCTGAGTCAGCCTGAGCTAAGAGGCAGCTGGTGCTCACAACCAACCCCCTAACCAGCGCTGAAGTTGCGCATGTCAGGATAAATTTAGGAGTTCTGTTTTACCATCTTATCAAATGCTGTGTCTTATTCTGCCCCTAACAGCTTCCTAGTTTGGGATCTGAGCTGTGTGCAAGTCTGCCTCCTTGTGGAAGCCTTATGCAGAAGGTTCTTTCCTGTTCTTATACTGCTTATATCGACTGCTTTGACACCTCCATTCTGGCTCTCAGAGCAGGCTGCTGTGCTTACATGAATCAGCTGCCTCACACAAAGTTTTTCAAGATCCAGCCAACCCCCAGATGAATCATTAAGAAAGGATTTGAACAGCTGAGAGTCAGTGACCTCTTTAGAGACCTCATCATTTCCACTCAGAAGTAGCATGTGTGAATTGAGAACGAAGTTCACCAGTGAAGGAACTTAGTTATATATATGTATATGTACGTGTACACGTACACGTACACGTGTACACGTACACGTACACGTGTACACGTACACGTACACGTGTACACGTACACGTACACGTGTACACGTACACGTACACGTGTACACGTACACGTACACGTGTACACGTACACGTACACGTACACACGTACACGTACACGTGTACACACGTACACGTACACGTGTACACACGTACACGTGTACACACGTACACGTACACACGTACACGTACACGTACACGTACACACGTACACGTACACACGTACACGTACACGTACACACGTACACGTACACGTACACGTGTACACGTACACGTACACACGTACACGTACACGTACACGTGTACACGTACACGTACACACGTACACGTACACACGTACACATGTACACACATACACATACACGTGTACACACATACACATACACGTGTACACGTACACGTACACACGTACACGTACACACGTACACGTACACGTACACGTGTACACGTACACGTACACACGTACACGTACACGTACACGTGTACACGTACACGTACACGTGTACACGTACACGTACACACGTACACGTACACACGTACACATGTACACACATACACATACACGTGTACACACATACACATACACGTGTACACGTACACACGTACACACGTACACACATACACGTACACGTACACGTGTACACATACACGTACACGTACACTTGTACACGTACACTTGTACACGTACACGTACACGTACACACGTACACGTACACACGTACACGTACACACGTACACGTACACACGTACACACGTACACATACACGTACATGTACACTTGTACACATACACGTACATGTACACTTGTACACATACACGTGTACACGTACACGTACACGTGTACACGTACACGTACACATGTACACGTACACGTACACATGTACACGTACACATGTACACATACACTTGTACACGTACACTTGTACACGTACACGTACACACGTACACGTACACAAGTACACGTACACACGTACACGTACACACGTACACGTGTACACGTACACGTACACACGTACACGTACACACGTACACGTGTACACGTACACGTACACGTGTACACATACACGTACACGTACACACACGTACACACACACACACACACGTACACATACACGTACACATACACGTACACATACACGTACACATACACGTATATGTATATGTACATACACACATATATATGTGTGTATATAATAATAATTATATATGTATACACATATATATTCAAGGCAAAAAATATATATATAATATATATATAAATATATATATATTCAAGGCAAAATTTTATGTATATATAAATATATATATTATAAAAATATATATTTATTATATATATAATAATATAAATTATATATTAAATATTAAATACATATATTTATATATATAATAATTTATATATATATATATATATATATATAATTTTGCCTTGAATCTAACCAGACTTACATTAGTATTTAGCTTTCAAAGTTATTAATATAGGACAGAACTTCTGACTTGGAATTGCTCTGTGATTGCTGTACATCGTTCCTATTATTAGGAAAAGTCCAGAATTGAGCTACCGTTTCTAATTTGCCTTCTTCTATGGGGAAGTTAAACTGAAGAAGTCTAATTTCAGGCATGTTTCATGTCTGAAAAAATGCCCTAAATTCTAACAGCAGAAAAATCCAGAACATCTTCAAGCTCACTTTAATGGATAAACTGTGCAAAGTCCTATTGCCAACTTCCATGAAAAAACAAAGGAGATTACTCATATTTTTATATATGTCTTTCCTGAAAGTGCATAACAACATTGGAAGGTATCCCATGAGTAGGAAGAACTTTGGTTGGAGCTGTATTTTTTTATTAACAATACTAAATACAAGACATATCATTAAGGAGCAGTTTGGTATTTTTCTCTGTAAGCAGAACTTAAGGAATAAACATTAGATTTGTTATTCTTACCGATTATACAGAAATATTCATTTAGATATGGATAAAACTAAAACACAGTATAATCCAGTGAGTGCTTAAAAACAAGCCTCCCTTTTGATACATGACGATGTTTTAAATCAGGTTACATTTTTAGTAATTAAAGTAATACATTTGTGAGAAACTATGATAGTTGGAATAGCACAAAAGTATTTTTTACAGTGTAGAAAGCTGCCATGGATTTGTGGGATTGTATTTGATTCTGAAAGATTAGCAGGAAGCTGATAAATTCAATTCAGTTTAGTTTTACTTGGTTTGGTGCTTGGGGTACCTTTGTGATGCATCTCTGTGGGCTTAGCTATACTAAGGGAGAAAGAAGTTGAAGACAAAAGAGCAATAAGTCTGCAACCGTTTCTCAGTCTCCATCCTTTTTCAGTGTGTATCATAATTTTCTTACTGGTATTATGAATAAAAGAAAACATACAGTTACTAATGTGCATCAGATGTTAGAGGGACAGGCTTTTCAATGCTGTGAATAACAAAAATAAATGAAACTATAATTACAACATCTCTATAATAAAGATCCTGATGATAGGATTCCAGTGTTAACTCAGTTGGAATATTATCAGTAAAACCACTGCAAAATCTAAAAGCCTAGATTTCCAAAAGACATTAAAAACAATAAGGTAGTTACACAGGTAACTACCTGGTAGTGCACAGGTAGTTACAAAAAGTCATTAATCCAAATCTTTTGACCTCCACATCATAAAACACAGCATCACTTCATTGTCTTCCTTACACCTAAAGCAGAACACTGAATGTTACTTAATGCTCCTGAAATGAAATGCTTGCCAGTGAGGTTTGAATGTAAAACTTCATTGTTGTCTGATGTAACTGAGAAAAATACTCCCCACAAAAGTAAGTGTTCTGTTGGCCTTTTCTCTGATTGGCAAGTTTTCCTCTAAGAATATTGTTAACAGATTGAGAACCCAAAGTACAAAGCTCATCTTTGCAAGTTTGTCCCTAAGTTGTCAGAAGCAACTAAATATTATTGTCGCTTCAACTTGGAAATAATGAGGATCTGCAAATGCATCAGACGGGTACAACATGCTTTTCAGTGTATTTTCTTTTGTGTGTTTTTGCAAGGATGGATGAAGAGCAAGGTAAATCACAGCACTCATACGTGGTTGTTTCTTATTTGGTGTTTATCAGAACTGTAACATCTACAAAACTAGCATGCAATATCTGAACCTCCTTGGCCTTAAACCAAGCAGGGGATACATGCTGCCTGCTAAATACATCCTGTAAAAGAAATGGTATCAAAAACTTCAGCAGGTGGGATCTATCACAGGATATTACATGTTAAACCTATGCATAGAGATAAACTAAAGCATACTTGTGTGTAACACAAAAAAATGGAGGCATAGAGTAGAGCTTATATGGCTACAAGCCCAGCACTTTATAAACTCATGTTAACAAAACACAGAGTTATAATGGTAATTATTAGAACACTAAATGGAACTTCAGAAAGAAAACTGGACTTTCCATTAAGTTTTCAGCTATAACTACTGGATGTTCTGAGAAAATGATAGAGTAATTTATATTATATATATCATATAAAATATAAATATATATAATATGTAAAAAATATTTACTCTATTATACATATGTGTGTAATAGAGTATATATATTATATATATTTATATAATTTATATAAATAATATAATATAATAAATAATATAATAAATAATATTATAATAATATAATATTATAATAATAATATAATATATTATATTATATATATTATATAATATATATTATATTATATATAATATAATATATATCATATAATAATATAATATAATAATATAATAATATAATAATAAAATAATAATATATATAATAATATAATAAAAAGTATATAATTTATATATATATTATATATATGTGTGTGTGTGTGTGTGTGTAATAGAGTAAATAAATATTTCTTCCCTTGTCAGAAGCCGCAGTTAATCACTGAGCTGACTCAATGTCTTCTCCCAACAGTGGGGCTTTTGTATTACTCAATTAGAAACAAAGCATATAGTTAGGCAACTTCCTGCTGACTAGGAGCTGCTAAAGGACTCTCATGGAACAAATCTCTCCCTCTTTATACACATAAGGCTGAGGTGTTTTCATAATAGATGTAGCATTTGCCACACAACTTAATAACCAGAATATCCTAGACAATATTAAGATAACAAATGTATGTAATGTACACAGTAATATTCTATGGTATGAATATTTGCTGGAAATATCCACAATAATTTTTGAGCAGGACGGTATCTCTGATAAAAGCATCTTTTATTCGTGACTACAATGATAGCAGAAGCACACCTAAGGACACAACGTTACAGTTCTTATATCTTGTCTTCCATGTGTTTTCCCCTTCCCTTTCCCCTTTGGTTGGGTACTCCTGGTTACAATTTCATCAGAGGTTTACATTTGTTAATTACATTCTGAAACTTATTAATTCACATTCCGTCTTGAGCCAGTCAGTCACCATCCTGCTGTTTCTGTTTCCAAGATGTGTCAGTACTCTTAGCAATACGATAAGTTGATTCCCTTCAAAGCTTCTTCCACTCTGTCTCAGAGGCCTTTGTTAAACAAAAACTCGGGGAGGTGGGGGGGTGATTTCAGTCGTTCCCGAAATCTCTTCAGACACATATTTAAGTAGGTCACAACTTGTATATATTTACAACGAATACAACAAAACATTAAAACATACATCGTTGCTAGTTTATACAGGTATACTGTTAGTTATTTTAACTTCTCCCCTTTGTATCCTTTATTACTCAGGGCTTATTTGTCCAGTACAAAAATCAGTACTTCTATTTCAGACAACTAGACAGACAGGAGCTACAGTCTTTGTAACAATGACTTCTACCCAATAACAACAAATTGCTTCACTTATATGATGAGACCTTGAAATAAAATATTCTTATATCGTTCTAAATGCAGAAACAACATTTGATTTCCCACAATTCCCCTTTCTCTTCTTTATACAATTTTTTTTTTTTTTTAAAAGGCATTATCTTGTAGACCTCATCCATTTCATCACTTCCTTCATTACCCATCTTCTCTAATAACATCATTTTATCTGAGTGTGGTGGTGGTTCCACTGCTGTTTGTTTTAATAATGCTGTCTCAATTAATCTCTGTACCAGTCCCCTCACACAGGGGATAATACAGCACCCTATGGCCTCCAGGGCTCCTGCAACTGTAATCAAGTAAATAAATATGGATTATAACCATCCTGTTCCACTTATCAATCCAAGAGTCCAACCATCCAGTGATAGAGGTATCCCTAAATTATCTGCCAATTCATTGGCAAGGATAGTAAGCACCTGTAGTGCCTGCATTCTTGTGCCATCCGGAAATGTGTTACTGGGGATGAAGGTATATCAGTGGGTCCCCCAACATTACACACACACACACACACACACACACACACACACACACACACATCCCTTTTCAGCTAGCATCCTATCTAGGGCAATCCAGTTCTCCCAGGCCATCCTACTTTTGGCATCTAGCTGTTCTGCAATTCCCTGTATTGCATTTTCTGTATAATTTTTAAATCACTGTTGATTATAATCCAGTCTACGTTCTTGCTAATCATCACCCATCAAAACAGTGACTCAAATCAAATGGTATTACTAAGCTCCTTTTATTTCTTCCAAAGACATCCCTTTTTCAAATGCCATGGTGAATGGTATAACTAATTGAACAAGTGCACAGGTGCCTCCCCAGTTAGATGGTTAAGGTGGACCTTATCCTTCCCCCACAGTACCACCAGAGATCTGCCCAGGAGACTCCCAAACTTGAATAATTTCCTGCTGAAACCTCTGTAACATTCAAGACCTCACTGCATAAAGAAAATTTTCAAGTCTTGTACCAAACTGTAACACTTGCTATCAAAACCTTTTGCAGAATTGGAATCCAAACTCCAAAAAGTTATCTTCTGTTTCTTCTATCTTTCTACACTTGCGTATCTTTTTAGGGCACTACTTTACCCTGACTGGGCAATCTCATGCTTTTAACTTCTATTTCAGGCTTCATGTTTGGCCCTGTTGCCCACACCCCTAAGTGTAACATATTCGAGATTGCTGTGACTCCTGGGGGTACAACATTCTTTTTCCCTGTTTGTGTTAAGGCCGCACTTCCAGTTTTTCATCAGTCAATATTGTTGGTCTCTTAGCTCCAGTTTTATTAAATTTGTTGCCAGAGTAACCTGGCAGGTACAAGAATTCCTGTATTCCTACTTAGCTTATATTTAATTAATCCAAAAAACGCAAACCTTTTCTTGTTGGGCAGTAGCTTCTACTACTGTTACAAAACCATCTATGACTAATAAGAAGCACCCATATCTACCAAAAAATAAACCTCTTTATCCTGCTTCCCTAGCTGCAATTTCCCATTGCAGTTTGCACACTGCTTTCCTTCCAGTGGGGTGGAGCCCTCCCTGGGCTCTTCAAGCCCCCACTCCCCCCACCTCTCCCTGAGGGGATCTCTGGATCCTACAGCCCTATTCTAGCACCACAACAGTAACAGCTGTTATCATCACCAATTCCCTTATTATCTGTTTAGTTTGGTTTTCATAAGGTTTACCTCTCTTCAGTCCTGCCATCCCTGTTATACCTTGCCAGTCCTTGCCTCCTTCAGCCTGTCTCTGTCCCAAACTTTCTCACTTTCCAAACTCTCATCATTACATAAACTACTAACATCCTATTTCAGTTTCACCTCCTTCTTTCCAGAGACATCCAGTGCTAACACTGGGATTTCAGGTTTCCTATAGCTCTGCACATGAAGGCTGTTCTCACTTCCAGTGCCCCATCCTCTCCACCTCCCCCTTTTCCAACTTCCTCTTTGCGGCTTATAGCAGCAGTCTCTGTCTGGATCTCTCTGCCTCCAAGAGTTCTTGTGTGGGGAGAGGGGGAGAACAGTGCAGGGGGCTGCTCTCATACCAGTGCAGATAAACTCACTTTCTTTTTAACCCTTTCTCCTTTGTACATTATTCCACTATTATTTCCCTCAGTTGCAATTCCACATACCCTCAATTATTAACAATTACACTTCCTTATACATTCCAAGCAGTTTGTCCCATTCCCTTCAGAACCCAAAGATCAAACAATACAGTTCTTCTGTTTCCACAAACATCCTCCATACCAGATAACTTCCCTTTATCAATCCATATTGCTCAATTCCTTGGGCTGTTCCACCCTTGTTTTTATGGCCTTCTTTCATGTTTCTCTTGATTCCCAGTTTCATCTTTATCCCCTAGTTTTAATTCAGTATTCTCAAAAAGTGGTACTGTCATCCAGGTTCTCTCCACTCCTGTTATCTTTAAGGCCCCATTTGTTAATTAGAGTCTTGTCACCTTATGGGTCAGCAATGAAAGAGCTGCCCCCATACCTTCTAAAATCAAAACTTCTTCCCCCTCAGGTCCCACTTTTATATTTACCAGGGGCTCATGGTGGGACCAAATCTTTGAAAGCCCCAGATATTGATCTCACTGTTCTGTTACTCTAATAGGAACTTAAAATTTCTAATGTCTCCACTAGTGAGTGGGGAGTTTACATAACATATATGTCCTTGTCCCAGTGGTACCTTCCATAAGGGGTACACTGAGGTGCTGGTACAGACAGCATCTGGGAAAGTAAGATTTTTGATATCCCTTTCACATTGTTTTAATTCCCTCCTGAGCCCAGCATACCCCCCTTTTCTGTGAAATGACCCCTATGTGCTTTACCAGTTTCTCTTACTGGGGCAGTGCCTGTCTCCCTTTGTGCTATGTTGGGGTTATATGGGGTGGGCGAAGACTCTCTAGAGGGTCCCATTGATTAGTTCCCTTTTTCTAATTCCTCTCCTTCCTGGTCCAGGCCTTTTTCTTTTGACTAGTAACAGGCTGATTTCTTGTATCCAACAGGCAACATACTCTGATTCATCCTTCAAAAAGGGGTTTTGTTCTTTACATATAAACTCAAGATCTGACAAATCCAACCTTCATCAGATCCATATTTTGGCCAAAGTATTGATTTTCCCTGTAGTGGCTCTCTAGGCCATATCCGTACACAGTATTTAAACACCTTTTCCCTATCCTTGTTCCTGGTTTTTCCCTGTCCTCGAACGTATACACTAACCAGCAATGATTACAGTATTTGATGAGGGTGTTCTAGCTTAGAGTCCCACCCGGTTTCCCAGCACTATCCCTCCAATATGCTAATATACATCCTAACGGAGTTTTCTTAGGTATCTCTTTCCCTTGTGTACCCCCCATTACTCTGTTTTCTATTGATTCGCACACACAAAAGGAGGGGGAACAAAGGTTCAAAGCAAATTCCGTGAAGTTAACACATTAAAGTGTAGGTAACACAACACTATTGTTTCTCTAATCTGAATCGTTATCACCCTGAAACCGTGGTATTTTTCTACAACAAAAGCAACAGGTTCTCTCTATTAATCGTGATTTGCCTTTAGTGGGCTTTCTTCCCACCCCACCGGACTCCGTATGCACTTCACTATTACGTGCGTTACAATTGCCACAATACTAACAACAATTAATAAGACAAAAGCATTGTAACATAGAACATAGAGGCCTTTCGCTTCGTCCGTCCCCGGCCGTTTCCCTCGCGGGAGGACGGAACCGCGGGTCGGGACTCCACACTCGCCCCGCAGCTGGGCTGCGTCTCACTCACACCACACTCACACAGACAGCACAAGACCGGTCTTTACACAGTTTACGGTACAAAATTGCTCAGAAAGTATCAAAGCTGTTGGTTCAACACTCAGTTCAAATGTACAGTAGCAAGTGCTTATAAGATGTGTTAATAATGGCAAAATACACAACAATTCCTGCTAATACAGCTAGGAAAATCCAGCTCTCCTTGTGCATGCATGGTAATCCCAGTGGGACTCGAACCCACAGCTGAGACTGCCTTAATGGAACATGAACCTACAATTAAAACAGCCCAGAGACCACTTCAGTGGGACTGGAACCCACAATTGAAATGGCCTTGATTGTGATTACCCAACCGACCACACAGGTCCTTTACCAAAGGGGAAAGCTTTACAGCTCACATCTCCTGTGTAGGGCTTGTCATCATGACATACAGATTTCCCTGTTTACATTAAACATACATTACCCACCACTAGAGGGTCCTTGTCTGCTCCCGCAGTGACTGGATGAGAGAAGGGAGTCCTTCCGAGAAATCTCGGGGCGCGCCAAAGGCATCCCCTCTCTCAGCCTGTCCTGCAGCCGAACAGAGCAGGTCCCATATGGGGTGCCAAAATGACTTGTGGAATCAAACTCTACAATCCAGAGACTGGTTATGAAGCAGGTATGTTTATTTCAGCATTGTGCAGCATCAGGTGCAAGGGGGAGAGGTCCCCCAAGCTTGCACTCCAACTTGTAAAATTGTGACACAAATATAGGTAAAACTAATACATAGTCAATGATTTTCTGGAATTCAGTTACATACTCAAAAAGTTCTTTAGCATGCAGACCTCCCCTCTTGGTATTGCCCATAAAAGTTCTAATCCCCTCGCCACCATATGTCTCAGGGAGATCTCACTCCTTATCTGCATCCTTCCTGCTCCCCCAGACCCATTGTCTCTGATCCTTGTTATTCCAACTTCTGCATTCCTTTTCCAATCTACAAACAACCTTTAACTGTCCCCTTTAAGCCCCCCTTTATTCTAAACTCCAGCAGAGTCTCTGTCTCTCACTTCACCATTCAATACACTGTTGATTTCTACAAGTTTAGCTTTTTCTTTAAGGCATTACCTTATAGACCTCTTCCTCAATTCCTTCATTACCCACCTCCGCTAATAACATCATTTTATCAGACCCAGTATCAACTAATAACATGACTCCTTCCCCTTCAGGTCCCAGTTTCATATTTACAAAGGCTCCTGGTGGGACTAAATCTTTGAAAGCCCCAGAAATTGATCTCATTGTTCTGTTACTCATAAAGGAACCTCAACTTAAGATTTCATTTCCTTCCTAAAACTTCTAATTTCTAAACTAGTGAGTGGTGAGTTTATATAACATATTTGTTCTTGTCCCAGTGGGACCTCCCATAAGGGGTACACTGAGGTGCTGGTACAGACAGCATCTGGGAAAGAAAATATTGTGAAATGCTTTTTACATAGTTTTAATACCCTCCTGAGCCCAGCACACCACCCCATTCTTGTGAAGTGACCCTACGTGCTTTACCAGTTTCTCTTGCTGGGGCAGTGCCTGTCTCCCTTTGTGCTGCAATGGGATTATATTGAGGGAAGACTCACTAGAGTGTCCCATTGATTAGTTCCATTTTCTAGTTCCCATCCTTCCTGGTCCAGACCTTACTTCCTTTTAAATAATAACAGGCTGATTTCTTGTATCCAACAGGCAGCATATTCTGATACTTCCTTTGAAGAGGTATTTTGTTTTTTACATATAAATTGAAGATCTGACAAACCCAGCCTTCATCAGATCCATATTTTGCCCAAAATATGTATTTTCCATCTAGTGGCACTCTGGGCCATATCTCCACACAGTATTAAAACATCTTTTCCCTGTCCTTATACAAGGTTTTGGGGTCATTTTCCAAATTCTGAAACATTGTTCCCAAGGGGCTATCTTTGGGCACAGAGTTAGGGACCCTTTTACCATGTTCTAATGAAGCTCCTGTTACCCATCCCTCCGGAGTGCTACTGTGAACTACTCAGCTCTCAGGTTACCACATTCCAATTCTCAGTACCGTACACCAACAGCGCCCTCCCGAGACTCTTCCTTTCAGCAGCACAGCCGCTTCGTCCGTCTCCGGCCGTGCCCCTCGCGGGACAACGGAACCGCGGAATAGGACTCCGCACTCGCTTCGCACTAAAAGTGCGTCTCAGTCACACACACTCAAGAGTCTCAACCCAAGATAAGAATTGAATTCCCTTACCTCGATTCATGCTCGATGGTTCTGGGTCTGCAAGGGTTAACACCAGTGCCTGCCTAGCCCCTTGGCTTTTACAGAGTCAGTCCTTTATGTAACACCTAAGGACACAATGTTGCAGTATTTATACCTGGTCTCCCTTATGTCTTCCCCTCCCCTTTCCCCTTTGGTTGGGTATTCCAGGCTACAATTTTACACGAGGTCTGCATTTGTTAGTTACATTCTGAAACTTGTTAAATCATGTGCTGTCTTGTGCCAGTCTGTCGCCATCCTGCTGTTTCTGTTGCCATGATGTCTCAGTACTCTTACCATATTGCTAAGTTGAATCCCTTCAAAGCTTCTTCCATTCTGTCCCAGAGACCTTTGCTAAACAAACAGCCCGGGGGAGGGGTGCTCCTAGTCCTTCCCAATATCTCTTCAGGTACATCCTAGGTATGTACAGACATGTATATTTTTACAATCTGCACAACAAAACATTAAAGCATGCATTGTTGCTAGACTATACAGGCATATTGTTAATTATTTTATCATCTCCTCTTTGGATTGTTTATTACTCAGGACTTATTTGTCCAGTACTAAAAATCAGTAGTTCTATTTCAGACAGCTGCTGGACAGACAGGAGGTGAAATCTTTGTAACAATGACTTGTACTTAATAACTACAAATATCTTCACTTACATAATGAGACCATGAAATAAAAATATTCTTATCTTGTTCTAAATGCAGAAACAACACTTGATTCCCACATATTGAAGGATATTTGCTTACACTGTTTTTGGGAGAAAGCTCTAATCCAGTAACTTGTGGCTCAAACGCAGCTTTAATCATTTGGCAAGGTGATTAAGGAATAGTTAGCCAAATGAAATGTGACTCTAAATCCAAGTTACATTAAGGTGCTCGGGTTTAACTCAAGTCTTAATTCTGTGAGCTCTAATTACTTGAACAGACCTGAGCCTGTGTCTTTAAAAGAATCTAAGGACATCCCACCAAGGGAAGAAGCTGATAAACTAAACAAATACAGAAGTTTAAACTTCTAATGAAGTGCTAATGGTAGGGCAGCAAGTCACCTCACTATCAGGATAAACCCATTGCTCACAGAATAAAGCCAACTGCACCAGCAGTGTGTCTTTCAAGCCTGGGGACCCATGCTCACCTCTGCATGTCACAATCTTAGAGTAAAATGTCAATCCCTCTTACATGCACAAAAGGATAAGTAATTTCCAAGTGCTTTTTTTGTTTTGTTTTGTTTTGTTTTCGCTGTATTTTTTTATTTTTTTATTTTTTTATTTTATTTTTTTTTTTTTTTTAATTACTCTTACATACAGTACTCATACCCATAGATGTTTGACTCCAGGAAATTGTGTGGAAACATCTGCCATAAACATCTCTGCAGGACAAAGGAAAGGAAGAATTAGAATGATAGCAACAAGGAAGGGAAGGTTAGGCTGGACTAAATGTAACACCATTAACACACATACACTCTTTGGGAGAATTAAAAAACCCTGATAATTTTGTTGAAATAGATTAATTCAAGTGAAGCTGATAACTGATGGTAGTTAATATTGTGTTTTTATCAGTGTTTCACTCAGTGTTTGCAACAGTTTCTTCCAACAAGATTCCAGCTGTGGAAGTCAGACAGAGATCACTGGAGAGCGCAAGCTTTGCCTCTCTCAGCTGAGCTGTGGTGTCCAGTGAGAAGCCCCTTCTCCCTGAAATTGGTTTCACTCCAGGGTTTACTTTCTTTGTCTGTGTTCTGTCCTATCACATGCACTATGCAGAAAGTACTAACAAGCTCTATTACCATTCAGTGCCTTTATTTCTCTTATGGCTATTGTTTCCTAAACATAATCAATCAGGTTATTCTTTTGACCTTTCTTCTCTGCTTTCTACTTCAAGTTTGTTCACTGCAAAGATCTAGCTGCTTGTTTCCTAACAAAAGACCCTGGTAAACAGCAGATGTTTAGTTTGTTAATTATAGACCTCACCTAAACTGCAATAGCTGCTAGATGATAATGTGCCTTAGGATTAAGCATACATACTCAGTTTGGAGGGTTGGGTTGTGCCATTTACAGTTTACTTTTTCTTTAATTTATAAATTATGCTGATTAAAATCCAGTCTATGTTCTTGTTGATCATCAACCACCAAAACAGTGACTCAAATCAAATGGTATCACTAAGCTACTTTTAGTTGTTCCAGAGACATTCCTTCTGCAAATGCCCAGTTTGATTGTTAAGTTGGACCATAAATCCTTTCCCCCACGGTACCACCAGAGATCTGCCCAGGAGATTCCCAATCTTGAATATTTCCCTGCTGAATTCTCTGTGACATTCAAAAACCCACTGCATAAGGAAAAAGTTTCCCTTAGACCTGGTAACCTTCACACCCTGCTAAGAGAGGCAAGCTGTATGGTTACCTACTGCTGTAGAGAATGCTGGAGGGGTCTTGACATCTGTATCAGGCATTGGAGGAAACAAGAGGGAGAGAGTTCTGCAGTCTCTGTTTCCCCAGGAAGTTTTCTCTTGGTACAGGGCAATCATACACTGCATTCCCTGGAGGTCCTTGGTCCATCGCAGCAAAATGGGTGGCACCTGAGCTATGGGCCATCTGGATGCACAAACAAAGCAATTGCTATGAGACTCTGGACAATATACTTAATCCATTCTACCCAGGCATTAATTTCCCCAGAACCCTAGATCTAGTTACTAGTAACAGGCTGGTTTCTGGTATCCAACAGGCAGCATATTCTTACTCTTCCTTTGAAAAGGGATTTTGTTCTTCCCATAACAATTGAAGATCTGACAAACCCAACCTTCATCAGATCCATATTTTGGCCAAAATATTGATTTTTCCCTGTAATGGCTCTCTATGCCATATCTCCACACAGTATTAAAATATCTTGGCCCTATTCTTGTTCATGGTTTTGGGATCATTCTTTCCAAATTCTGAAACATCATTCACAAGGAGCTACCTTTGAGCACAGTGTTAGGGACCCTCTAACCCTGTTCTAACGGAGCTGCTATTACCCATCCCTCCGGAGTGCTACTGTGAAATACCCTGCTCACAGGTTACCACACTCCAATTCTCAGAGTTTTGGGCCCAATCCTTCCAGAGCACCCACTCCAACTTCCTGATTAAACAGGTGTGTACTGCTGGCACTGCACCAAGTGCACATGGTACCGTACACCAACAGCGCCCTCCCGAGACTCTTCCTTTCAGCAGCACAGCCGCTTCGTCCGTCTCCGGCCGTGCCCCTCGCGGGACAACGGAACCGCGGATTGGGACTCCGCACTCGCTTCGCACTAAAAGTGCGTCTCAGTCACACACACTCAAGAGTCTCAACCCAAGATAAGAATTGAATTCCCTTACCTTGATTCGTACACAATGTTTCCGGGTCTGCAAGGGTTAACACCAGTGCCTGCCTAGCCCCTTGTCTTTTACAGAGTCAGTCCTTTATGTAACACCTAAGGACACAACGTTACAGTTTTTATACCTGGTCTCCCATATGTTTACCCCTCCCCTTTCCCCTTTGGTTGGGTATTCCAGGTTACAATTTTACACGAGGTTTGCATTTGTTAATTACATTCTGAAACTTGTTAATTCATGTGCTATCTTGTGCCAGTCAGTCACCATCCTGCTGTTTCTGTTGCCATGATGTCTCAGTACACTTACCATATTGCTAAGTTGATTCCCTTCAAAGCTTCTTCCATTCTGCCCCAGAGACCTTTGCTAAACAAAGCTCCCGGAAGAGGGGTGATCACAGTGCTTCCGGAAATCTCCACGGGTACATTCTTAGGTAATTAAACTTGTTTATTTTAACAACACATAAGAAAACATTGAACCATTGTTGCTAGTTTATACAGGTATGTTGTTAAGTATTTATCTTCTCCTCTTTGGATCCTTTATCACTCAGGCCTCATTTGTCCAGTACCAAAAATCAGTAGTTCTATTTCAGACAGCTAGACAGTCAGACAGCTGGACACAGAGGAGCTGCAGTGTTTGTAACTGTGACTTCTACGTAATAACTACAAATTCCTTCACTTGTATATGGAGACCTTGAAATAAAATATTCTTATCTCATTCTAAAAGCAGAAATAACAGTTGATTCCCACAATTCCCCCTTTTCTTCTTTATATAATATTGATCTCTACAAGTACTGTGTTTTGATTATTTTTTTATTATTATTATTTTTTTTTTTTTAATAAAGGCGTTACCTTACAGACCTCTTCCTCTTCATCACTTCCTTCATTACCCATCACCTCTAATGCCATCATTTTATCTGAGTGTGGTGGTGGTTCCACTGGTGTTTGTTTTAATAATGTTGTCTCAATTATTCTCTGTACCAGTCCCCTCACACAGGGGATAATACAGCACCCTATGGCCTCCAGGGCTACTGAACTGTAATCAAGTAAGTCAATATGGATTATAATCATCCCTTTCCGTTTACCAAACCAAGTGCCCAACCATCCAGTGATAGAGGTATCCCTAAATTAACTGCCAATTCATTGTCAAGGGTAGTAAGCACCTGCAGTGCCTGCATTCTTGTGCCATTCTGAGATGTGTTACTGGGGTTGAAGGTGTATCAGTGGGTCCCCAAAATTACACAAACACACACATCCCTTTTCAGCTAGCGCCCTATCTAGGGCAATCCAGTTCTCCCAGGCAATCTTACTTGTGGCAACTAGCTGTTCCCGCAATTTCCTGTATTGCATTTCTCTATTATTTATAAATCACTGATGATTAAAATCCTGTCTATGTTCTTGTTGAATCTTAACCCACCAAAACAGTGACTCAAATCAAATGGTATCACTAAGCTCCTTTCAGTTGTTCCAGAGACGTTCCTTTTGCAAATGCCCAGTTTGATGGTTAAAGTGAACCACAAAACCTTTCCCCCACGGTACCACCAGAGATCTGCCCAGGAGATTCCCAATCTTGAATATTTCCCTGCTGAATTCTCTGTGACATTCAAAACCCCACTGCATAAGGAAAAGTTTCCCATAGACCTGGTAACCTTCACACCCTGCTAAGAGAGGCAAGCTGTATGGTTACCTACTGCTGTAGAGAATGCAGGAGGGGTCTTGACATCTGTATCAGGCATTGGAGAAAACAAGAGGGAGAGAGTTCTGCAGTCTGTTTCCCCAGGCAGTTTTCTCTTGGTACAGGGCAATCATGCACTGCATTCCCTTGGGCTCCTTGGTCCATTCCAGCAGAATGGGTGGCACCTGAGCTATGGGCCATCTGGATGCACAAACAAAGCAATTGCTATGACACTCTGGACAATATATTTAATCCCTTCTACACAGGCATTAATGTCCACAGAACCCTAGATCTAGTTACTAGTAACAGGCTGGTTTCTGGTATCCAACAGGCAGCATATGCTTACTCTTCCTTTGAAAGGGGATTTTGTTCTTTCCATATCAATTGAAGATCTGACAAACCCAACCTTCATCAGATCCATATTTTGGCCAAAATATTGATTTTTCCCTGTAATGGCTCTCTATGCCATATCTCCACACAGTATTAAAATATCTTGGCCCTATTCTTGTTCATGGTTTTGGGATCATTCTTTCCAAATTCTGAAACATCATTCACAAGGAGCTACCTTTGAGCACAGTGTTAGGGACCCTCTAACCCTGTTCTAACGGAGCTGCTATTACCCATCCCTCCGGAGTGCTACTGTGAAATACCCTGCTCACAGGTTACCACACTCCAATTCTCAGAGTTTTGGGCCCAATCCTTCCAGAGCACCCACTCCAACTTCCTGATTAAACAGGTGTGTACTGCTGGCACTTCACCAAGTGCACATGGTACCGTACACCAACAGCGCCCTCCCGAGACTCTTCCTTTCAGCAGCACAGCCGCTTCGTCCGTCTCCGGCCGTGCCCCTCGCGGGACAACGGAACCGCGGATTGGGACTCCGCACTCGCTTCGCACTAAAAGTGCGTCTCAGTCACACACACTCAAGAGTCTCAACCCAAGATAAGAATTGAATTCCCATACCTTGATTCGTACACAATGTTTCCGGGTCTGCAAGGGTTAACACCAGTGCCTGCCTAGCCCCTTGTCTTTTACAGAGTCAGTCCTTTATGTAACACCTAAGGACACAATGTTACAGCTTTTATACCTGGTCTCCCATATGTCTTCCCCTCCCCTTCCCCTTTTGGTTGGGTATTCCAGGTTACAATTTTACAGAAGTTTTACATTTGTTAGTTACATTCTGAATTTTGTTTATTCACCTGCTATCTTGTGCCAGTCAGCCTCCATTCTGCTGCTTCTGACGCCAAGGTTTCTTAGTACACTTACCATATTGCTAAGTTGAATCCCTTCAAAGCTTCTTCCATTCTGTCCCAGAGACCTTTGCTAAACAAACAGCCCAGGGGAGGGGTGATTCCAGTGCTTCCCAATATCTCTTCAGGTACATCCTAGGTATGTACAGACATGTATATTTTTACAATCTGCACAACAAAACATTAAAACATGCATTGTTGCTAGACTATACAGGCATATTGTTCATTATTTTATCATCTCCTCTTTGGATTGTTTATTACTCAGGACTTATTTGTCCAGTATTAAAAATCAGTAGTTCTATTTCAGACAGCTGCTGGACAGACAGGAGGTGAAGTCTTTGTAACAATGACTTCTACCTAATAACTACAAATTTTTTCACTTATATACTGAGACCATGAAATAAAAATATTCTTATCTTGTTCTAAATGCAGAAACAACACTTGATTCCCACATATTGAAGGATATTTGCTTACACTGTTTTTGAGAGAAAGCTCTAATCCAGTAACTTGTGGCTCAAACGCAGCTGTAATCATTTGGCAAGGTGATTAAGGAATAGTTAACCAAATGAAATGTGACTCTAAATCCAAGTTACATTAAGGTGCTCGGGTTTAACTCAAGTCTTAATTCTGTGAGCTCTAATTACTTGAACAGACCTGAGCCTGTGTCTTTAAAAGAATCTAAGGACATCCCACCAAGGGAAGAAGCTGATAAACTAAACAAATACAGAAGTTTAAACTTCTAATGAAGTGCTAATGGTAGGGCAGCAAGTCACCTCACTATCAGGATAAACCCATTGCTCACAGAATAAAGCCAACTGCACCAGCAGTGTCTTTCAAGCCTGGGGGCCCATGCTCACCTCTGCATGTCACAGTCTTAGAGTAAAATGTCAATCCCTCTTTCATGCACAAAAGGATAAGTAATTTCCAAGTGTTTTTTTGTTTGTTTGTTTTTTGTTTTTTTGTTTTGTTTTTTTTTTTGCTGTATTTTTTTAATTATTATTATTTCTATTATTATTATTATTTTTTTTTTAAAATTATTCTTACATACAGTACTCATACCCATAGATGTTTGACTCCAGGAAATAGTGTGGAAACTTCTGCCGTAAACATCTCTGCAGGACAAAGGAAAGGAAGAATTAGAATGATAGCAACAAGGAAGGGAAGGTTAGGCTGGACTAAATGTAACACCATTAACACACATACACTCTTTGGGAGAATTAAAAACCCTGATGATTTTGTTGAAATTGTTTTATCCAAATGAAGCTGATAGCTGCAGGTACTTAATATTTTGGTTCTATCAGTGATTTACTCAGTGTTTGCAACAGTTTCTTCCAACAAGCCTTCTGCTATCAAGGCAGACAGAAATCACTGGAGAGGGCAAGCTCTGCCTTCCTCAGCTGAGCTGTGGTGTCCAGAGAGAAGCCTCTTCTCCCTGAAATTGGTTTCATTCCAGGGTTCATTTTCTTTGTGTCCTGTCCTATCCTGTGCACTATGCAGAAAGTACTAACAAGCTCTGTTACCATTCAGTGCCTTTATTTCTCCTAAGGCTGTTGTTTCCTAAACATAATCAACCAGGTTATTCTTTTGACCTATCTTCCTTCTCTCCTTTCTACTTCAAGTTTGTTCAATGCTAGTTTCCTAATAAAGGATACTGGTAAATAGCAAATGTTTAGTTTGTTAATTATAGACCTCACCTAACCTGCAATACCTGCTAGATGATAATGTACCTTAGGATTAAGCGGACATACTCAGTTTGGTGGGTTGGACTGTGCCATCTTCAGTACACTTTTTGTATAATTTATAAATTACTGTTGATTAAAAATCCAGTCTACGTTCTTGTTGAATCTTAACCCACCAAAACAGTGACTCAAATCAAATGGTATCACTAAGCTCCTTTGAGTTGATCCAGAGACACTCCTTTTGCAAATGCCCAGTTGGATGGTTAAGGTGGACCATAAAACCTTTCCCCCACAGTACCACCAGAGATCAGCCCCAGAGAATCCCAATCTTGAATATTTCCCTGCTGAATTCTCTGTGACATTCAAAACCCCACTGCATAAGGAAAAGATTCCCATAGGCCTGGTACCCTTCACACCCTGCCATGACAGGCAAGCTGTATGGTTACCTACTGCTGTAGAGAATGCAGGAGGGGTCTTGACATCTGTATCAGGCATTGGAGAAAACAGGAGGGGGAGATAGATGGGCAGTCTTTGTTTCCCCAGGCAGTTTATACTTGGTACAGGGCAATCATGCACTGCCTTCCCTTGGGGTTCTTGGTCCATCCCAGCAGAATGGGTGGCACCCGGGCAATGGGACATCTGGATGCACAAACATAGAAATTGCTATGAGACTCTGGACAATATACTTAATCCATTCTACACGGGCATTAATGTCCCCAGAACCCTAGATCTAGTTACTAGTAACAGGCCAATTTCTTGAATCCAACAGGCAGTGTATTCTGCTTCTTCCTTTGAGAATGGGTTTTATTCTTTACATATAATAAAATCAAGATTTGACTAACCCAGCCGACATCAGAGCCATATTTTGGCCAAAAAGTTGATTTTTCCCTGTAAACACTCTCTAGGACATAACTCTATACAGTATTAAAATATCTTGGCCCTATCCTGGTTCATGATTTCAGGATCATTTTCCAATTCTGAAACATGGTTCCCAAGGAGCTACCTTTGTGCACAGAGTTAGGGACCCTTTTACCCTGTTCTAATGGAGCGCCTATTACCCATCCCTCCAGAGTGCTACTGAGTAGTTCACACTACTCAGCTCTCAGGTTACCACATTCCAATTCTCAGTACCGTACACCAACAGCGCCCTCCCGAGACTCTTCCTTTCAGCAGCACAGCCGCTTCGTCCGTCTCCGGCCGCGCCCCTCGCGGGACAACGGAACCGCGGATTGGGACTCCGCACTCGCTTCGCACTGAAAGTGCGTCTCAGTCACACACACTCAAGAGTCTCAACCCAAGATAAGAATGAATTTCCCTTACCTCGATCTAGCACAAAGTTTCCAGGTCTGCAAGGGTTAACACCAGTGCCTGCCTAGCCCCTTGGCTTTTACAGAGTCAGTCCTTTCTGTAACATCTAAGGACACAACGTTGCAGTTTTTATACCTGGTCTCCCATATGCTTTCCCCTCCCCTTTGGTTGGGTATTCCTGGTTACCATTTTACACGAGGTTAGCGTTTGTTAATTACATTCTGAAACTAGTTAATTCACCTGCTATCTTGTGCCAGTCCATCACCATCCTGCTGTTTCTGTTTCCATGATATCTTGGTACTCTTACCATATTGCTAAGTTGATTCCCTTCAAAGCTGCTTCCATGCTGCCCCAGAGACCTTTGCTAAACAAACAGCCCAGGGGAGAATTGATTCCAGTCCTTACCAATATCTCTTCAGGTACATCCTAAGGTATGTACAGACATGTATATTTTTACAATATGTCCATAATTAAAACATGCATTTTTGCTAGTTTATACAGGTATGTTGTTAGTTATTTTAACATCTCCTCTTTGGATCCTTTATTACTCAGGTCTTACTTAATCCAGTACCAAAAATCAGCAGTTCTATTTCAGACAGATGGATAGACAGGAGCTGCAGTCTTTGTATCTATGACTTCTACCTAATAACAAATTTCTTCACTGAGGCACTGAGACATTGAAATAAAATATTCTTATTTCATTCTAAATGCAGAAACAACATTTGATTCCCACACTTCTCCCTTTTCTTCTTTATACACAGTAGATTTCTGCAAGTTCTGCTTTTATTTATATTTTTGTAAGGCATTATCTTATAGACCTCTTCCTCTTCATCACTTCCATCATTACCCAGCTCCTCTAATAACATCATTTTATCAGAGTATGGAAGAGGTTACACTGCCGTTTGTTTTAATAATGCTGTCTCCATTATTCTTTGTACCAGTACCTTCAAACAGGGGATAAAACAGCACCCTATGGCCTGCAGGGCTCCTGCAACTGTAATCAAGTAAATAAATGTAGATATAATCATCCCTTTCCACTTAGCAATCCAAGAGTCCAATCATCCAGTGATAGAGGTATCCCTAAATTATCTGCCAATTCATTGGCAAGGGTAGTAAGCACCTGCAGTGCCTGCATTCTTGTGCCATCCTGAAATGTGTTATTGGGGATGAAGGTGTAAAAGCGGGTCCCCAACATTACACACACGGCTCTTTTCAGCTAGCATCCTATATAGGACAATCCAGTTCTCCCAGGCCATCCTACTTGTGGCAACTAGCTGTTCCTGCAATTTCCTGTATTGCACATTCTCTATTTTTTATAAATCACTGTTGATTAAAATCCTGCCTACATTCCTACTGAAACATAACCCACCAAAACAGTGACTGAAATCGAATGGTATCACTAAGCTCCTTTCAGTTGTTCCAGAGACATTCCTTTTGCAAATGCCCAGTTGGATGGTTAAGGTGGACCATAAATCCTTTCCCCCACAGTACCACCAGGGATCTGCCCAGGAGATTCCCAATCTTGAATAATTCCCTGCTGAATCCTCTGTAACATTCAAGACCACACTGCATAAATAAAAGCTTCCTATAGGCCTGGTAGCCTTCACACCCTGCCATGAGAGGCAAGCTGTATGCTTGCCTACCACTGCAGAGAATGCAGGAGTGGTCTTGACATCTGTATCAGGCATTGGAGGAAACAAGAGGGAGAGAGTTCTGCAGTCTGTTTCCCCAGGCAGTTTTCTCTTGGTACAGGGCAATCATGCACTGCATTCCTTTGGGGTCCTTGGTCTATCCCAGCAGAATGGGTGGCACCTGAGCAGTGGGCCATCTGGATGCGCAAACAAAGCAATTGCTATGAGACTCTGGACAATATACTTAATCCATTCTACACAGGCATTAATGTCCCCAGACCCCTAGATCTAGTTACAAGTAACAGGCTGGTTTCTGGTATCCAACAGGCAGCATATTCTTACTCTTCATTTGAAAAGCGATTTTGTTCTTTCCATATCAGTTGAAGATCTGACAAACCCAACCTTCATCAGATCCATATTTTGGCCAAAATATTGATTTTTTCCCTGTAATGGCTCTGTAGGGCATAACTCGACACAGTATTAAAAAATCATGGCCCTATTCTTGTTACTGCTTTTGGGATCACTTTCCAAATTCAGAAACATTGTTCCCAAGGAGCTACCTTTGGGCACAGTGTGAGGGACCCTTTTAACCCTCTTCTAATGGAGCGCCTATTACCCATCCCTCCAGAGTGCTACTGCGAACTACTCAGCTCTCACATTACCACATCCTAATTCTCAGTACTGTACACCAACAGTGCCCTCCCGAGACTCTTCCTTTCAGCAGCACAGACGCTTCGTCCGTCTCCGGCCGCGCCCCTCGCGGGACAACGGAACCGCGGATTGGGACTCCGCACTCGCTTCGCACTGAAAGTGCGTCTCAGTCACACACACTCAAGAGTCTCAACCCAAGATAAGAATTAAATTCCCTTACCTCGATTCATGCTCGATGGTTCCGGGTGTGCAAGGGTTAACACCTGTGCCTGCCTAGCCCCTTGGCTTTTACAGAGTCAGTCCTTTATGTAACACCTAAGGACGCAATGTTACAGCTTTTATACCTGGTCTCCCATATGTTTACCCCTCCCCTTTCCCCTTTGGTTGGGTATTCCTGGTCACAATTTTACACGAGGTTTGCATTTGTTAATTACATTCTGAAACTTGTTAATTCATGTGCTATCTTGTGCCAGTCAGTCGCCATCCTGCTGTTTCTGTTGCCATGATGTCTCAGTACACTTACCATATTGCTAAGTTGATTCCCTTCAAAGCTTCTTCCATTCTGCCCCAGTGACCTATGCTAAACAAAGCTCCCGGAAGAGGGGTGATCACAGTGCTTCCGGAAATCTCCTCGGGTACATCCTTAGGTAATTAAACTTGTTTATTTTAACAACACATAACAAAACATTGAACCATTGTTTCTAGTTTATACAGGTATGTTGTTAAGTATTTTAACTTCTCCTCTTTGGATCCTTTATCACTCAGGCCTCATTTGTCCAGTACCAAAAATCAGTAGTTCTATTTCAGACAGCTAGACAGTCAGACAGCTGGACAGAGAGGAGCTGCAGTGTTTATAACTATGACTTCTACGTAATAACTACAAATTCCTTCACTTATATATGGAGACCTTGAAATAAAATAATCTTATCTCATTCTAAAAGCAGAAACAACAGTTGATTCCCCATTTTCTTCTTTATACAATATTGATCTCTACAAGTACTGTGTTTTGATTATTTTTTATTATTTTTATTTATTTATTTTTAAAATAAAGGCGTTACCTTATAGATCTCTTCCTCTTCATCACTTCCTTCATTACCCATCACCTCTAATGCCGTCATTTTATCCGAGTGTGGTGGTGGTTCCACTGGTGTTTGTTTTAATAATGTTGTCTCAATTATTCTCTGTACCAGTCCACTCACACAGGGGATAATACAGCACCCTATGGCATCCAGGGCTCCTGCAACTGTAATCAAGTAAGTCAATATGGATTATAATCATCCCTTTCCGTTGACCAAACCAAGTGCCCAACCATCCAGTGATAGAGGTATCCCTAAATTATCTGCCAATTCATTGGCAAGGGTAGTAAGCACCTGCAGTGCCTGCATTCTTGTGCCATTCTGAGATGTGTTACTGGGGTTGAAGGTGTATCAGTGGGTCCCCAAAATTACACACACACACCCCTTTCCAGCTAGCGCCCTATCTAGGGCAATCCAGTTCTCCCAGGCAATCTTACTTGTGGCAACTAGCTGTTCCCACAATTCCCTGTATTGCATTTCTCTATTATTTATAAATCACTGATGATTAAAATCCTGTCTATGTTCTTGTTGAATCTTAACCCACCAAAACAGTGACTCAAATCAAATGGTATCACTAAGCTCCTTTCAGTTGTTCCAGAGACGTTCCTTTTGAAAATGCCCAGTTGGATGGTTAAGGTGGACCATAAAACCTTTCCCCCACAGTACCACCAGAGATCAACCCCAGAGAATCCCAATCTTGAATATTTCACTCCTAAATTCTCTGTGACATTCAAGAACCCACTGCATAAGGAAAAGATTCCCAAAGGCCTGTTACCCTTCACACCCTGCCATGAGAGGCAAGCTGTATGCTTGCCTACCACTGCAGAGAATGCAGGAGGGGTCTTGACATCTGTATCAGGCATAGGAGGAAACAAGAAGGAGAGAGAGTTCTGCAGTCTCTGTTTCCCCAGGCAGTTTTCTCTTGGTACAGGGCAACCATGCACTGCATTCCCTTGGGGTCCTTGGTCCATCCCAGCAGAATGGGTGGCACCTGAGCAATGGGCCATCTGGATGCACAAACATAGAAATTGCTATGAGACTCTGGACAATATACTTAACCCATTCTACACGGGCATTAATGTCCTTAGAACCCTAGATCTAGTTACTAGTAACAGGCTGGTTTCTGGTATCCAACAGGCAGCATATTCTTACTCTTCATTTGAAAAGCGATTTTGTTCTTTCCATATCAGTTGAAGATCTGACAAACCCAACCTTCATCAGATCCATATTTTGGCCAAAATATTGATTTTTTCCCTGTAATGGCTCTGTAGGGCATAACTCGACACAGTATTAAAAAATCATGGCCCTATTCTTGTTACTGCTTTTGGGATCACTTTCCAAATTCAGAAACATTGTTCCCAAGGAGCTACCTTTGGGCACAGTGTGAGGGACCCTTTTAACCCTCTTCTAATGGAGCGCCTATTACCCATCCCTCCAGAGTGCTACTGCGAACTACTCAGCTCTCACATTACCACATCCTAATTCTCAGTACTGTACACCAACAGTGCCCTCCCGAGACTCTTCCTTTCAGCAGCACAGACGCTTCGTCCGTCTCCGGCCGCGCCCCTCGCGGGACAACGGAACCGCGGATTGGGACTCCGCACTCGCTTCGCACTGAAAGTGCGTCTCAGTCACACACACTCAAGAGTCTCAACCCAAGATAAGAATTAAATTCCCTTACCTCGATTCATGCTCGATGGTTCCGGGTGTGCAAGGGTTAACACCTGTGCCTGCCTAGCCCCTTGGCTTTTACAGAGTCAGTCCTTTATGTAACACCTAAGGACGCAATGTTACAGCTTTTATACCTGGTCTCCCTTATGTTTACCCCTCCCCTTTCCCCTTTGGGTATTCCAGGTTACAATTTTATATGAGGTTTACATTTGTTAGTTACATTCTGAAACTAGTTAATTCATGTGCTATCTTGTGCCAGTCAGCCTCCATTCTGCTGCTTCTGATCCCAAGGATTCTTAGTACACTTACCATATTGCTAAGTTGAATCCCTTCAAAGCTTCTTCCATTCTGTCCCAGAGACCTTTGCTAAACAAACAGCCCAGGGGAGGGGTGATTCCAGTGCTTCCCAATATCTCTTCAGGTACATCCTAGGTATATACAGACATGTATATTTTTACAATCTGCACAACAAAACATTAAAACATGCATTGTTGCTGGTTTATACAGGCATATTGTTCATTATTTTAACATCTCCTCTTTGGATTGTTTATTACTCAGGACTTATTTGTCCAGTACTAAAAATCAGTAGTTCTATTTCAGACAGCTGCTGGACAGACAGGAGGTGAAGTCTTTGTAACAATGACTTGTACTTAATAACTACAAATTATTTCACTTATACACTGAGACCATGAAATAAAAATATTCTTATCTTGTTCTAAATGCAGAAACAACATTTGATTCCCACATATTGAAGGATATTTGCTTACACTGTTTTTGGGAGAAAGCTCTAATCCAGTAACTTGTGGCTCAAACGCAGCTGTAATCATTTGGCAAGGTGATTAAGGAATAGTTAACCAAATGAAATGTGACTCTAAATCCAAGTTACATTAAGGTGCTCGGGTTTAACTCAAGTCTTAATTCTGTGAGCTCTAATTACTTGAATGGACATGAGCCTGTGTATTTAAAAGAATCTAAGGACATCCCACCAAGGGAAGAAGCTGATAAACTAAACAAATACAGAAGTTTAAACTTCTAATGAAGTGCTAATGGTAGGGCAGCAAGTCACCTCACTATCAGGATAAACCCATTGCTCACAGAATAAAGCCAACTGCACCAGCAGTGTCTTTCAAGCCTGGGGGCCCATGCTCACCTCTACTATGTCACAATCTTAGAGTAAGATGTCAATCCCTCTTACATGTACAAAAGGATAAGTAATTTCCAAGTGTTTGTTTGTTTGTTTTTGCTGTATTTTTTTTAATTATTATTATTTCTATTATTTTTTTTTTTTAATTATTCTTACATACAGTACTCATACCCATAGATGTTTGACTCCAGGAAATAGTGTGGAAACTTCTGCCATAAACATCTCTGCAGGACAAAGGAAAGGAAGAATTAGAATGATAGCAACAAGGAAGGGAAGGCTAGGCTGGACTAAATGTAACACCATTAACACACATACATCCTTTGGGAGAATTAAAAACCCTGATGATTTTGTTGAAATTGTTTTATCCAAATGAAGCTGATAGCTGCAGGTACTTAATATTTTGGTTCTTTCAGTGATTTACTCAGTGTTTGCAACAGTTTCTTCCAACAAGCCTTCTGCTATCAGGGCAGATAGAATTCACTGGAGAGGGCAAGCTCTGCCTTCCTCAGCTGAGCTGTGGTGTCCAGAGAGAAGCCTCTTCTCCCTGAAATTGGTTTCACTCCAGGGTTCATTTTCTTTGTGTTCTGTCCTATCCTGTGCACTATGCAGAAAGTACTAACAAGCTCTGTTACCATTCAGTGCCTTTATTTCTCCTATGGCTATTGTTTCCTAAACATAATCAACCAGATTATTCTTTTGTCTTACCTTCCTTCTCTCCTTTCTACTTCAAGTTTGTTCAATGCAAAGTTCTAGCTGCTTGTTTCCTAACAAAAGACTCTGGTAAATAGCAAATGTTTAGTTTGTTAATTATAGACCTCACCTAAACTGCAATACCTGCTAGATGATCATGTGCCTTAGGATTAAGTATACGTACTCAGTTTGGAGAACTGGGTTGTGTCCTTTTCAGTGCTGAAGCAATTGACCAGATACCAAAATGCTTACTTGCTTCTGTTCAGTTTTAGCTTCCTCACTCATCATCCAACTTCTGTATTAAGAAATTCAACATAAAACATGTTACTTTGTTTGAAAAAAAACAGCATTTTCTCTTTTCATTATTAGAAATAATACAGTATAATTAATAATACAAATGTACAAATAAAATTACAGAGTAAATAGTCAGAGGAAACCTAAGGAAAGACTTACCAATGTTGAGATTTTCAGGTAAAATGGATACTCACCAATGTTGAAGCTCATCACAAAAACAACACAAAATAGCAAACCACAGAAATAGATGCTGCCGTAGTGGTGGTCAGCCCTTAAATGGGATCTAGGACAGATGGAGTTGAGCACCACCCTTTCAGGGAGCACAGCTGAATTACCTACACCTGTGCTCCCGCAGCTGACTCATTGCTTGCCTCAGATGGTTAATCAGAGATTCAGGTTGTGATCCACTGTTTACTTTACAAATACAGATAAAATAACAAATTTTCTTGTTCTGAAAAGCAATGATCTTTATGGTGATGGGGAAGATACTTCAGGAATATGTTCTTTCTTTCCAAATAATGAATTTTCGTAGAAATGAGAGTGAAATGCTCTCTATTTACATAGAGAAGATATTCTGAAATGATCATAACTGCATAATAGTCAGCTTAGAGTTACTGTAATTAGTGCTTCCTACCTTGCATTCATGCCATGGCTATTTGACAAACATTGCTTGTTTGGCAATCCTAATAAGCAATGTTGCCTTAGACTTTCAAAGTAGGAGTTTAGTAGCTGCCTTAGGATCAACTGAGCAACAGGATCAGCTCTTTAACCACTGAAAGGTCAGGGAGATCCAGACATAACAATTCATTTATGTTTAAAAAGCAGACACAGCTGTAAATGACTGGATCAATGAGTATGCTATACACAAATCAGCTCCTGTTTATTTCCACTGTGTTGCTTTTGAGAAAGTGAAACATCAGACTGAAGCCAGATGCTGCTTTTCACTTGTTTCCATCACTCTCTACACATCCCTCCCCATGCAGTGACATCCTCAGTGCATTCAATTTGTGTTTCCAATCAGTGCTGCTGTGGCAAGTCAACAAGGGGCCTCCACGTCAGAGCCCCAGACAATGTAAAAAAACACAGTACTTCTGATGTTAGGACTAATGGAGAATCATTCCATCTATTGTCACATATATTCTTATTTGGAAGGAAAAATGTTGAGAATCAGAGCAACAAAGGGGGTATTTCTGTTATGAGTGAAAACATCCCAAATTGTTCTGTGTCTGTAAAGACCACACCTGAGAGAGAATGGCAAAATGTAAAGAAAAAGACCTGGATCGCAGTTGTAATTCTGCATATTTACAGTATATGCATGAGGAGATCATTATTCAAAGAGCCATGGGACTGTTTCACTTGCTGTCAAATAAACATGTTTAGGTTTTTCTATTTATCATGGGTTATTTTTCTTATTATGTTAAACTTTCCTATGAAGGGTCTGTTTAATCTTTGTTTAGCTATTGATTGTATAACTACATAATGATTAGTTAAGTAGGGATTTTTTGTAAGATGGTTCCTTTGTGAACTTTTATGGACATTGACTCATTCCTTTGTGGGTAGTATTAAGTATTGTACATTAAATAATAGCATCTATAATAAATTAGTAGAATGAAATCCCATGTGTGAGCAGAGTAGTTCTGATTGTTTTCTTTTAAGTGGCTATTAGTAGCAATTGGTTAGAAATATTAACTCACTTGTTATTAGTCTGCCTGCTCTAAAGTGTATTGTTTGCTTTTAATTTAGTCATGTTCATTATTGGCGTAGTCACAGTTAGACTTGATCAATAGTTATGCTTTATGATCATATCTAAAAATAGTTATACATATAACTGAAGATATATACCAAGTCTTCTCACGTAAGTTCTCATTTTCTCTACTCAAAAGCAGACTTGTCATGCTCTAAATGGTTAATCAAATTAGCAACATAACCCATGACAGACTTGTATTAGAAGGGTCTCAAATTATGTAAGTTTAAGTAACATCTTCCTATTTTACTTTTCTCATCTATCTCCAGTTAATCAAGCCGTAGACCTTCAGCGAAATCCATGTCACTGCTGTGGAACTTTCTCACACACTTAACTGTTTTATAGTATTGTTTGTTCTTTCATACTGTTTTTTGTTGCTGTTGTTGTTGTTAGTTTTTCTTTGTTTTGGTTTTGTTTTCTAGACTAGGAGCTGGATTTTCACACTTAAAATATCAGTTCATCATTTTCAAGTTACACAGGGTATGTGTGTAATACCAATTGGAATCTACACACAACAGTTATATCCAGTAATACATTCTAACGTTCCCCAGGTTCTTTTCAGCACATTAGTAAATGATATTATTTAACATGTTCACTTATGGTTTTTCTTTAATCTCAGTATTTCAGCAAGCACTTAAATCAGGCTTCACTTTAAATTTGTTTGTATTAGATAGGTACATTATTGCATTATTACTTCCCTTTCCTGAGTATAATTATTTTCCATAAATGAATCTTGTCTTGAAAGACAAAATGAATTGGGTAATATTGGCTGGGGAGAGAGCCTACGTAGATTTTCCGTGTGTCCATTACTAAAGATATGATATTCATTTAAAAAGGAAGAAAAGCCTTTGTACCTTGAGAAAGTTTCAGAATCAGATTATGAAAAAATGGATAATTATCAGTACTATACAAACAGAATTTGTATTGATAAATCCACGTTAAAACTCTTTAAAAGAGCTGATAATTCTAATGCCAAATAACGGAGAGATCTCTGTTTCCAGTGAGGAAATGGCTGCAAATGCTATTTTGGTAGTGGGTAAGAGATGGGTGTTAGACATCATCAGTTACTATGATCCAGTGATGCAGGTGATGACCACAGAGGTTGTTATTCTGCAGGTGAACACTGAACTGCAAAGCACGTGCTCTGACACCCACTTCACATGCTGAAATAACAGTAAAAAGGAATATTTATTTTCATTGTGCATTTCAAAATGAACTGGTGTTTTGAGAATTCTTCTCCTTAATCTTAATACGCATTTCCTTGGCAAGTATGCCTCTTCAGAATGTGCTCTTGATAATGTGTTCATATCTAATCACACAGAAAACTGAACTTAACACATAGAAACAGTAATACTCAGCATCTCTAATTACTAACAGAAGTGACTTGTGAAGACATTCTTGGGAAGACATTAAACTGTGGTCCTGAACAGTCCATCTTTCTTTTTATAGGGGGGAGATGCTTTTTATGTATTTATACCTTTGTTATTTCACCTAATTGGAAAATATGAGCAATCCCTTTCCTTGTAGAGAGAACTGTGTAGGAATTCTTTTTTCTTGATGTTCGAGACCTGTTTAAAACCTTATGCTGTAATGATGAGTCATTAACATATAATCTCTATTTTATCTTTAATTAAGAAAAGGTAATCACAACATGGGCAAGTTTTAATTTAAATTCTAAATGATAGCTCAGTTTCTTTGGATTTCATCTTTCTTATCTCATGACATTGTTTCTAGAACAATCTCAGTGTGTCTGTCCACCATGGCTTACATTTTATTATTACTGTTGTAAGTATTTCCCCCCTTTCATTCTAATACAAACTGGTGAATGTGAAGGAAGTTTGAAGGGTGCAGTGTGTGAGGCTCTGAATAAGCCATTTGCAACTGAATTCTTGCCAGTAAATGGTGATATTAGTACAATTATTGGCAATTTACAGTTATCAAGATAAAAGCGTTCTTAAGTGGATGTAGCCAGTTCAGAGGTGATTGCTTCTTAATGCAGCAAAAAGCAACTCATTTAATCTTTATCATTGCCTGTATTCTTGTTTATTTGAGATCACTCTAAGTGCATAATGTTAAATTCAGGATTTTTTTTAACATTATTTTTACATGGTTCCATAAATATTCCATTACAGTTTAGAGTTAATGAGGACACATAATAAACAGTTACCTGTAAAATACTTACATCTGAAATGCTTTTCTTTATAGTGCATCTTGGTAGTATTTATTTTTCCTCCATGTTAGCTTACAGAATGCATCATACTACATCTATCAATGTGGAAATAGAATGCCGAAGATGTTAGGAGCTAATTCTGTAGTGCAGATCATTAAGCTAAAACCAATTATCTGGAGGCTGTTGATCTGAATCACCATAAATATGTTGTACTTAAACAATTGCTGGTAACAAAATGGCCAACGTGAAAGTGATTATATTCTCTGTTTCACTAAAAGGTACAGCTGTCTCTTTTACTTAGCCTTTCTTCCCGTACTTTGCAGTTGAAGACTTAGACATCTTTGAGAGAGTAAGATGTTCTGGAGTATAAATCAGAGCATATCCATTCCAAAAGAGATATTGTGTCTTTGAATAAAGGATTATTTTAATTTTTAAGTTAGATTGCAAAATGCAAACCTATTCATTGTTATTATTCACAGAAATACTTGTGAAAATCATGTTTTCAGAAATGGCACTGCAACAGAAGGCATTATTACATACCAGTCGCTAACAGTACTAAAGTAACAACTCAGCTAAGTATTCAGCAATAGAATTTAGGTATGGGTGTGCTTGGTACCTTGACTTCACAGGGAATTTTTCATTATACTTTAATTTCATGCATACTCTGAAAGCTCCATTGTTGTGGTGTCTTCTTTTCTCTCTCCTTCCCTTTACTAGAAGAATGTTGCGCAGATAAGACGGTTCTCTGGTGTATTTTGACGGCATCTCTACCATTTTGTATTAGATTTGTTTCTTATTATGACTATTTTCAGCTGCTTTAAGTCCTTCTTTGTCTGTTTTTGGTATTTTATGCACTACAAGGACTGCTTTTGGAAAGTTACACACCATTATAACTCTTAAATTACCACTCAATAACAGCTCTGTATGTTTATTAGTAATCTCCAAAGTAGAAATGCTGGTCAGTTTTGTTGCTCTGCTCTGGACTCACAAGCTTAATTTATTTATTTCATATGTGTTTGTTTCAGACCTGAGGTTTTTGGTTTTGTTTGTTTGTTTCACCATGCTTTGTTAAGGTTCATTACTATATCATCTTCAACTTAATTCAGTTGCATAAAAATTAGTCTGAACAAAAGCATGAATTCCTGTTGTCTTTATGTTTATATCAATGTGCTGAGGCATATAAAAAAGGACGACCTGAATACATATGGTTTAACTTGCGTTTATTGTCTCTTAGAATATAGGTGGTTTCAGATAGATAAAAATCAGATTTACAGCAACACTCAAGGGGAAAGGAAGGTTTTCAAGTGCAGACTTTTGAAGAGAAAAGACCTGTGTGTTATTTCTTCCAGATAAAGAGTCGTGTTAAAAATTGGCAGCTTCCTTATTCTGGTTATCATGAAAGCAAGTTGGTTTCTGATTTGGTTGTTACTCTGACTTAAACATGATAGGTACTTCATTTGAAAACTGTCAGCCACATGTAGCAGCTTCAAGCTGAAAATGGAAGGAGGAAAGAAAGCAAGCGAGCCACTACTTTTTGTTATGCTATTTCTTGCTAAAACGAAGTGACAGATCATAATAAATCTAGAAGAAAACAAGTTAATGATGTTTGTAAGTAGTCGAGCACAGCTCTCCTTTGATCTAGATAATGACTTATTCACACATTCACAGTCAAGCTCGTGCTTTTTGTGATGTGTAGTTTATAATGAACAGACTAATGCTGCCTGTAGCATATTTCCCATAATCAGTCCTGTCCTGAGCTAGGGAAAGGTACCTCAGTGTGCCACAGAGCTGGAAATGTTTAGGTTTGTAGCATGCTACTAGCAGTTCTTGTAAACCCGTCGGACTCCTTTTCCTAGTAGCTCTCATATTAGTGTCATCTTTGTTACTGTTTCATCATCAGTGAGATTGTTCAACTTCATCTGGTGTTACAGTTATTATTTGCCTAACAAGTCTTTCTAGTTTGCCACTAATACATGAAACTTAAGGGTCATGTTAATTTTGCCTTTGTTAGCACAGATATTCCTGTTGAATCGCATTCATCCCAAGAGCCCTGAGGAATTACATCCTTTAGAATGTGCACCTTATTTTAGTTACTAAATTCTCCTGTGTAGCAGAAGAGAAGGGTTTTCACTGCAAGGTGACATTCTCTGTTTCTGTCTTGCACTGCAGCTGCCCAAGTTTTTTCATTAATGTGACCCACGGGGTTTCCCATTTGCTCATGTCCTACTGTCCCTACTTGGACTTGACCTCAAGCTGAATTTGGCATTACTATTGCTAGGAGAGAATCAGAGCTCAACATGGGGATTTACTTAACTGTATACAGATTTTACTGTGTGTTGTTTAAATGCACATTGAACTGTTTACAGTGCTTCACTAATATATTTTGAAAAGTAATTGGATAGTTCTAACTCTGCAAAATTGCTTATATGAGTGTGACAATGCAGTACACTGCTGCTAAGCAGGTTTTAATCAACTCAACATTGGGCTCATTTGGTTACTAATCTCAGATGTCTGTGCTTTATTTTTTGTATTATAGGAAGGAAGTTTCAATAAATATTCAAGATGTACTAAGTAAAAGTAATTATTTAGGGCTTAGCTGGGAGAGTAAGCAACGGAATGAAATGCCACATGAGCTGAAATGTAGATTTTATGTTTGTTTTTAAACTCATTCTTTGAATATAAGCTAGATTTACATGAAAATGGTGGATCATCGACATTCATATGAAAGCAATTCAGTAGACTTGTTTATTTGGAGTTTGTGTGTTTCAGGAGTCACCTTGTACAAAAAGATGAGCTTTAATTACAATAAAACATCTGTTCCTCTTACGAAATGGAAGGCAGCTTCTAACAAATCATGCTTTTCTCTATCAAAAGAATGAAATGCTTATGGTTTTACAATTAAGTGTTTTTAGGGGGGAAAAAGAAAAAAAGGGTTTTGGAAGTTTCTCCTTTCTGGCATGGATTGGCAAAGGGCTGGGTGGGCATGAGACCTCACCAGGGTGCCAGAGGAACCGGGAGCACCCACTTTATTTCTGCAGTAGGCCTGGGGTGAATGAACAATTATTTATCTCCTCAATTTCCTGGTCCAGATACATCCATGCCTCCCACTTCTGCCATTGGATGGCACACACTCAGTTGAAACACTGTAACTTCAGAGGCTGTTTGCATTTGCATTGTAATCCTGTTGCCAAAAATTGTCCTCAGCTGCAGCCTCCTTTAGTGCTCATTGAGTTCTAACCTCTCCAACACCAGCTTTCTTCATCTTCCCCTATCCATGGTGTAAACAAATGCAACACTTTTAAAACAGCACTTAGGAGAGCGAGATCTGCCCCTGGCCTTGCAGGCATGTCTGCCACCGTATGTGCTGTTCTTGATGCTGTTATGATAGCAAGACCTTTATTTACACATTTCTGTCTTTTCTGTTTGGCGTGCACCCAAGTTACCTGCAGCTAAACAGGTTATTGTGTGTCCCTGATCTCCCTTAGTCTCAGGGCCTTATCCTCAGGTATGAATTCTAGCCTAGCCTTGGCCTGTCCCCGTGGAGATGCCTGTGGACTGGGCCTGGCCGCCATTTTCTTTTGGTCCTGCTGAGGTGACGTGGAGTAGCTGCCGTCCGACATCTTGTGGTGCCCTCTGTGAGGAAGTGGCAGATCGGTGCTGAGCTGTGACAGGACTTGTCTTCTCTGCCTTCCTATTTCTGCTTAAAATTCTACCTTAAGGTCTTTTGAAGGTTAGAAACTGATGAAAAGGAACTGGGAAGAAAGAGTGTTGTCCCCTTTGCATGAGGAAAGCCTGTATATTGCCTTACCTTGTAATAGCAAAGTCGTTTATAGCATCAGTTTGTTTTAACAAAATACTTATGTTTACTTATAGCATGAGAAGAATTAGAACAAAGTTTGTCTTATCTCTGCTCTCACTAATTTGTTTGCTTGTTGCTATTTCTGTTGCTTCAGGTCATTTCCTGCCACCAGCAGCGTCAGGTTCTTGCTTGGAGCACCTGAGATGGCGGCCGTCTCCTCAGGGTGAGTCATGGCTCCTGCAGCCTTTGCATTGCTTTCTTACTGCTTTGATAGTTTTGCTGCCTTTGCCTTTTGCTCTCTTCTTGTCTGGAAGGTTTTTCCATTGGGTGTTGTGGTAATTAAAAGCGAACAAGTCATGTCTTACCTTGGATGAGAAAAGATAAGAGCAGGAGAAAAAGAGGCTCAGGCTTAACTGTTCCCTTTGTTCTCATCTATCAAAGGAGAGACTGCCATATGTTTTCTCTGCATTTTCTGCTTTTTATATTTGTATATGTGACATATATTAATCACATGTTTTGTTAAAAGAGTTTTGCTCCTTTGAAGCTATTCATATTCTATTTTATTTAATTTACACTGTTACTTTCTGTTTCTATAATTGCAAATTGGGTATTTTAATGTTTACATGTAAAATCTGAGCTGAGTATTTTCTCTGGAATGGTACGTAGGAGGATATAGTATGTGACAAGTATGTTAACTGTATCTGATTCCTGTAATGGAAGCCATAGTTTCTTCATTAATATTAACGGAGACTTAGAAATTGATACCAGTTGTGAAGATGTTTTTGGCTATATTATTAGGAGATTTTTTTTTATGTGTGTATATATATATATATATATATGTATAACAGTAAGGTTCTTTTTCCTGAGTACCTTAAAAATATTTATTGGACTGGTTCTTAGTTCATAATTCTTAGACATTCATATTCAGAGGGTTATTCATCCTGAGGTTGCTTTGTGACTACGGAGTAACTGCTGTTTGTATAGGGTTACAGTTTGCCAAGGTTTTGACCTGGTGCGAGCTGACAAGTAAAGCGATGTTGGTTCAGCTTATTGAGAGGTGATGGATACTCCCAGGTTCAGGGCCAGGCATTTGCTGTGTACACAGGAAGTTGTGGCAGTAGAGATGAGCAGTGAAATGCTAGGTTTAAAATGGTCACTCTGAGAGCAGGCAGTAGCAAATGTGAGCTCACTTTTCCATTTATTTTATACCAGAACTGCAGTTTCTGTTGTTACTAATGGAGGTTTGACTTTTTACCAGCAAATCTATATTAGTAGTGATATACATATTTGCTAATGTCAACAAATGCAACTGAACAAAGCAGTCTATCTTAGTGTTCAATGTTGTCAAAATTTGCAGTGACCTACTCTTCCTAGTTTTAAGTGGTCATTAGATAAGGTTTTCATGCCCAAGTGTTTGCCTTCATTGTTATTTTGTGTCTTCAGTGGTTAAAGCTGCTACAGATGAAATTTCTCCACATGGCACTTAAGAGCAGGGGTCTGCTCTGTAGAAAGGAGCAGCGCGTGTTTTGCTGTCTGTGCTGTTTTTAACACTTGATCTTGCATCTCTGCTTTTGTAGTATGGTGTGACCTCTCTTCTGTACTGTATTGCGTCTATCTTTGTGGGCTCCCTTCCTTTTGCTCTTGTGATATTTCATTTTAATTTCTTCTGTGTCCATATGTAGCCTACTACCTATTTCCAGTGGATTTCTTGTTTCTTATCTGCAACCGAGCAAGCTTTATTCAAACTACAAATTTCATCTCTGCGCTTTTTGCAAAGGTACTTGAGTTTTGAAGTTTTCTTTTTGCTCTGACTTCCCACAGTTTTAATTTAAGTCTTACGGAGCAATGATCTCAATGTTCAGACAAGCAAATAGCTGGCTGTTTTTAAGCTTCATTTGAATCTATTGTAACTAAACCCTTTATTTTATACAACTGGCTTTGACAAACAGATTTTCCTCAGTGTGGAGGTTACAAAGTATGTGAAGGTCTTCTTTGTTTACGTATGAAGGGAAATCACTGAATGTTCACTAAAGAGAAGCAGTTCAAGAAGTCTTTCAGTAATTCTGTGATGCTGCTGGTGTTTCTCATTTATTTCTCTGTTGATGTTCAAATATTACATTGCATGGTAGCTTTCTTTTAGAAGGAGCAGTGTCATGTAATGATAAGCCATTGAAAATTAGTCTAAAATCAATTGAATTGGGCAGTAAGGGCTGCTGAGAAGCAGAGTTGGTGAGTGGGTTTGTCACTTCTATCCGTAAGCCTTTACTGAAGTTTGAGAGACTACTGCTAGAATAGTTGAATAAAACTTAAGGATGAGGAAATGAAGTTTATATCCTTGGGATATTCAATGTGAACTATCTTTTGGAGGCTAAATATGATTGCAAGGTCTTGAGACCAAGAGTAAAATGTAACAGTTGGTGTTAAATAATCAATATTTATAATCAGTATTCATAACTAGACATTTACTGATTACTTTCTAGGCAGGAGCTTATCTGAGATGTACCTTCATGCATATGCTCTTATTACACAGCAAGTGTGACATTAAGCGTATTTACATAGGAGATTTAAGTTAATACAACTTGCCTCATGTTTTATAGTGCACAATGAATACATAGAGAGTTTGGTACTATGGCTCAGCTTGTTAAGCTGCAGTAACTTGACCATATGCCTAATTCTTTGAATGTCAGTATTAAGGTTTAATACCATTTAATGAATGTACTTTAAATTGTTATCTCTTGTTATTTTGGATTAACTTTCAAGGTGTCTTTCCTACAAATGTGTAGAAAATGATAATATTTGTTTTACTGTCCTCTAAACTAGCAAGAACTGCTATGTGCCAACTTACTGAGCCCTAAAAGCACCATTAGCAAGCACTATTTCCATAGTTTTGCAGTCTCTCAGGAGTCATATAAAGTAATGTTAACTGCTATGTTTTCTATAGGCAGGCATATTTTTGGGGAAGATCAATGAGTGCAATCCTATTTTTTTTATACAGGCTTTATTTTCAGGTGTGACTGTGGGTTTTTTTGTTTGTTTTGTTTTTTTTTTTGTGTTGTTTTTTTTTTTTTTTTGTTTGTTTGTTTCTTTGCTATGTTCAGAGTAAGAATATTTACAGTATTATTAACCTGCCTGGACACCTACTTGTGTGACCTTGTGTAGGGAACCTGCTTTGGCAGGGGGGCTGGACTTGATGACCTCTGGAGGTCCCTTCCAACCTCTACAGTTCCATGATTATCTGTTTTATACAGCATGAGTGTGTAGGTCAGAAAGATTAAGGTAAATTAATATTTAATTCAACTTATATCCATGCCTAAATGAGTGCAGCAAACCCTATGTAATCAGATGATTAGTTCAAAGCTTTTCTTTTTTTCTTCCTTTTCTACCCAAAGAATTATCCTGTCAGGAGTAATGTTCATTGCTCACGCTGACCTAAGACTCTGGGCTTTTCTAGCTCTGGAGCTGACTGACGTTGGTCAGTGTTATGAGACAGGGCTTTTTTTCCCCCCAAGACTCAGTGAACTCAGTGGTGTCATTCTCAAAAGCAGGTAGGCACAGATAATGTGTGTTGAAGTCTCAGTGCTTGGACGTGAGAAATAACTGTATTTAAATCTTTAAGTCTTTCAGCTGGATAAGGGCAAGTAAGAATGAAGTCAGCATACTCTGATATAACATGGGCGTGCTAGAGAGAGGAGTGTGTAGAAGCAGCAGGCCAGAAAACTACCCAGTCAACAATGGCGAAAAACAGATACACTAAACAAATCAACATGTGAGCAAAGCATGTTTGGTAAACAACTTAGAACTTAAGGAATTAACTGAGAAATTCCTACTGGAAAAATGATTCATGAGCTCCAAATGGTATCACCCAGGCTGTCAGCATGTTTCTTAATTCAGTAGGTGGAGAGTCTGAATTGGCTATTGGTGTCCTCAGAGGAGTAAGAAATGAAGCTTTGGAAGGATGTTGTAGAAGCAGACCTTGCGTGCTGTGAGTCTGTAATGTGGCTGAAATGTAGAAATCATCTCCTCATGTTTTGAACATACTAAAAAGTCATGTGTTTACCATGACAAGTAGAGAAGGGGAAGCATTCACAGTTTATTGCCAGAAAATATTGGCATTTACTTTTCTGGTTATTTAAAAAAAAGAAAATGCTGTATAAAACCATGAAAACATGAATAAAAAGATGCATAATTTCCTTAGTCATTTTCTACTAAGCCAGAGGAAGCTGGTCAGACTTAATTTGTAGTAATAGGTAAATCATTCTTATGATTGAGAATGTGAGTTTTCATTGGCTAATCCTGGGAAGAAAATTAAGTCATCAATTAAATGTTTTCTTCACCTCCTTTCTATAAAGTTTTGTGAAGCATTAGTTTTAAAATGGGTTTGGTTTCCATTTCATGTAACACCAATAGTATTCCTCTCAGAGGTGAAACAATAGGCAGTGCTGCTGTTCCAAGATGTATGGCTTGAACTGCACATGCTATGAATTTATTAAGAACACTAAAGAGCACTTTGACAGTTACAGCAGCGTTCTTTTGCCACCAGTGAAAGGCTTATGTCAGTATTTCTCTGATAACCTGTGTTTCATGTCAGTGAATTTGTGAAGGCTTTGTGAAGAAACCGTGGTGTGCCTCAAGGGAAATTTCTGTCTTTTGTGTTAATACACGTATCTTAAATAATGTTACATTAACAAAAAAATGAAGAGAATGAACAGTTTTTAATATAGTACATCATAATGTGCTGAGTGGTTTCATTGGCAAATCTGGAAACAACTTGGTTTTCTACAGGGATGGTTTAAACAAGGTTTTAATATATAGACTGGCTGACCGGCAACCACTGCAGCTGTGCGGCTTCAGGTTCAACAAATGAGGCTATTACATTAGGAAGGTCTTTGCAGGATAAGTTTAAGTTAAAATTGTCATTCTCATTTATTAGAGTTGAAAACCAAATCTCTACTTAACGTTATTTTATCCTTCAGTTTGAACAATTATTTTCTTCTAATCTTGATTTGATCAACAGTTGCTGTGTTGAATTTGAATTAAAATGTGTACTGCCCGTCTTATACAGTAATGCATTATAAAATAGATCTGGTGGATTTATCAGTTCTGTGTTAATTTTTAACTTTTAAGGAAAACATAGTTGATCTTATAGCTGGGACTGTTACCATGCTGTGACATTGCAACCTTACCTTGAAGTGATGCTTTAGTAGTGGCAAGGCAGTGGACAAGTTGATGCTGTTGAGCAACTTGCACTTTTTCTCCATGTACTTACAGTTCCAATCTCACTGAAAAAAAAGAACAACCCGAAACTTCCAAGGTGTTTTGGAAGATATTGACATTTTGATCAATTTATTTACTGGCCTTGGTTTTGATCCACCAAACTTATAAATAAACAAGGAAACCAAATCCAGAATGCATGTTGGTCATTATTGGCTGCTCTGGGAAATGTAGCCATGGAAATTAGAAGTGATGTTACAAAAACCAATTAGGGAATCATTTATAGCAACAGGTTATCCCTATGAGGAAAACATACAGAGTAGAAGAGGGAATAGGCTGTGTGAATCCAGATTATTGACCGGAATGTGAAATAACGAGGGGGCTGGGCATCTGGTGACACAAAGTGGATGCAATTGATGCTAGTGTTAATGAACCAGGGAGGAAGTGAAATTCAATAAGGTAAAAATAGTTTTCATCATCTTTAAAAACAAGCAAACAAAAAGCTACAAAAACTATTTTTGTGTTTTTTGCCTTCAGAATCCTTTTTACTCATAAAAACACCTGATGATTCTAATTGTTTGAAATCTCATCAAGGTTCCTTGTATCGATAGGAATATTCACTCTTCCTAGACATGATTTAATGATTTAATCACTATGGTTTCTTACCGAGAGCCCTGCTAATGGCAATCCTACACAGATTACATAAATGGTATTCACTCAGGTACAGTAAATGGTGAAGCCCTTAATTCTATTTTTTCCTCAATTGAAGTGAAACCGAGCCATTTAAATGTAACAATTAGAGGGTTTTATAACAGCCCAAGAATAGTTCTTGTTGTCGGGCTTTTTTTGTTTTTGTTTTATTATTTTTTTTTTAATTTTGATTACTTTCAGAGGTGGTTATGTATGCAGCTAGTTTCTAGTTATTTCCAGTATTACACTAATTATTAGTACCATATGAAATGTGTGTGTGTGAACTGCATTTATTACAAATCCCATCCTGTACCTCTCTTGCTGCTAATGTTTTCCATCAGCTGTTTAACTCGAGGCAGGGCTTTTGTGTGTTTCTGGTGAAGGGGCTGCTTAGATAAAGTAGATCTCGTCCTGCTGCCTTTCTTGCCTTTCCTTCTGAAGCTGTTGATAATGCTAAATGAGTATTCAGAACATGTGCGTGAGATTGTTGCCTGTCACACAGGCTGTTTGGCACGAAAGCTTTGTCTGATCTACTTCTCCTCTTAATAGGCTCTTTAAGATGCCATGGAGTCACATTTGTTAAAGCTTTTCAGGATAAATTTCCATGTAGAAGGCTTTCTGTATTTTCAAACAATTTATTGTTAAGAAAGCACACAAGGTAATGTGGCTCAATGTTTTCACAGTCTGTTAATTTCAAACAAGTTTGCTAGAAATCTTGCTAATGCATTGAGCTTAAATATACCTGCGTATAAGCTGTGGTTTATAAATGTAGAGGGTTTTCCACGCTAACTTGCATGCTTAAGCATACACTATTGTATTGTTAGGTGTCTAGGTACAGTTCTTTCATTTAGATTTGGCAGCCAGCTTCCCCTTTCTCTTTTCCATCTCCCCTATGGTTGTTTCTGCGGATCACACTAAAATTAATGCCTCTTATTTCCATGGAATGTACAACATATACAAAGAGCATGATAACATTCTTTGACAGAGCAAATTGTTAGCAACAAAACACTATTTTTCAATGTAGACATCACTGTTAGCTCTGCATCTTCACCACAATGAACAGGGGCCTGTATGCTGTGCTAGTAAGTATTTGCACTGGTGGAGGTAATCACTGTTGCCACTGCTGACATGCATCACATCCACTGCTCGGTCATTTGTTCAGCAAGCGTTTATGAATGTCCATGCAAAAAAAACCAATTCAACCTTTGTTTCATCCACACTTTGTTGTCTAATGCCATTGTGTCAGACTGCCCCTCTGATGCCATCAGTTACATAATGGAGCACTGGTGGGAAGGCTCTACTTCTGCTATTGCACCGCATCTGCCTCTGATATTGTAGGCCAACATTACTTTTGGAACAGCCCTCGTAGATTCTAAGATAGAGCAATAAGGATAATTGTGCAGCAAAGATAGCTCAGGTGTAAAAGGAGCCGGTGTTGTGGACTCTATTCTGAAATTTGACAAGTTAATTCAGCCTTATGTTCAAATGCATTATAATACTGTTGTGGTTTTATTCAGGTGCTTATTTCTTCTGCTTGATCATCAGTTATTGATCCTGCCAATGAGGGATTTTTTCCCCCTTGCCTGCAGTACACGTGTATGTGATGCAGTGATTTCTGTCTGAACATTCAGTGAAAGCTAGTGTATGTTGAACAATAGGAGTATCTTCTCATAGGTTGTATACTGGACAGGTTTACTCTGGTTTCCATACTAGAGCTTGCAGTATTATTTCCTTATTCACAAACATAGTTGTTCTTTTTGTCTGGTTCTTAGCAATATTATGAGATTTGTTTGCATCTGTAAGAAGATAAATTGTGTAACTACAGTTACTCAGTCATACCTTGGCAGTTTAGAATCATGGTGTGTGTGTATATATGTACATGCATATATATAAGGCTGTAGGTAAACAAGTTTAATGAAAATGCCTGTTGTTTATTGAAACATGGACATAGGTAAAATAATGTCAATTGGATTAGAGAATTTATTTACCTGCAAAATAATTAGTATGGCAGCTGACTTACTAATGGTTATGTTTTCTATTAATATTTTATTTTTATATCTAAAATACAGTAGAAATAAAAACAGGTATGTAGTTCCTTCTTACAAAAAATAAATAAATAAATAAAAATCTGATTATCCTCAGCTTCGTTGATGATTGTCCACTAAATGCTAAGTTATCAACCAATGTCAAGGCATTCTTCCATGAGTTGTTTCCTATTTGCTATCATCTTGTTTTTCCCCTAAATACTGATTATCCACTTACAATTTTTGTGTGTGTGTGTTGAAAAGAATGATCCTCTTTAACATCGTCATCAACGTAAGTAATATTCTTGGAAACAAAGGAGTAACAAAGGTGAACAGAAGTCCAAATTTTATTACAAGGATTAGTATTGAACCTGGTCTGATTCAGTTATTCTTTATCATCCTTGTTTCATCTAAAACAGAAATGGAATAAATTCATGGTTAATCTGAGTTAACATTTGAACTATCGCAAAAGGAAGCAAGTCGAGAAGCTTTCTCTAAGTATTAGTATGTGGATTTCAGTTTTAAGAACTATCTGTATCTTGAGATACATAAGCAGAAACTCATGTCCTTCTCACTGTGAGAAACAAATTCACAATTGTAATGCCCTCATCACTGCTTGGTCTTTTTCTTCTCTAATAAAACTATTCTCAGTCATGTTATTCCTTAGCAGTTTTCATTGTGTTTTATATCAACAGATGAGGATTTTTCTCAACTCGTTCTAATCCTTTCAAATATGTTCAGATTTCTTGTTGACATTTGAAGTTGGAGTTGTCTGCAGTTGTCTTCTGTTTCAGTTTCATGTGTCCGATGTGTCCAAGGTGATCTATGGACACTATAAGATAGGAAACATTTTCTATTATGGTTCCCATTGTTTTGATGACTAAAGGTAATTGTTATTTCAGAAAGTTGTTGGTACATCGGCCCATTTGCTTAACAGCTGTCCATTTGGACCAATGTCAGAGAGCAGACTATTAAATCAGGAATACGACAGGCAGAAGAGTTTGCACCTCCAATGAAGAGTGTCAAAAAAAGACAAAGCCTCCATCTTTAAAAGCTGAAATGTGTACTAAGGTTTTGTCTTAAGTGGAAATAGCATTACTGTTTAAGATCATAACTAAATTAAGTGCTATGTAGGATGTCATAAGTAGTAATTTTTTTTTTAGAAATGAGAGCAAGAGGAGAAGAGACTTAAGCTGTTGACCTACTTCACGTAACAAGCAAAGGTGTGAATCGTATAGGTGCTTATGAGCTCCCATTCCCACAGGGAGAGGTTGTTACAGAGATTAATTGTTGCTCTGACAGTAACTTTTGTCCATATGTTGTAGCAAGCTGCTTTCCTTTCAGCAAATTTGCTTTTGTTCTTGACTATTTGTTTCATTTTATCTGTGAGAGTACCTCTGTAAGTCACTTTCTCTGGTGAATAACATGCTGAATAGGGAAGGGTTTTGGATCCTATTTTGGTTTGTGAGCAAGGTCATCTCATGGACTCAAGCACTGCAAGGGAAATGTTAGTTTTACAAGCTTTTTGTTTCCCATTTTTACTTTTGTCTGGAGTCTGGTTGCTGAAGTCAATGGTAATACTTCAGAAAGACTTGATTTTCAGTAGGTAGCTTTTCACCACCCTGTTCTTGCTGTTTATCAGAGATGTTTAAGACTGATTGAGTCTATATATGTTTACATATATATATATCTTTATATTTATTTATTTATTTATTTTCCCCAAACTCTTGTAGATGTACTGTGTCCAGCCTGTTTGTTTGGGATTTAAGCAGTGCTAAGTTGAAAAACAAAAAGGACCAGGCCAGACACTTCCAGGGCTGATTGCCTTGGATCTGTTCCCTTAAGACATGATTCTTGTTTCACCCAAGGCTTTTCCTGTTCCTTCTTTGGTCTTATGAAAGTTGAAAACATGCAAAATGACAATTGGCAAATATCTTACAAGCACACTGTTCACAGAATGATGCTTCTTTGCACGGCTGTTTCCCTGCAGTATATCCAGGCTGTATCTGTGTTAAAGAACCTCCTATCAGTTAGAATTCAATTAAGCAACAGCAGGACAATCCATGTCATGTCCTTTCGTGTCCATCACTGTAGCAGTGAGGCTAGTTACCTGCTGTTCATGGTGCTGGTTGCAGTCTTCCCCACTGAGCTGAAAAACACAAGGTTGGGTTCAATGGGAAGCATACACAGCTGAGAACTTTGGAAACAAAGAAGAGACAATGTTTGTTAAGTCAGTGATATTTAAATCAATACAGGGCTTGTTTAGCAAGAGTGCACTGTTTTATTTGATAAAATTCCTTCCTTCATCCCTCCTGTCTACATGCAGGATACTAAGTATACTTGGTTTCGAAGATACAGGATTTTTTCCAAGTACGAAATGAGAAGGGAGGGTAAGGCAAAAGGAAGAGCAGTAAATATTGTTTTTACCAAGTTTAACAGAAAACAAAACCCTGCTTTGTTAGCAACATTATTTTTATCTGATGCTCCAGACTATTTCAATTTCCATGTTGTAATGCTGTGCTTAGTTGTAACTCAGAAATGTGTTATTTTGTCAATTTTCCAAGAACGGTCACTTTATTTTTATTTTTATTTTTTTTTAATTGAATGAATTAAATCAATAACATATTTCTTAAAATTCCTTATAGACTGTTATCAACTGACTTGTACATCAAAGAGAATTTTGGCTAAAATGAGATCTGGGGTGGTTTTACTTATTGTACATTATTTGTGTGTTGCTGAGGATTCTGAATAGCACACAGCACGAGCTATATTGCACACTTCAAAGTTCAAGTGCTGCATCCTGCTTCAGTTTTTTGTTTCCCTTTGAAGAGCTATTTTCATAGATGAAATATCTAGTGAAGTTGGTACCAGTTGGATGACCTTGTAGTTCTGTGTCTCTTTCAAATCTTAAACAAGACTAAGTAGGAAGCTGAGTTTAGAATTTATATTTTGTACTGCATTTCTGCTTTAAAATGATTGCCTTTATTGAAGGCAAGCTTTCTCTATTACCTACTTTTGTATTTGTCCATAAATTAATGCAATTAAAAAAAAATAAATAAAAGGATATGTGGGTAGATATATCTGTTAAAAAGCAAGTAAAATGATCTCAGAGATGGAAGCTGAAAATTCTTTTAACCTTGGATTCTGGCCACAAATATGACTAACAGATAAGAGAATTTGCTTTTGAATTGGTTTTCATTGCAGAAGCTGAAAGAAAGAAGGGTCTTTCTGCAACAGCAAGTAAAAAATGTGTTGTTTGGAATGAGGTTATGTTTAAAAACAGGTATGAGACCTTAAGGAATGAGGAGTGCTTGCTCTGTAACCTAGAAACTGAAATCCCTGAAGAACTATCCGCTACAGCAAGACCTGAAAAGGGGAAAGAAAATAAAATCTAGTGAAGTAAGCATAATAAATGTCCTATAAATGACTAATTACAAATAAAGTGGTATTTAAAGATAGTTACTTTGGTAGTTACATGTAGCCTTTGTAGTGGGGCATTCTGTTTGGAGGTAGTTTCTTCATGATTGGAAGTAACTCTATCTCTCTATGTTTATATAAGTGTTTATGGAGAACATTGTGAATATAACAGGATTTTATAACTTTTAACGAAGAACTGAATTGCTTGCATACCAGAATGTTCTGGTATGACTCCTAACTATATGGTTCTATGACTTACTTCATATATGCTGGAAAGTGGGTCATCCTGCTACTGTTCTTTATTTAAAACGTTATAGTAGGTGTTCCATTTTAGTTTGTAACATAGAAATCAGACAGTCTCTTCCTAGGCTTCTGTGAAAGCCAAAAGGATCTCAGTGTGTAAAATCTGTTGATAAAACTTGGCTGGCGTATTTGGCACTCTCAAGGGTGTACAGCAGTATAGTGAAGCGTAGAAACTCTCCCTTGCAGTGTGTGTAGTGGCCAACTCATACTTTCAGTGTGCATACTCTCCTCTGAATGAAGGCTGTTGACAGATGATGTTAAGAAACTGTGTTCTTTGTTTTTTTTCTTACCAACTTCTACTAGACAGTCAACTGAACAGGAGAAAACAGGGTAGAGGGAAACACAGTACCTCTCAGTCTTGGTGAGGGAATGAACAAAAAAGAGTAGTTAACTTTTCCTAAGTCAGGTGAGCACAATGAACTTAATATTTGAGTGTTTCAGATCTTGAGAACATGTGGGGGATGGCAATCAACTTGGGGGGGGGGGGGGGGGGGGGGGAAGGGAGCACATATGACACCTGTCCCTAGGAATAGGGTAAATGAGGAAATCTAAAGTTGCATAGTGTTCTTTTTATTGACAGATGGTGTGGTCAGTGCAGGAAGGGTCTGGGATGTTGGATCAAAAATAAACCTGGATGGAGGAACCTACCTTGAAAAAAAAGATGAAGTTTAATAGCGATTTGTTTCAAGTCTTTTTCTTTAAGGATCCTTTGTGTGAAGGTTTAAATTACTGCAGGCAACATCCATAACAATGAAAATAACCCTGATGGAGAATTCAGAAGCTTTCACATGGATGTTTGCTTTGGTGAAAAGACAAGGCAGCCTGACCTGAACACTCTAATTTAGGCTCAAGGCTGCTTCACACCAACACTAGAGGTTTTTATGGATAGATATTACACTATGCAGATGTTTGTTCTACTGACCTAGTTAAACTTGTGCTGAGATGGGTGAAGGAGCCCATTTGTTGTCTTCTGTATTTCTCTTTTCAGTGGTGCCATACTAAAATATGCCTTGTGTTCTCCAAGAGTATATTCATTTAGTATAAATTTCAGATACTGAACGAACATGGCATTCACCAGCAGATGATTTCATTTTAAATACATAGAAAATTATGAAGAAACATGTAGGTTGTCATTGGATTATAGTTTAAAAATGTGATTGTGTTTGCGATGGAAAATATGTTCTAATTAACTTTGTTACTAATAAAGTAAGTTGTAACAAGACCAACTTTTGTTTACAAATGAGCAGTATTCCAGTTAGTTTGCATTCAGCAGCCTAGTTTCAGGAAGGAAGAAATAGATGCATGAGACATATTTAATAAGAAATGAAGGAATGACTTTGTAGATCTAGAATTAATCTTACAGTGGTTGTCTTTGTTGCGGCCAGTATGTTTTTATGTTAAGCTTTATGCTAGTAGTTAATGTTCTGTATTAAACTGGTACATGGAGTTATGTGAGTGGACTAACACATAGCGTTTTTATATTTGTTTTGTGTTTCCTGTGGGTTTTTAGTGCTCACTGACAGACAAGCTGCTAGCATCGATCCAAAGAGTTCTGTGGCCAGTCAGTAGTTAGTATGCTTAATTCCCTATCTAACATGGATGGGATTTTGATGTTTCCTCTTAATAAACAGTAATTGGAATAAGCTTTGTTTCTGTAAAGAATATCTGAAGATAGAGTGAACATTTTACTTAAAGCAACTTGTACTTGTATAAAGAATATTGCAGTGTGTTACATTTGATCATGGCTATTGGCATGGATTGGCTTTGACAATGAAACATTTGTGAAGATTAAATTGTAACTCAAGATATTTTTTTGCTTGCTCTTCTCCAATTATATTACTTTGTATCTTGTTCTCTTTAATACTTGGTATTTGTTTTTGTTCTCTGTATTACATTTTTTTTTTGCTCAGAGATATGATTTACAGAGGGTTGTTAGAGTTAGGGTACTATGGTTAGGCTGTGGTTGGACTTGATCTTTGAGGTCTTTTCCAACCTGAGTAATTCTATGATTCTATCATTCTATGATTTTAGTTCTGTAGTGGTTAAGAGTAGGGCAGTTGCTGGGACTAAAAGTTAAATGTACTGAGCAGGAGTATGATGTAATTGAGGTTTAGACCTTCATCTTTCATTCTGTTATTACTTGTTTCTGCATGCAGATGTACTACCTTGGAATCCCGTAGTTGCTATATTACAGTTACAACTCCAGTTAAAAAATAAGACCTTTCTACTTCAGTGGCTTTTCCTAAAAAACAAACAAAACCTCAATTTATCCTGCATTTTGTGCACAGTTTTTTTATTGTTCAGCTTCTATGTCCAGCTGCTTATTGACAGTGCAAATTATAAAAGTGCATTGCATCATTATAACCTTGCCTAACAAGATCAGCTTAAGGCATTTATTGAAACAATTCCCTTCTCCCTTTTTTGTTTTATTTTCCTACTGTGCTCTGCTTGGTTGGTTTGTTTCAAAGAAATACTCAGCGAAGATGGAAAAAAAAGGAAGACAAGTGAAATCGTGGAAGAGGGTCATGACATGAACTGGCTGCACAACTTTATGCCATATTAATGGAATGATTGCGCACGTCAGGATGTTCTGGTATGTGAAGAAAGAACTCTTGGACTGTGTCAATCTTCGCAGTTCAGAAGATGCTCAGAAAGTAAGATAGAAGCTTCCTTTCTGAAACTTTGGATGTGTGAGTCACAAACATACAAAATTAAGTCCTTAACTATCAATCCAGCTCATTGCCTTTTGATTAGTTTGCCAGGTAGATTGTTAGTTTATTCAGTGGTCACAACCACCAGGTGAGGACATACTGTAGCTGATTCTGGAGGGTTTTCTCAAGTTATTGCTGTTGCAATTGATGTGTTTTTTACCCTTCATTTAAACAAATCACAAGTGCAGGGTAGGAAAAATAATTAGATATCAGTATTAAAGGAGGTACTGCTTACCAGTGTCTTTTTCTTGTTTTCCTGTATGTAGCACTTTCATTTGCTTTCCTTGCTAAATGAACTGTGGGGTAAGAGCAGAACCTTTGTCAAGCACAACTCTGTTCCATAGGTCAATAGAAATAAATAAATATATGTAGGCAAATAGAAGATCCTGATTTTTATGTCAAGGTAGGAGAAGTCTGGATTTGGGTTCTGTTTAAATGACATTTATCCAATAATGAAGACCAGGCAGAATGATGAATGTGCTTCAGTGTGCCTGTGCTGAAATAGGTTTATAAACAAGCACCTGCCATAAATCACAAAAACGGCTTTGTCAAAAGTAACTAGGGACCAGATGCATCTTTATAATTACCTGTGACACCTTTTGTCCTGCTTTCATATCCTCTGTTCCTCAGTTAGATAATCTGTTTTATTTTACTTGTGGTTTCCATGATTTGCATACTATTTTGAAACATGGGCTGATGTCTGGGAAGCTTCTCAAGGAGGTGTTTGACAGTTGTCTCGGAGGCAGGAAAACTTTTTGAGGTTCAGTAGCTGAATATTGCAAGTAATTTCATCAGAAGAGTAGATGAAACTTCTAACTAACAATTCCACAAGATTTTTTATAAGTATTTCCTTCTGTAATTATTTATTTATTTATTTATTTATTATTTGCTAGTAAACATCGAAGTTTGGTGGCCCTGCCAGGCAGGGGGGTTGGAGCTTCATGATCCTTGAGGTCCTTTCCAACCCAGGTCATTCTGTGATTCTGTGGCTTCTGGAGTTTGTTCAACAAATAGGAGACACTTGTATTCCTTGGCTACATCTCATGTTCAGCATTACAGATATGATTTCAACTAGCGAAGCTATTTTCATCTCTCATCAATAGAGTTGTAGCATTCTCGTGAAGATTTTTATTCTTTGTATTTCCTTTTGAGTTGATCTTGCTGTGTGAGACTAATCAGCTGTGTGTGGTTCCAACTGCAAGATTAATTCTGGCTTAGCTTACAGAGGGTTAGAATATGAATTCTGTCTTTCTCTTAGTCATTGCTAATTTTTTCTACCTTATTGTGTTATCAGGCATCAAGGGACAACATTAATGCAAACAATGGTAGGCTCAAAGCAGGAATCACACAGGAAGGGAGATTAAAAGAAAAAAAGAATATAAAAGCTTGGAGGTAAAAGCTGATTGAATTTGACTTTTTAAAATGTTTTTTCTGTTTCCTACTGCGGCTACCATGCTTAGCTGATGTGCAATCACAGTAATGTGTTCCTTCATATTGGTTTACAAAAGAGCTTTGCAGTAATCATGGGATAGAAAGCTCAGAGCTAGACAATAAATGTGTCTGCACTTAGGTCAGCCGATTTAATTTCCCTTTCAAATTCAATTGTTCACCTGCTGTGCTTATTAAATATAAGCACACTTTCTGTATTTGAGTACACTGTCTGTGCTACTCTGGCACTCTCTACCTATTGCTTTGCCATTACTGATGAAAGTTTCTCTGAGGATGATGGTAAGAATTTGAATGTGGTCTTTTACTTACAGCATAGCCCACAGTTGTTTTGCATTTCTTTGCTTTCTGCTGCCTCTATAATCACCGGGCCACTTAATTTGGTAGGTTTGCTTTTTAACTATTGACTTAACGCCCCATTGCCTGCCACACATCGTGCATTGGAAAGTGTATTTTGAACAAATCTGTTGCTTTAAGAGTCTACCTCCACATAGAGCAATTCAGAGTAATTCATTATCCTCTCTGACCCTTCTTGAGTGATGACATTTGGTGATGATAATGGGATTATGGTGATTTTATTCTTCCTCTTCACAATGGGACTGAATGAATCTTGAGCGCTAGTAATTAAAAACATGACTGGATGTATACTAACAGTATGGCAGCCATGACAGAGGCTGGCCAAATCCTGTATCCCATGTGTAATGAAAATAACACTCCTAGAGGCAGTCACTTCACATGAATTAGTATTCCTGTTTGGGTTTTTTTCTTGCTTAGAACAAGTCTCAGTTCCTTAAAACGATGGTTTGTTTTTGGGGGGTTTTATGTAAGACCCCTAGGAAAAGCAAGGTAGAGAAGAAATTGCCCTGCAGGATTTGATGGCTCCGAGCCCAGGGAACTATAGTCAGTAGCGAAGAGCCTTGGTTTTACCTATGCAGGAGGGCTCATCTTGGCTGTGAGCGTGGGCCCACCTTCCCAACCTCAGTGTGGGTTAAACTTCCTAGTTCTCTGTCTGCACTAGGCCCTTTCATGTGGCTCTGTACCAATAGTAAAAAGAGACTTTTAATTTCCCTATAAATAAATTCTCTCTTCAGTACAGAAGATGAGACGAGTTAGCAGTTAATCCAATCAACAATCAGCATTAATTCACTTTCAGAATGGATCCCTTGCTGATGTAGTAAAACCGCAAGGACTAGCAGCCCCTTTAGTTTCTGTCCTTCATGAATTCATGTTCACTGCAAATTGTCTATGGTTTAGTTGCCTCCAGAGCATAAAGTTACATTGAGTTACATTTTCCTCTATTTCAATGAGGGAATGCAGGATACAAATTAACAAGTAAAATGAATGCTGTCTGACCATTAGCTACATATTGTCCTCAAGTACATGTGAAAAAGGATAGTAACATGTAATTTAAAAGGTAAAACACAGAGCAGCTTTCAGTTTTTATTTTGGCTTACGCAGATGAGGGCTTCTTTTAAAATTTATCTGATTATGAATTTCAAGTTTAACACGCAGCAAGAGTAACCTGAATTTTAATTTCCATTGCAACAAAATAACGTGCTGATCTCACTGCTGTTCAAAGTTGCAGTGCTTTTGCGTCCTCAGATGATCAGTAGTACTTTACTCAGTGCTATTACCAGAGGCCTGCCTCACTAGTTCCAGTGTCACACTTTCTGTGCTCTAAAATGTATTAAGAGTGCTTATGCCACTGTGTGTTAAGTGATGTTTCTTGTGTCTCCTCCTGTGACAGGTTGTGTGTTGTGTTACTTTGTACAATATTTTTTTAGCAGCAGGATGAGGTTTCTTATGAACTTAGTGGGTTTTCATGCCACGTAGATGAGGTAATTCCACTTTTATTCTAATTACAACAGAAATGTATCTTTATCTTTCTAGAGTATTCTACGTGTAACTCTGGGTATTATTGCAGTCTGAGTCATTGTAGCTGAGATACCTAGTTTAGATTTAGGGACGTGGAATTCTAAGTTAAGCTGCTGCTTATGAATAATGAATTCCTAAACAAATGTGTATAACCGTATTGCTTAAGGTGAGAGATTATTGAGTTATACTAGAATATATTAGAAGACAGAATGCACTTTGTTACTCACAAGAGAAGAATTCCACAGAAATTCTACAGAAATGGTATATTAGTATGCCTTATGCATCTTTCCGTGCTTTCCTTGGCTGGTTTTAATCTGAAGTTAATTTGCCCAAAGCACACCTCATCCTATTCCTGAGCTGCTTCCCCAGGCTTGGCCCTCCTGGATCTTGTTTGTCATGAATAAAAATAGCTAATTGCTTTTAGAGGACTTTACTCCTTAAAAGTTTCATGTCTTCGTGTAGGTGTATATAAATGTATGTATGTAAGCACATGTTGGTGTGTTGTGTATGTTCTTTCTAGAAATAATGCCTTGTATTTATGGTACAGATTCAACTTCTGATTACTTAATTTTTTATCTCAGTTTTGTGACACTGTAACTAAATACGAATGTCCTTTTTCCCTCATTTGACTCAGGTTACAAAACTGTTTACTATAGCCACAAGTATTTGCTTCCACCCATTTATAGTCATTAAATATTACTTTATTCTGAGTGGAAAGTTTGACTGTAGGCTGAGCTTTTCCCCTACCATCTTACACCTTTTAAGTAAGCTTCATTTGCCTCTGTATTTTGTTCCTTCAACAGCTTCAAAGCTTAATTTGAAGGGGGAAAGACTGCCAATTAGGTGTGGTATTTTTATTGATCATAATGAAAGTATGGAGTGCTACTTTTCTGAGTTGCAAGCCCTCCACCGGAATTTTCAAGTAGTCTTTAAGCAATTGTCTGTTGTTTGCATGTGAAGGAAGGTATCAAGTTTAGTCATGCAATTAGTGAATGTTCAAAAGGCCACAGCATGCACGCACAGAGTTCTGCAGTGGAGGCTTCTGTACAAGCATTTCTCTTTCTTAACATGCCTACAAAAAAAGTTATCTAAAAGAGAAGGACTGAGTAAAAACAGAGAGGGGATGAAATGATTAAAAGTATTTCTTTAAGAGAACTCAATGCTTTGTGTCAGGATACCACTTGGGTACCTGAGTATGGGGCTTATTTTGGAAATCCTACCTTACACCTTATTACAGTGTTCCTGAGCTTCGATGTTAGGGCAAAGTACTGCCTGTGTTTGTACTGAGAGGCAAGTACTATCATAGATTGCAGCTGAAGTGTTCTACATTAGTGGAAAATTCATGGTGTAGAAGGAAGATAAATTTATTACTTAATCAAACATGCATTTTTGTGTGTGTGTTTTCAAGTGTGAAAGCATCAGATGGCTGAGGTTTCAGACCTGCCTTTCTTATTTCTATGAAGTAATCTTGTTATTTTTTTGTCTGTATGTTTTAGGATCTAATTCATTAGTATATGTGTATCTAAAATTGACCTACAGTTTTGGAGCTGTGCTTGGTTCCTAAAATTTCTCATAACTTGGCAATATTTCCAAGTATCATTGTCTTCTTTGGAACTCTGTGGTTTGCAATAACTTGCAATCTCCTGTACTAATATCCTGAACAGTCCTTTCAGTTATCTTGCATAAAAGGGAATGATATTAGAGAATTTGGCATAATTTTCTGGGCTGGTAGAACCTCTCAGTATTCTACACACAAACACACATCGGCATCCTCATACGCCTTGCTCACCATTTTGGAAGCTGTTTTTTTGTTTTTCCAATTTATTTGCAATGATGCAAATATAGAATGTATTTTTAATGTGATTAATTGATTTCTTGGATTTCTAAGAATTAGCTTTTCTTAATTAGTAGATTTACAGAGATGGTTATAGTACAGGAAAAAATCAAACAGCTCGTAACATAAATAGGTTTTGGCATCAAATAAATGTATGAGAGGATTTTGGTCAATGATTCCTGTTGTCATTAATGGTCATTTTGATTACTGCATGCCTCTCTGAGATAAGGTCTGTCATCTTCAGGTGGGTTACTTGTATGTGAACTTGCTGAATTATTTGGTGATCCTTCCATTGTTTTAACAAGTCTCACATCAGGATGTTCTTTATGTTATGCTTCTGGTACTCATCTCTTCTTTTGGTAATGGACAGTTCATTGCCTTTGTCATTCTGAATCCTACTTATGATAAATAGTTGTGAAACAAGATTAATTCCCTTAGTAACCTGCTATTTAATTTTTCTCTTTGAATATGACTGTATTCATTGTGCATCTGCGAGGAACCTTGCTCTTATTAGGAACTCTTAATTGACTTCTCCAGCATCACTATGAGAGCTGTGAGATCTTTTAAGTATATTATGAATCTGCATTGTGTTGAATGCTAGTAACAACAGATGAATTCCACACAATCTTTTGCAAACAATGGAAGATCAAATTAAAACTTCTCATATCCCAAGATAATGACATATATTGTCAGTAAGCACTGTCTAGACTGATACTGCTTTATTTTCTACTGTGAACAGTAGAAATCTAGTGAGTAATTACAGCAGACATAAATATGAATACTCAAGTTGTTCTAACTCTAAAATCACTACCAATTTTAATAACTTCTGTTTTAATGTTCTGCTCATAAGATCATGTTCTTATCATATCATATCATAGTATCATAGTATTGTGCGAGTTGGAAGGGATAGTAGTTAAGGAAGGGATAGTAACTGCCTTCTGTGGTTAAAGTCCAGAGACTGTATGGGTTTGCCTTGGCTATTTTAGTTGGTCCTGATTTATGTAAAGGATCGGTGTCTATTTAACTCTTCCATTCCAGAGAGATGTAAATGGGGCCAACAGAAGTATGCTGAACCATCAGAGTTCACAGTTAGGATTGCCTATGCATTTTCTTTTCAACTTCTTCTTTCCTACTGTACTATCTTTTTATTGATGCTTGTGTTTCTTTTGTATAAATACCTTGAAGACTAAAAACCTCTGATTTCACTGTGATAACTGGACATCTGTGGTCGAGCTGCAGTTAGTTCTGCCACACTCTCCCCTCGAATGGTTGTTATTCTTTATGAATACCGTGCAGTCCCTTGTCTAAAAATGCATTCTTATATAAATATAATACAGCATTTTGTCTATTAGTAAGGTGACAAATGTAATCTTCAACACAAGACAAAGCTATTGCTTGACTTCTTTTTTCCCAGTTTTAACAAATCTTGACGTTTCTAACAGGTGTACAGGTTGTCCATTTATTTATTTATTTATTTATTGTAGTTAATTTCAGAAAAGAAGAGAAAATTTACAAATACTTAGACTGAGAAATATGTCAGTCACATTTTCATTATAGTGGTTTTACAATTCAGTGTATAAATGACAAATTGCTATTTGGATTATCTTAGTTGTGTCCTTTAACCTATTATTTCCTTTACTTATTTTCAAGACCACTACTAAACAATTACTTTGATTTATTTTATTTATTTTATTTTGTTTTTGTTGTTGTTGTTCCTTCCTAGCTGAAAAAGGAAACAGGAGCCAACGCTTTAAGAAGCCTACAGTTGTTTAAGCACGAATGTAGGCAGTAATCCTCTCCTAATGTCATGATGACATGAAAAAGGAGCTGTTTCCTTTAGTTTGCCTAGAAATAAAAATGTAGATGGCTTCACTGTGGACCTACTCTCCTGTGGGCTTGAACATCAGAAGAAGGGTTCAAATAAGGTGTCAGCAGCCTGTTTCTTGAATGTAGATCTGTGGCAAGCCTGTCAGCAGCATAGTACTATACTAGTTTTGGGTAGCAGCTAGGGGTAAACTAGCAATGCAATTCCAGGCTGTGGATGGTATTAAGGAATGATAGGGAAGGGCAATACTGCAGTTGCATCCTTAGGTCAAAATTGGAACTTAGGTAAGAACAGATTTGTTGACTAAGAAATTGGAATGAAATTCATTAGCCATGACTCCCCTCTGCTGTGTCAGACTTTTCTGAAAGACTTCTGTCATGGAGGGTGTACATCAAAAGGACTATATCCACAATTGAGCCTAACAAGATGAGTTTTTGAAAGTGATAGATTACCCAGCTGCTTAGCATCCTGCCTTTTGTTCAGGATTTTCAGATCTTCTGCTGTTTTTGACAGCAGCACAACGTGAAGTCTTAGATGTGAAGCTTTCTGTGTAAAATAACTTTACATTAAATCAAAGCCCCTTATTTCTGATTTTTGCTCTTAGGAAGATGGAAGGAGGTAAGCGATGATGCAAGCTGCTGCTACACGTGGGTGTGCTGGCATAAATGCACTCACACACAACCTGCAAGGTTAGGTTTTGTGTTGTGTTCCTGAACATGACCGATTATATTCATCATGTGAGACTAGGTTAGAGAAATAGTTCAAAGCACAGAAGTTATCTCTATTATATTGGTTCCCCCTGCAAGTTTTGTGTGCACAAGAAGACTTTTTCTGTCTGTACTTACACCCACCCGTGAGTGTGTAGCAGATTTGTCTAAGTGTATTGATTTCAGAAGCTCTTATATGCGAAGTATTGCATCAACTTATTCTTTTTGCTTCATCTTTAAACTTCAGACGTGTATTACACTCATAAGTCTTTTACTAAGTGGCAGTGATTACCACAAGACTATTAGAGTAGTTAACATATGTAGCAGTTTTTCATTATTGTTACTATTGCTGTTATTTGTATTATCATCACAATTAGAAGCCGTGCTTAGAAAAGAAGATATTCTTACGCTGAGCGTACTACAAATTCAAGATAGAAGGCAGTCCAATTCCAATCTAATTAAAACTGCCACATAAACCAAAAAAACTTTCAATATCTGTTAAAGGGTTACCGATTATTACTACCATATATCCCAAACTAACTAAGGCATCCACTGATCTTTAAGATTGAACTATGCTGATAAAATGCAATTAAACTTACTGAAGAGGTTCGTCTCTCATAGCAAAACAAATGCAACTGTTATCAAGAGGAGCGTTTGGAGGGATATGACGTATCACAAAAGAATATGCTTTTAAATACGAAGGATTAGGCCTGTGTAAAATACTGCGTTTAGCTACTTCAAATTTCTCACTTTTTAGATCATCCGTAGTCTGGCCTAATTAATAAATCATAAAAAGAGAAAAGTTTTATTAGATATTTCTTAGGACAGACTTTGGTACAGATGTAATGTGTCACGTGTACTTATAACTTCATACTTTGAGAATTCCATTCATTGTTTTAGATTTAAGTTTATTTTGGCTTCATAAACATGACGTCTCTAAAACTGAGATGAAAATTGCCTTACCGATTAGCGGTGGGAGTGTGCTCTAATCAAGTTCTGATTGATTGTTATGGGTACCCAACAAGGGACCAGTTGTAACACCCTTGTATTGAAAAACAAAGCTAAGGAGTGTTCAGCAGAAGTTCAAATGTATTTATATATATTTATTTATTTATATATATATATAGAGAGAGATAATAAACTAGAGAGTGGTAAAACTGCATTTGAAATCAGCACACTTAAGAAATTCTTGTATTCACCAAGCTCTGTGTTTGGAAGCTTTACATCAAACTGAAGACATATTAGATTAATATCTTACCAACAGTGTAGCTGAACTAGGCAAAACACCTCTAGCATAGTGTATTTTGGCCAAAATGTGATTCCTGGTCTATAATTAACTCCAGTAGTTCTCTCCAGCCTTCCCAGGGGTCTTTAAAGAAACAAGAAATGTAGACACAGGGTTTTTCTCCCTGCTGGACTATATCATTCAGGGCGTACCTTTATGTAACTGTAATTCTAGACAGCCAACCCAACAGAAGTTTGTATTGTAGACCTCTGTTTAAAATAAATAAATAAAATTAATAAAAATATTTAGTTCCTTTTAAAGTGGCTTTAAAAAAAAAAAAAAAAAAAAGCAATTTGTAACATTCAAATGGTAAAAAAAAAAACAAACTTGTCCTTTTGAGAGTATGTGAGAACTTCCTATTGACTTTTCTTCCTTTTGATTCCACAAAAAGGGTCAGCCTTTTCTTCTACTTCTTTGTCTTTGATAGACTTGCACACGTCGCAGGGAACTACACTGCCTACATCTTGCCCATTGGGATCTCAGCAAATCAGAGATGAACACTGAGCCCTGTTTAGTATTCCTCTTAGAAGTTTTTCAGAGCATTAAATCCTCTGAATCTGTTTTTCTGCTCAAAGCACAGATTCAGAAGCTGCTGTTTGTTTTATATGCTAGGGTTACATATGTAGTATGAGAAGAACAAAATCTTGCAGTGCTCTGCTGCATAGGAACATAAGGAAGCTCTCTTTTGGCTCTTTGTTTTTTTTTCTTCTCCTTTGTACATCAATAACTATTACTTGTAGCAAATATACTGAAAACATGCCAAAGTTTGAGTTAGTTTGCATGTGTTCTTTCAAGTTATCCAGTAACAATTAAATGTAAAAATTTTGGGAGCAGAAGAGCCTGGAAAAGTTATTTTCCTAGATTGGAGTACTTCCCTCTAGCCTGAACTGCACAATCCTACCCTCGCCTGTCTCCATTATTTTTCCCAAAGTAACTTTCACTCTAGCTTGCATAGCTCCTAAGGTTCAGCAACAGGAATGGTAGAAGCTGTGTTATCTGTTTTTCTTTTGTTCTATCTTGATGTAATTCAGTGTAGTATAAAACTCCATTGTTCGTTCTTTGGACTTGGAACGTATGCATAAATAGGATAATCTTCCAAGGTACTTTAATTGAAACAATATATTCTGTTCCACAAATAATATATAAGCTGCTATATGCATTTAGGTGTATATACTTTTGTGTACTCATGTGAGCATATATGCTTGGTAAAATGAGCAGCAGCGTACTTCTAACCGAATCAGATACATATGAAAGTATTTAATTTCATTTATAAATTAACTTACTGGAGTTGCATGAAGACATACAGAAAATAATTTCAATTAATAATAACCTGTCCTTTTTTTGTTTTAGTTCATTAAGCATTAATAAGAAGCAGTGAACCCTGGGAATAAATAGGCTTTTTTTTAATTGCCTCACTAGCCCTGCATGGAAGGTAACTAAACACGATCTGACACAAGAAAACCATTTTAAATAATACATTTTGGAAATGTGAACAGATAACCTAAAATTCCTGCTATCAAAAGCATTTCAGTTTTTCCCCTCTTTCAAAGGCTAGGAACAAGTTCATATTTTTACAGGTTTCCTTGTTGCCTAACAAAATATATTTCACTTTACAGTCAGGAAACATGAAGTTAAATTAATACTTGGATTCTCGAGTCTGTGAATAATGTTTTGAAGTAGAAGAAGGGAACATATATTCAGAATTCTTTTAGTCAGAAAGTGGTGCAGGCTTAAAGTTTGTATAATTGGTAAGTTGCTAGCGTGTAGATTTTACTTGGGCTATCAAACATGTATGAGAATCACGTCTAAGCTGACTGCTATCTTTTAGACTTTAGAGTTGCATGTTATTTTTTGGTGTTTTTTTTTTTTTGTTTTTTGTTTTTTTTTTTACCAATAAATTCAGTAATTTTTACAAACGGTTGGTGGTGTCTTTTCACATTTAACTTGTATCCAAAAATTTGAGTGTTTGCTCTAAGTACTTAAAAATCAAACTATGGCAAAAAATATAAAACCTCTTCAGTACTTGAAATGTCACCTCGGGAGTGGAGAAATTGTTTGGAAGTCTTGGAGCACCTGTTTATTTAGCTCTTCCACTTTAAATTGCTATTTATGTGTTGGTTTCAAATGGTCATCTTGATGGTATGAATTATAGTTTAGATGGGAAAATGCATGACACTAACAGTAACTAATGCATAACTGATAACGTACGTAATGGAATAATTAGGGGTTAACTGATGATTGTACAATATTTGCAGTCTAGTCCTATACCAGCATGTGAAGCTCTCTCTTCACACTTCATCTCCATTTTCTTGATATCACTCATTCTTACCCTTAGGCTTCCATCTTCATCTATTTCCTATTGGTCTATTCTGTTAAGTAGATCATCCTGAAATAGTCAGTACCATTTATCAGTCATCATCACAAGATGATGCTTCTCATACCCTTTTGTGTGAAACCTTTTGTGTCTTCAGTGAGTTTTGTCATTCAGTGTCATAGTTTTAGATCTAGAATTAGATGTATAATTAGAGAAATGTTACTACTTGTAAATTCTTTATGAGACTTCTTGTTTCTTTGTCCTGGTCAGGAGTTACACTTGTCTCAGACAGACTTTTGGTAATGGAACTTCCTAATTTGTCTTAGGGACAGTAATTTATAGTATTTGCATACTATTTTTATGCCTTCAGAGCCTGCTCTATTAAGGATCAAATGTAACTAGAGCATTAAGCAATGCTATGTTTTGGATCTGAGTTTTGAGCTACTATTAAATTTTAAACCAGTAACTACAGGAATATGGGAGTACAGTCTTCTGAGAACAAAGGTGGGAAGTGCCCTAGAAGATTGAAGACTACAGCTTTTCCCCTCCAAAATGCAGCAGGAGAAATTATTGCTTCTGCTGTATTTTTGGACAAGAACTCAGTGGCCAAGCAGTTCCCCAGAACTTGGGAATTTAACTGTCCTATGTTTTGGAGAGAAATCACAGTCAATTCTAAATTTGTAGCTGTTCTTTTAACCTCCAGCTGTTTCCACACTGGGGAAGAGAGGCTGTGCGGATCAGAGTAGAGTTGGGGTGAAACTCCAGCCCTTCTTTCAGGAAGTTCTTAGAGGGCTTAAGACAGGCCATGGCTTTAGTACCTAGCGATCACTGCTAGATAGACTGCTTCATTTGTTTTGAATATGTCCAGTCACTGGATAAAATACAGGACTGAACATTACAGAATATAGGTACTCGTGGGGAGGTTAAAAATCTCCTTAATTAACCTCTAATTGTTTTATTTGGGTTATAGACAACTGGTCTGTAAGAAGACAATTCTTTGTTTTTGCTTTTTGTTGTCATTTGTTTTGCCCTTTCGCCAACATACTGAGGAGATGTGTACTTCTCTTTCATTAACTCCTATGTGGGACTGTCATTTCAAAAATAGTTCCCTAGGCATCTTAGAGCTGGTAGATTGAGGAGTAGTCTGGTATTACAGCAATAAATTTGCACTACACTGCTTCACAGATCTACCCTTTGTAGAGAGCTTCTCTAGGGCTCTCTTAAAAGACATCATACATGTTTTTGCATCACCACTGCATTCTGAGTGATGTGCTGGAAATTGTAGTGGACCCGATTGAAGACATCATTCAATATGTGGTGATGTGAATGCAAACTCGTTGTCTGGATTTCTGGAAAGAATCTGGCACACCTGAAACATATCGTTCATTAGTAATTACATTATTAGCCACATAAGTTTTCGTTTGAATAACTTCCCTGAAAGGGAAGGGGGGATAATTATTGGTTAATGCAGTCTCTTTTTGCTGAGTCTTGAAGGGAGAGATTTCTATAACTAGACTTCTATTTGATTCTGCATGTGTCTGTATTCACACTGTGAGTCATAGGAGTTATTCATTATAAGTATTTAGTGCCAGTCTTGTACCCAAGTACAAGTTCTCAGACTGTGTCATTTATTAGCAATAACAGGTCCCAAGAGTATGAATACAATGTTAATTACTGTACATTCCTAGATCACTTACAAATCTGAGCTAACTGGATGCATGTTAATGGTGTGCTAGAGGCTTCCATGTGATTTTTCAAAATTGTTCTGCCTGCTGAGAGTTAAACTCAATAGGAAAATTCTGAGAGCAGATCTTACTTTTTACCCAGCTTCACCTTTAAAGATAAATGAGTAAGTGATTAGAATAGCTGCCTGGAGATCATCTGCTGCCTCTAGGAGCGCTTTCAGCATATCTTGGAAACCTGCTTGTCTTGCACAGGGTCAAGGAAGTGCAAGTGAGACCATTGCGCTGCTGTGGTGTCTGTGGTGGGATGGAGCTCCTGCCCCACAGGGCTTGAGCCAAGCCTCTGGGCCCCCAGGAGAACACACCCTGTTAATTTATTTTCAAACAAAATAAGTTCATTTAATTCATCAATTATTATCACCATTGGCAGCTTAGGCTGTAATAAAAAAACAAACAAACAAACAAAAAAAAACAACTCCATAATACTTTTTGGAAATGATTGATAAAATTAACAGCATGTAACCCTTTGCACCTCTGTTAAATACATACTTGGATCATAAAGAGTGGGGAACTGTGAGCATGTTAGGACACACAATTGGAAAGTTGCAGTAAAAAGGTATGTAGTGAGACACTTATCAGGGCATTTTAAATCCTTTAGGCTGAGATTCTGATGTTCAAATAACATATGACTAAGGTGGAACACAAGGAAGGAAACAGTCCTACAGGTGGTTATGTGCTTTCACCAAGATCTCACTCTACTAAGCTCCTCAGCTCCAGTTACAGCTGCTAAGACTTGATTAGATCAACAGCTACTCACTGCTGTTTGGTAGCTAGATGTTGACAGTTTCAGTCTAGTGTTTCCTTGGAAAACAAGTCTTGTTACTGAGGTAAGTCTGGCGTATCGAATGAAGTAGGTTGTATAAAATACACCACTTAAAACAGTTGCTCTCTATCTTTGTTCTTCTGTTGTGCAAACTTGTAAAATACTAACAGACTTGTTATTGCGCTGGTTTTGTAGTAATCCATTTGGTGACAGACATAAATCCTACAACAATGGGGAGTGATGCAGACAATTTAGTTTAGACCAGTTGACTCTAAATGGGAATTTGGAGCATGTAGTTTCTAATATATTATTTACAAGATGTAAACAGTTTACAAGTGTGTTTATTCAGATGAGTATGGCACACTGATGACTATAACATGGATCATGGTTCTGGCAAAGGTGATCCTGTAATTTCTTTCAGATTCAGGTGGGAAAAGATTGATGAGGCTTTTTTGTTTCTAAAGGCCAAAATGGTATGCTGTGGCAACCTGTTGCTAAGGAATCTTATAAAAATTCTCATATGGCTAGGAAAGGAATACCAGACCACACGCATGAGAGAAGGAAAACCTTTTGTCATTTTGTAAGTAATGAGATGTTTTTCAATTAATTACAAAAAACAGTCTGCTGTGGTTAAAATGTAGACTGATGGAAGCCAGGTGTGGAATGGTATATATGTGAATGCCTTATGGTTGTATAAGGTTATCAAAATATGGTATCACAAGGGCTGACAGGGAACATTCGGAAATATCTTTAAAATGTTTGGGAGGTTTTAAAATGAAATACTATGGGTTGCTGGCTAAGATACTTGCTACAATGTGTACAATAGTAACTAAACTGTGACTTCACAGGAAAATGTGATAATGATGCATATATCGTATTTTCCTAGGAGGTTGCTGGCCTTTATGTCAGCTGAGACAGAGAACTTAAGCAGGCCCATAGTTGTATAAATTGGACTATTTTTTGTTGTACAAGTTCTATTGATCTTCAATTTATCAGTAACTAATAGGTAACTGAAACATGAACCAAATTGGAGCTTTTTGATTTTAGGGGTAAGGAAGTCCAGATGTGGGGTTGTATCTAGAGTTAATGGACTATGTGTGACATGAAATGGTATTTCTGGCACAAAGTCTTAGACCTGCTTGTAAAAATGTCTTTATAAAAAATAGGGCTGCTGTTCACGCTATCATTTTTCTTTGTGCAATCTGGCCACGTAAATCTCCTGAAACAGAATATGTTTCTGGATTGGATCCCAGAGTATAAAAGACACTGAGGGAACAGTAATAATCACAGTGATGCCTCACAGCAGTAGTAGAAATACTCCCATCAGCCACAACAGGGTGAGCTGGGGAAAAAAAAAAAAAAAAGAGATGTTATTAGTGCAATTGAGAGTATATATCATCAGAGCCACCTTGTATTATTCCTCTCAGCAACATCACTGCAGAAGAGTGCATGTTTTTCATGCTCTACTAAAACTGGATTCACATCCTGGAGGGGATGAGGGGAGGATACTCTCATAATGGAAAACCCAAGCCCATCGGTGAAACATTGCTGATGTGTTAGAAACAGTTAATGGTCCAGATTACAATTCCCCTGATTTTCTTCATTCAGCTAAGTTAGCTGCTTCCTTACGTCCTTGAGGAACCTTGTGGTTTCCCCAAGTACAGCATTCTCTTTGAGATGAAAAGATCATGGCTAAAATACCTGAGCAAATTTATGTTCTGTGTAATAGCAGCTCATTACTACAGGCCAGCCCAGAAGCAGGCTGCAAGGACTCTGTTCCTGCTTCATAATGTGTTGTGCCTGTACCGATTACCCATCCCTGTCTGCTGTGCTCAGCCAACACTGTGGGACAGAACCTGGGTGGTGAAAACACAGCCTGAACTGCCACACTTGGCTCCTGGGCTATCACCCTGCGTGGAGCAAAACTAGCAATAGAAACTGGGGAACTTTTCATTCAGTTCAGCAAAAAGAAGTTTATATGACAGGAGTTTGAGCAGTTCTTGGAAGTTTCCTCTTCAAAAATTTTATAGAAAAATGTCAGAAGGTTGCTGTGACTAAAGCTCCCTTGCTAGGGCTTACAGGAAATCAGCCAAGCCTAAGCAAAATGCTACATGGCTTCCTTGTTAATTCTGTCATTCTGTTTCTCTGCTGTGGGCAGCTCTTATTTTTCACTCTGCTTTTATACTGAATGACAATGACACGAACGCAAAGAAGCAGCATATCATACAGGCACATGTGTTTGATGTTCTATGAAACCCAAAAGTTTTTCATTGTTTTTATACTGATTTTAAAGTTTCTGTTTTCCATCTTCTAAGTGTTCTCAGGACACATTAAAAAGTAGGACCATTGAATTTTATTTCTTTTCCTTGAAGTCACTATTCCAAGCGTGGTAAGGTTAGTAGTGCCATACTGTAAATGCCATCAAGAGTAAGGTTGAGAGTCAGGAACTCAGATACATAACCCTCCCCAAATTATCCTTCGATGACATGAATTCTGTCAGGGTTCACCTGTAATTTGAAACTTCCTATGATGAAAATGTTTCTCTCTTTATTTCTGCTGCTCAGGTCTCCTTACATGAGAAAGCAGACACCTGAAGTCCGGTCTGCATTTCTTTACCTTGCTTGGCATGGAATGAAGAGCAGATTTTTGTGCTTATTCTTAGCTGCATCAGTCTATATATTGTTTTTCCTACTTATATTTTACACTGGTCATTCTCAAGAATTTTTATCTTAGTAAGTAAAAATCTCTATGCTGCTGATCACTTTGCACACCTCTCTTGTGCATCTGCCTTTTGATCCATGTTCTTGCTTAGTGTCCCAGATGACATCTCTCTCAACAGTGTTGTCTGATGTACCTAGTTGGCAGCTGTTCTTGGGGTATTCCTGTCTTCACTTTGTTCTGAAACTCTACAGAGATATTGCTTTTTGGATGGGATGAAGATGGTGACAATTTTCATGACAGCATTATTGAATGTATTTCCAAACATTAAAGCAAAGCATGGGGGAAAATAAAGCTATCTGCTTCAAGCACTGTTCCAGACACTATCCCTGCTCAATCATACAATAGTTGTTATAGTTCTTTATCTGCTCTAGGACTGTGTGCAGGTTTGCAACGAAGATGGATTATTACAAGTCAATTAAATGTTTCTGATAAGAAAAATGATTAGGTTTTAATCCTGAAATACCCCCAGTGCTCGAATGGCACCAAATATCACACTGTCACTTGGTAAGCTTCTGTTATGGTAAAACAAAGGAGTTGATCCTATTTCAATTTTATTAAAACCTAGTCAACTAATGTGACAGCACAACTAACTAGCAGTAAATGGTCAAAGAGCACAGCTCCCAGATGACTCATTATATTTAGACCAACAGTTTACTGTTTCTGTAAGTAGAAATGAAAACTGCAGTTAGGTCTAAGGCAGTTTAATACACAAAAGGACTAAAATAATTTAAAATCAAAATCAATTCGTAGTTGAATGATCTCTATGGGGCGGGATCCACTATGCACGAAAAAACAATGAAAACCCAGCATCTTTTGTAAGTGTTCAATGTTAAATACAAGGTTTGCCAGATCAACTAGTAGAATTTTGGAGTGAGGGATTTATAAACTCAGTATGCACTTAATGATTTTGAGGTAACATCTGGACCCAGGTGGTAACTTCTGAAAGCATCCATACAGCCTGCAGCGTTCTCCTTAATGGTGGATGTGAAAGGAAAGGATCGTGGTCAACCAAGCATTAAGTTACTTTCAATTATAAGATGAAGATTTGTTGACATGAAATTGGGTAAGGATGTGGCAGGGTAGATATATGAGCTGGAAAAAGTACAACAGTTCTTTATTCCTTTGTATCCTTAGGAGCTGAAAATCAGTTGTTAATGAAGTTCCTACAGAGATGCTTATTTTATCATTTGGTTTTACATTTTATTCCTTAAAATCTCAGAGTTCTATATACAGATCTACCCTTACGCTTGTAAGCCCTTGTAAAAGCAGAGTGCTCAGCTCTGTAGGCCAAGTTAGAACATCATCATATACTAAAAGATAAATTAATTAGATTTCTCTGGAAGTTCTGTATTACTGCTATTAAATGGCTGGAGCAATGGTAAAATCTAGACAGTGACTTAAAGCACAACATCCAGCAAGAGTCTATCTCAAGGTCAGTTTACATAAGGGCTTAAATCACTGCTTTATTACTGCTTTTGTAGAGTTTATGCTTACATTCCTTCGTCATCTCTGTCTGCCTTAGTATCATTAATCTGACCAACTAAACGATGCCATCTTAAAAATAACGATATGAATCTCTTGAGTTATTAGCAGAAACGCTGGAGTGCATTCTGAATTAGTAGATCCTGTTCCTTCTCCCCTTCCTGAACTCCTTGGAATGTGGTAGGTTTGAAGTATTAAAAGAAATGATGCTTTAAAGGAGAATAAAAGATCAGATAAATCTTCCATTTTTTGTCTCTGTTCTTAGACTTCTTGCGTCTTTTTGAAGAATTATTGAGAGTGATACCGATAAATCAAATGGTCGCAATGTGTGTTTCTGCTTGAATTGTACAAAGATGCCCTGTAACTCAGTTGACTGTTGAGCATGCAATATCGTTTGCAGGCAGATCAATGTGCTTTACTTTAGCTTTGTTTTGTTGCAAGTAGAGTTGCATACAATTGCAAAGTCAACAAAATTAATGTTCTTACTGAAATAGATCAGAATGCAATACCAGACAACTCTTAGAGTTGTCAGAAATCTGTCTTTGAGATACTGCAGGAATTTGTGTGATTCTTTTTTCAGTCTGTCTATGTCATTGTGACGCCGTGGATTTCGTCCCTTTCTGACATTCCTGTAAAAAACGTGCAGCTCAGCATACCTTTATTTATTACCACTTTTTTACTTTTGTACCTCCCATATGTTAACATATTAACATAAAAGATTCTCTCACACTGGTTACAGGTCCACTTTTCTTTCTCAGATACACAGAAAACTAATCAGAGAGTCCTAGGAAGTGTAAATCAACAGAACTCCACTGGTTTTAATGAAGTTCTGCTAATAAGCACTAGCAGAGGATGCATTAAAACTTTCAAGTGCAAATGTTCTCTTTGATTACATTTACCTGTTAAGTATAAGCATTATCCAGTACAGTTAATTCATAGTGTTCTTTCTATACACATATATTCCCTTTAAAGTATCATTACATGGTTTTGAATATTCCTTGCTTAAGTCCTTGTAATTACACTTGTGAAATCACTTAGATTTCTGTTCCTGAGCAAAGTTTGGCATCTGTTAGGGTAGCAAAAATCTTTTAACTATGTTGTATAAAATGAAATAGTTGAGAAAAGGACTGCCAGAATTTAAGAACAATAACGACTGTTTATCACTTTTCTTATTTAAGTACAACTGCTGTGTGGAAAGGTGGATAAGAGCTTTTTAATAAAACTTTCTATAATCTAAACTGGCAATGGTGAAAAGACAAGAATTGAAGTAGTGGCAGTGAATATATGCAGCTTCTCTCAGCTTATAAATACAGTGTAAGCAAGGCAGGAATATGTTGTTCTGGGAGCGGTCCCCATTTGGGGACCGGGACCTATATAGGAAGCTTCGGACCTATATATGCTTCGGAGCCTCTGATGTTACTGAAGGCAACCTGAATTAATCCTTTACTCTTTATTCATCTCAAAGCATCTAAAAGCTGGCCATTGATGTGATTTGTAATAGCCTCAGGTTTGCTTTATATTGTGTCTAGCTGCACAATGCCAGTCACACAGCACAGAGCTGGCTGAGAGCAATATTTGGGGCATGTACCATTCCTCTGTTTTTCACTCTTGGTACATTTGTTAAAATGGGGTTTGGATTATCGTTAATTCTCAGTGCACTCAATTGTAAGACCTTATGCTTTTCAGGAATTTTCTGTCTTCTCTGCCATTTTTTTCCAAGTAGGAGTACTATTCAACACAGCCTAGGTTTTAAAATCAGGTTCAACAAATACCTACTGGTATGGGGTGGGGAATGAGAGAAAACAAGTTTTTGGAGGATGGTAGAAAAAGAACCTGGAAAATCAAACAGGCATTTTTTTCTGAAATATGAGCAAATGTAATGGAATTCAGTAGCTGGATCTAGGTCTTTATTTATAATTGTAATCTTCCTCAGAGCTGTGCTGGGGTTTGCTCCAGCAGCCTTTGAACTGTATTGCGCTGTGTGAAATAATAAATAATCCTAATAATCTAACAAGAAACCAAATGAAATAATACAACATACTTTCACTTGCAGGGATTTCTCTTCCTACTGAAATGAACCAAAATTCAGAGAGACCATATCAAAGCAAAATATCTTGGATTTTGAGCTAGCTAAGAAGCAATCACCTTCAATAGAATTTAGCCAGAATGCAGAGAGTAGTCAACCTTTGTTTCACTAACGCTACAGGATTATTGGTGACAAAAGAAGCGTTTTTTGCATCATCCAGTTGCTAACAGTATTTGCAGAATAGTGGCTCAGCTCTATCCTGTTCTTTCACTTAAGTAGTGACCTGGCAGCCTGAGGCGAACTGTTACGGCTGCAGGCTTGCTATCAGACGAGCTGCTGGACTTTGCAAAGGATTCCAGCTAGATAATTGGAAGCTATATTTTATATGGAGGATTAGAATGTACTCTGATCTGCACTGAAGTACCTTTGTCAAATCAGCATTCCTAAAGGGGCTGATGAGATGTTATGTGCTTGATGCCATTGGAAAAAAAAAAAAAAATGCAGAAAGCTAGACTTTGGCTTTAAAGAGTCAATACTTCACATAGAGCGTATCATGCAACAGCTATCATCTCGTTATCTAGATGACTACTGGAATACTTTAATGTACACTGAACTCTGTGAAATTCACTCAAAATAAGCTGAACTTCCCATAGTATCTCTCCCTCTGTTTCAAAGTGTTTGAGTGCAAAAGAAAATGGAGACTGTCTCATTCAGAATCACAGAAATGAAAGCTTATTGATCTTGCTGGCTGTCCTGCTAACATGCCTCTGCATCATACCTTAGAATCCCAATCCTTTTTCTAATCCTCTTTTACATCCCTGAAAAGGTTCCTGTAGCAGCATGTTTACAAATCAATGGATTTGGCTGTTAGTAAACCTTTCTAACAGCCTTCTTTTATTTTTCCTTTTTGCAGTCCTTTAGACGGACCTCAGTAATGTTAGTCTTATCTTTCTTTGCCATTTCTTTTCTCAGAAAATCTTGTAAACAACTGCCTCTTTCACTTATTCAGTTTTCTTTGTGGCAATTGGTAATATCAGACTCGAAACTTAACCTCTTACTGGTTTATTTTTTGGCCTTAGGACATATGTGAACTTATTATCACTTCCTGCAACTGCAGAGGTCAGGCTGGATGCTTTCTCACAGACTCATCAGAGATGTCCATCTTTCCCATTTCTGAAAGCTGGGTCATGACCTTGACCTCACTTTACATCCAGGCAGTTATAATTGGTATAATTTGTAGTTGATCTTTAATTGGATCCCATATCAAGGAGGGAACCATTTGCAGCAGAACTGCAGCATATCTTCTCTTCGTTTACTGACATGTTCTGATTTATTATTATTATTATTTATTTTTATGACAGATATCAGAGGAAGAACTGAAATTTTTGACAAGTTGTGTTTGTTTCATTGAAGAACTCATAGACCACCTCATGGACTCAGTCTTCCTAACTGTAGCTTCCATAGCTAAAATAAACAGCATGTTTTTTCATCATGAAATAGTACTGTGAACAAGCAGGCAAAAACAAGTGAAGGGGAAGGAAGTAGTTCAGTCCAAGGAGAGTTCTAGGAAGCTGCAAACATGCATAGGTTATTTGTTTTGTCCAACCAAAACCTGTCAGACCCTAACCAAGGGAATTAGAAAAGGATGCTATTTGTGTAAAGCTCTCTACACAAAATACAAGGAAATAGAAAAGCTAAACTGAAAAGCATACAAATACAGAGCAAAGTGGAGAAATCTAACAAATAGAGATAGGTTTGCCCAGTTAACAATGGTAACTGAGGAATAGTCTTTAAAACTGTAATAATAGGAAGATAAAGAATGTCAGTAAATTAAAAAGATAATGGGAGCTTCCTCTTCACAATAATTCCCAAGCATTCCTTTTCTTTTAATACAGTTAGTTTGATTTCACTCATAAAATAGAATTGGCCAAGTTTGAGTATATTGGCCACTTTAAAACTGTTCTGTGCACTGTAATAGCCATAATAACAAGCTCGTTCTACAGCATCTGACTTCCAAATGGCTCAAGATTGAAGTGTGTGTTTAATTTTCAGCAAGTTAGAAATCCTTCTGAAGCTGATGAGAATTGTTCACCTGCTTAATTTCTGTTCAACTTGATGCATTTTGCTGCATTGGGGCCAAAATACATTAATTTCATCCTAAAGCAGCCCAAACAGCAGTCATGTAAAAAATGTGGTATGTCACACAGAAGTTGTGCTTGAAAACAGTGAGTCTGTACTATACTAACACTCTAATATGACTGATCTTTGATGTGATCCAATGCAATTCAGATGAGAGTTTTTCTTAAAAGTAAATTTAAGCTGGGCTTTGGACAAAACAAGTATTAATACAGCATTCAATTATTTGAAGGAGTTAATGATCTTTGAAACAAGGACATCTTTCCATTACTTGTATGCCAAGATAGTGACTTGCACAATAAACCCTTACATTTGATAATAGTTTCAGTTTCTATTAATATAATTAGTGAACCATGAAGTATTGCTATGTAATTGTAATCTGGATTAGTGATAGAATACCAACACAACCAAGTTTGCAGCTCTCCCTAGATCAGCATCAGGAGTCTCGTTCAGCATCTGCTCTATAGAGAAATATGCTTTATACAACATGTTCTTGTGGTTACTTTTCCCTCTAAGCAATATTAACTATATCTTAGGCTGCTGGCCTTAAACCCAGTAGACCACAGTTGATGTGGCTTTAGTAGATTCATGTAAGAAAATTTAAGAAGTAACAGATACTTAAGTATGTATCAAATATGGCCAGCTAGACTGTCTTTCTAGAAGAAAATGCATGGCAACTTCAGTGAAAAATCATATTCAATGCTTTATAAAGAATGAACAGGGCAGCCTTTCCTTTTTGCTCTCCAGCATTTACTCTGCATCCTCGTGTAAGTCGCAGCATAGAATTTCATTTACAAAAAATAAAGTGAAATATCAAAATAATGGCTTACTTTCTTTGGATGTCCTCAAAGCATGCTGGATGTTCTTCCTGTACTTCCCAGGAGGACACAGCAATTGAGTAAGAGGTTTCGAAAGAACATAATGCAGAAAAACTCTGTATATGCAGCCTGATACCTCATTGCACTGCACGCAGTAATAATGCGTCACTGTGTGGCAGCAGTCCTGTGTGTTTATTGTGACTCCATTTGTTGTGTATTTGATGAAGTTAACGATTTATTTTGGTTCCAGTGGATTTGTGCATGTCTGTGAAGTACGGTGCACTTGAGAATCTGTGTGAAAAATCAGGTGAACAAAATAAGGTCAGGCATGCAGCTTTAGAAAAAGCAGCGTAAGACTCTTGGCTTGTCCTCACAGTGACTCTCCATGAATATTTCTCGAGTCCTAAGAATTTTATCAGACTTCCTTTCTCATTACTCCTCCTCTTTCAGTCATAACTCTCCATGTTCTTCTGACATCATGCTTGGAGATAAAAAGGAGTAGTGTCAAGGTGTGATGAGAAGCAGTTCCTGTGGCTTTCAAGCTTTGACCAAAACAGTAAAAACTGGAATTCCATCTGTTCTCCAAATGAAGAGTAATGCTGTTGAATCTTGCATCTAAAAGATATGCTCTAAAAGCTAAACCATACAAAAACTTTACTTTCTAATATCAAGAAATGTTGTTAATTATACATATTTAGTTATTGGTGCTCTGTTATAACATTAATTTGCATATTTTAGACCTATTAACCAGAATACTGAAATAGTTGCAGAAATGAAGGAAACTTTCCTTTTTGCCTTCTTACATGTGTTACCCTAGCAGACTTAGAACACTGCAGTGTGAGTGATGACTGCAACAGGGCAGCCATCCTTCCTGTGTGGAATTTGAAGAGGTTGTGACTTAGTGGAATTGTCTGTCTGTTCTCTTTGGGAGAAAAAGAAGTCTGTGTGAAATCTTAACCCTTCACAAACCCTGCTACCCAGACATTCATTAAAGAGGAAATAAAGCACTTAACATGACAACTAAGTCTGTAGCTATGCAATGGCTTTGTGATTGCAGGATACCATAAAGCATGTTTTTCTTACCTAGTTTGCTATGCCAGTAGTTCTGGCATGACAGAGGAAGCCCATATTTATATATAGCTGTGAATATGACTTATAAACACATCACTAATAGATATTTATGTCATGTGCTGGAGCTTGTTTTAAAAAATTCAGGTAACCTTTTGCTCTGAGCATTTTCCTTAAGCAGAAGTATGTGAATACTTGAGGTGAAAGGTAAGACTCCAATCAGAGGTAACAATTAGATTATATTCTATTATTCAGTTTTCCTTCAGTTGACAGATCTCTACTACACTTCTAGTCCTCTTAAAATGAGAAAATTTCCATAGTCAAATAGCTTGTACATGCAAGAATTTCAGTTCATATCAGTGTTGCTGTTACCTTAGAGTAAGCCAACATTTGTTAAATAGTTCCATGTTTCCATTAAGTGTTTCTAGTCTATTTTGTGAAAGCAGTAATACAGCTAACATTCATTCTCATGCAAATAAGTCTTTGCAAGAAAACCAGGTTTTCAGATCTCAGCAAGGCTGAGATATTCAACTTCAGAAAGGACTGTAGTCTATTCTTCTTAAAGTTGTAATAGGGGGCTTCTAATGACGTTCAGACTAGCTTGTGACAAAATAATTTCATCATTTTTTTACTTCTGCTGATCAAGTTAATGGTCAAGATAAGAAGAGATTTTAATCTTTATTGAAACAGTTATTAGTTGTACAACTGTTCAGCATGTCAGTTTCCTTTCGTACTGGAAAGTGATTCTGTAATACTCATTGTTCATACATCTATATTTAAACAAATGTTATTTCTGTCATGGAATAAAATAAAGAACAGGCAAAATTGGAAGAACTGAGAGTAGAAAACCAGAGGGACAAAAATGAAGCAAGTCTATGTACCACACTTTTATTTAATTAAACTCTTCCTTCAAGTGGTGTCACTTATTTATGTACTTGATTTGGCTTTGATTGAATAAAAATGTAACACTTTAAAGTATTTTTGGCTTAAATTGGTATTCAGTTCACCTCTCTAATAATTTTTTGTAGGAATTTAAGCCATTTTTGAAAATTTGCTTAAAAAAAAAAAAAAAAAAAAAGCAAAAAACAAAAACCCTAATCTTATATTGAAGTAAACCCAGGAGCTTAGAGATCTTGATCTAAAACATCACACGAACTTTTAGAAAGATTTCAATTTATTTAGGGGACCTTGGTTCAAAGTTTAATGTAAGCCTACATACTCAAAATTAAATCTGGGGCGTGTGATTGATCCTGTGTTCAAATGTACTCATTTTACATGAAACCAAATTCACTGAAGTCACATTGAAAAGAAAAGGAATGTTAATTTTTGTGCTATCAAACAGTTAATGCACAATAACACACCAAACATGTCAGCAGCAAAGCTAGCATAGCTGAAAGAGTTCTGAGTTTTTCCTCATGGAAGAGAGAGAAATTGCAAACAAAATCAAGATACAACACCCTAGGTCCTTTAGTTTCAACTCACTATTAACTTGTATTTCAATGAATCCAGATTTCATTTCAAACTCCTGAGACAGCATTGGCTTATTTCATTGTGATGATTTGCTCAGCTGGATCTCTAGATGTGGTGTTTAGTCTCTGTGTTTTTAAGCACCCAAGAAGTGCTTGCTGTCTATTAAGAGCCTTCTGATGTGCAACTAATAGCCGCTGTTTATCCACAGTAGAGGGGGAGTTCATGGCAGACTCAGTTGAAATTTCCTTAAGATTTTAGTATCAATCCTACTAAATCACTGCTCCTTTGTATCTGAGAGGGGTAGGTAGTTTCATACCTGTGCCTTTAGTCTGTGGTATCCTTGAATAAACCTCCTTGATAAAGAGGAGGTGACTAATAGGAACTGCAGTTTTTCTTGCTAGTTTTTGGGAAGCCATCCACAAGCTTCCAGTACAAAGATTGATAGTTTGATTCAGGAATGGATTTCCTAGAAAGATGATGAACTGATGTGATTTTGACCTGTAGAAGGCGTTGCATCCCATCATTGAGTCTGGTCATTGTCAGAAGTGTTGTCTATGTTTGTGAAAGCCACACAAAGATTTAAATAACTGACATTAAAAAAAATTAATAATAATGGCACTGAATGCCAGACAGCTTCAGCTGTTGCAAACGGGAATTTACTTTGCCCATCTGAAACATAATGTTTCAGTTTCTTCTTTTCATCGGATTCACACAAAGCAGTTGACTCTTCACAGAAGCTAGACTTATAATAGATTCAAGCTTAGTAATGTCAAAACACAGCAGTTAAGAGAAGGGGTAAATCTGATGAAAATGAATGAAAATGATATACTATAAAATCATATATTCAGTGACTTCCATAAAAGCCTGAATGAAAGCAGTAAGAAAGCTCCAAGGAACTTGCAGTCTTCTCCACCCACTGCAAAACTCCATCTGGTATCAGGAAGATGAATTTCTTCTTTAGTCATCTGGGGGGTCTCTGCAAAAGCTTTCCACTTTCATCTTTTGTAATGGAAAAGTACCGCTTATCAAATTAGTCGTGGAATATTTAATAATCATTCTTGGTCAAAGCTTTGGTTGTATAGCTTATTCAAAAGATGGATTCGTATAATTTAAGAAGTGTGACTTCATTGTGTCTTCAATATTTAATGATTAGGGACTCCTGGAAGAGTTAAATTCATCACGAATTCTTAAAGATGATAACTGTTGAAAATCAGCACTCTTCTTCTTTTTCAAACATTTCATTTATTCATTGCTTGTATATGGACTTCAAAATGTTACTTCATTATCACACTTCTGACTTTTCCAGACTAGCACAGGCATTGAGGTACACACAGGGCAATCAAAGAATTTTATCACAGCTTTTAGCAGGAAATTACCTTCCAGTTATGCAAATTACTCCAATCATGTAGACAAATGCAAGTGTGATCAACAAGGAAGAATCCTTTGGAGCTCATTCAGATGCAAGTTATCAAATGCATCATTCCTCCCTGTTTGTCTGCGGTCTGCTGGAGCTCAGGGTGCTTTTTGTACTATCTCCTTTATTTTCTATTCCTTGCTATTTATCTTTTCTTTGTTGTTTTGTCTTTGTTGCTGTCAGTCAGTCTGGCAATAATGTGTATAAAAGCATTAAAGAAACAAATAGTTGTAAGGGCATCTCTTGAGTGATAACTAGGAAGAAAAGAGGTTGTACCTTTCTACAACAATTTACAGTTTTACTTGACAACGTAATTCACTGCAACTTCACAATTTCCAGCTAGGAGAGAAGAAATAACCTGGCTAACATTGCTGGAAATAGAGAAGGAGATTAAAGCATTCAGGGAAAATAAAGAAATAATATACAAACTGTATGTTTTGAAAGCCTACACCTAAATATGAGGTAGATCCTGAGTATATAAATTGCAGGTTTGCTTTTTAATGCTAAGAAGAAGCTGTGACTGTAAATACACCAATTATGATAAATCAACAGAAGCCACAATAATTACTAATTTGTATAAATATTTTTCTTCATAGTTTTATCTCATATTTCTGCAGTTTTAGTCAGCTTATTCAATTCCTTTGCAAGTTCAAACATTTTCTTTGTGAACTCTTATAACAATCATGTCTGATTATTTCATGTGCGTCCTGTAGCTACCAAACATCTATCCTTGTTTTCATTATGCCATTTAGCCAGGACTGTGGTTTCTTGCACGTTACCTGCCTTCAAGTTATCTATGTAAGAAATAACTTTCCTTTGGCACAGTTTTCCCTCATCTAAAGATACATACCCAGATATATATGTCAACTTGCATTCATTTCAAATACCACATGTACAGTTAATAGCATTATTTTGTAGGTTGTCACTGACAGTAGTTGCTTTAAAAAGTATGTGGTTGTAAGAAGCTCTGTTACCACAGAGAAGTAAGAAATACAAGAGCAAAAGAACTTGTGGTATGACATTTGGTTTGGAGGATGAGAAAAACTCTAGAGAGGTAATTATTTCACAAAAATATTTACTAATGCTTACACAGTGTATGTATATGACAAATAAGGAAAAGCAGAAATACCTGTTTTTTGCTTTGATTGCTGAAATTGTCTTCCCAAATGTTGAAAAATAGACTCAGTACTTCCCTTACAACAGATTTTCAACTATTCTTCAGCTTTCCAGTATGTGCTTAAAGTTACAGTGAAAACAAACAAAAGTATTTAATCTCATCTGAGATAAACTCAGTAAATACAGAATGTGCCAAAATCTATCGCTTTTGAGAATGGCAGCCTCAAAATTGGCAATAGGTGAATCCTGTTCTGTTGCGGGCCACCTGTGAAGCCAAACCCAGAAGATAGACTTCTGATTTGTTTTTTCTGTTCTTAAATAGGGATGTGTGCACCTCTGAATCTGTAGGTAAAATCTACAACATCGGCTGTGTTTAAAGTTGTCTTTGAAGTAGGTAAACACATATTCTGTTCATGCTGATGGTCTGGTAGCTGTTCTAGTGATTTTGATTTACATTATTTAAAAGAATAGGGAGGAGCAAAGAGATTCTAAGAGTGAGTCAGCTGTGCTGGAAATAGTATTTTGAGCAAAGTGTTGTTATGCAAGTGACTTCCCCTGAGAGCTGTCAGAGGCTTTCTTTCAGTTCCATCGGCTGCTGCAAGAAAAGCAGGATCCCAACAGAGTGGAGCACTGTCTGGGAAAGCTGTTCTTCTCTGGTAGTTTCCTGAGATTCAGAAGAAGTATCTGTACAAATGGGTGAAGGTGATTCTGTTTATGTGACATCCCCTCTACCAATCAGATCCTCTTGAATCTGAGACACGTCATACAACACAGATACTTAGAATATTTGGAACTGGCACAATATGGGTTGTTTGTTTGTTTCAAATTTATTTTACTGTATTTCATTTCATTTTTCTAGTTATATAGTGAAACACACTGTCATGAGAAGCAGAATAACATATTTTTAGTCTGAACATTTCCTCTTTGAAATTCCTGTAGATCCTCTTTTAAAGTGATGTGGTTTCCCCAGGATTGAGACAGGGATTTAGGGAAAGGGTTGATAGGATGTGTCTGAGATACGCAGACAGTACTCATGTCTGAACAAATGGCACTGCCAATTTAGAGCCATTGCTCTGCATGCCAAGTACTTCATACCAAGGATTGCAAATATCTGTTTTTGGACAGATCCTTCAGCTGTGCCCGCCACAGGAAAGCAGTAATGAGCAATCGATTCTGAGGCTGTCCAAGGGACCCTTTTTAGAACAGTACAATGCATTTTATAATGAATGCAGACTTATCCAGCAGCTCTATCACTTCTTTCCAATACCTGCATTTCTCAAATTGCAAATACGTGTGCAAAAGAATGCTGGGCATTAGTTAGGGACTGGTGTCAGGAAATCTATTTCTTTCTTCCTGACAGCATTCTCACAGTCTTTTTGAGGCTATCAGCAGAAATCCTACAAGGCACAGGGCATGACAGAGCCAAGGCAGGAGATCTTGCGGCAGATCAGTGGCTTTGGTTTTCTGAATGCCACTGTAAGAGTTGTTAGAACTGAGGCAAGTCAGCTGCTGACAGGATTCTGGGATCCCAAATGCAGTCACGGGAGCATATTGTGTGTAAATAGCAGCAGGACTTAGTGCAGCAAAATCCATCACTTTGGAAATTAAAAATAAGATTTTTATGAAAGACCGCCAGCAGGATCATAGCAGAAGTTGAAATTAACTCACCACTCTGAGCTTCTGTTTGTGTACACATATTTTCCAGCAACTGAGAACAAAATCTATCGAATATCCTTATAGCTGCCATAGTGGAGATGCACATTCCTATTCAGACATATGCAGCCACTCCAAGGCCCATATGTCCTCGGAGCTGACAAGAAGGGTAACAGTGTGCTTTGGAGAAAGCCACATTGGCAGTCTCACCTTTATAACAATGTGCAATGTGTCCACAAGCTGAGACACGTTAGAAAACAGTTGATGAAATGTCTGTAGAAATGATTGCTCTGCATAGTGGCACTTGCAGAAGATTTTAATGCCCTAGTTCCTTTTAGAATAACCTCAAATTTTCTTAAAACAAAAAAGAAATGAACGTGCACAAGGATAACCACTAAGACTCCTTTAAAAAGCACCCACTTAGTACATTACCGTTTAGATGGTTGCATCTTTTCCCTTTGGAAGGTATAAATGAAAAAAAGAAAGAGTTCATCTTCATTAGTGCTTTTGCAAGACTCAGGACCTGAGTAGATATCAGCGCCTATGAATGTGCCATAGGCCTTCTGCCAAGCTTTCAGATATGTCTTTTTGGAGGCCAGAGCCATGGAGTGCTTCAAACCACTGTCTTCCCAGCTGCCTCCAATCAGATTCGTGACACCTGATTTTTCTCTGCTTACAGAAGCATAAAAGATAACTTATGTTTGTTTTTTAACAAATTAATCACACCATGTTTTTTTTAAAAGGTTGACTCAAGCAAGAAAAGAATAATTTATCAAACATAGAGAGAACATGATTTTTTAAAGTGAGTTGAAGAACACAGCTGCACAGCAATGAAACATGAATTGCTTCAGCTCTGGTGTTTGTTTTTTCTCAGTGTTTTATGCAGAAACAGCCTCATTCCTTCAGTAGGAGTGGGTGCTGCAGCAGGCTCCAACTACAGCGGACCAGGGCTCCTCATGGGATAAACCTCGTGGGTTTGGTTGCTATAGAGACCCATGTGATCTCCTGTGCTGAAGTTCCCTCAGAACAGAGCGCATCACAGATTGTATTAAATTAGGACTGGTCCCGGTGTGCTTCCTAACCTGTATTATAATTTCTTGGGATGATGAGTCAGTAGGCTGTCAGAGTTCAAGGTTCACAGGAGGGCTGAGCAGGTCAATCAAGTTAGCATATTAATCACCTACCATCTTTCCAAGTAACATTTCCTCATGAGCTTTGTTAGACTTCAGCTTTTCATAACACTCTAAGTGGCAGCTCAAGTGATCTCAGTATTAGTTTTTATTACTGCTAGGTAAATAGGCAATGGAATAAAAGCTCGCTGAAAGAACCCTCTGACATAATGTTATGTATGAGAAATATAGGCTGCTTCGATGGAAAAGAAATCACTGTGAGCAAAGCACTCAAATGAGAATTTATCCCTGGAAAAAATGTTCAATTTGGATTCATTGCATTGGTCATATGCTTATGCATATACAGATATATCCAGACCGAGCCATGCCTTTGGTCTGCAAATTTGCCCTCTAACTGCTTAGCTGGACTTACTGTTTTATACGTGCTGAAAAAAGTGTACGTGTGTTTTAGGAACACACACTTGAGCTAGTGTGCTAACAGGTTCTTAGGAAAAACAAGCAAGCGAACAAAATAGCAAAATTAGAAGAACAGAGTATTCTCATCTGGGAGCACAAGCACCTGGTCCAGTTCTTACGTCCACAGTACAATAACCATTCAAGACAGTGTGAAGGTTAGTGCTGGTATACCATAACCATTGGCATGTTTCTGCACTGTGTGACATGAGGAGTACAGTACAACATCCAGGAACTGAACATGATAAATGTTATGGTTTCCCCCATGTACAAAACTAAGAAAAGAAGACATGTTTTTGTAAAATGCGTACACTCTGCTTTACTTCAGTTTTATAGTGCTACCCTGGCTGATGCAGTGTATTCAGTCATAATATAAATGTTTATCTTTGTTTGTTCCATATGCTCACAGATGCATGTAGGCATAAGTGCACGTATGCATATGTTCATCTTTGCCTCTTAATAGACAATTGCCTCCTCTGTTAACAGACAAGAGCTGAAGCTGGCTCAGTGCGGAAGGTTGTCACCTGCACAACCTTCACCCTCACCCTCAGCACTGTTTGGTGTATGTATCAAACGGAGGTAAATAGCTACAAAATGCACTGGAACAGTACAGACCCTGAGTACTTATCATCAATTTCCAACTGCTGTTTTTTTTACTGAAATTGCTGGTAAGTGTACTGTACCCTGGGCAGACATTGGCATGCAGTGTTTCTGTTAGACAGATTTGTGATTCAAATGACAAATGAGCTGATTCAAGTAGCAAAATTGTATTATTTTGCTCAGTTATTCAGTATTCTGCTCAATAGCCATGTTTCTATGAGGTTTCTGAGAACTGTCACCAACTAATGGTTAGGCCTCATATATGGGAACAGTTGAGTCAGGGACTGAACAACTGATTGAGCACCTGGAGAAAGGACCCAGTTAGCCCCAGGAACACAGGTGAAGGCAATTAGCAGTGTGACTGGAAGGGGTGGAGTCCAGCTGATCTCTTAGACCATACTGAAAGACTGACAGCCACTACAGTGGGGGTATTCATTTGAACTTTCTCACCTCGTGGAGTCTTTTTTGCAAGGCTAGATCTTGGGAAGTGGGTGAGTACTTTTACTTTTCTTTTGAGATACTTTCCTATCTGTTCTGGTTCCTTTGCTGTTATGGTCCTGTATCACTCTTCAATCTTGTTAGTCTTTCCAATTGTAACTGTTCAAAACTAAAATCAGCAGGACAGTGATTCTGCTTCTTCCGAGGTCCCACCAGACTTAGGCAGCCAACAGCAAGCTGCAGAGCTGTGGCATAGACAAATCTGTGAGCTCCATCTGCTCTGTGCCCAGGCAGCTCTTACAGAGCAGGGTATCCTCTGAATGCAGCTATTTGGATGGAGAGGCACACATTCAGAAAAGCTCAGAAATGCAGATCCAAGTGCAGATTAAATACTTCTTGGTTTTGTAAACTCAGGGATGGAATGAAAGGGGGGAATAAGTGCTGGAGAGAAAATACTTGAAGAGGAGATTTTGGGCTAAATAAAGTGTGGAAAACTAGTGATCAGGTTTGTCTGTGTCACCGCACTGTCTTTAGCTTTGATCCCAAGGACTTACCTTTCCAAGGATTAAGAGTATTTTTGTTTGAGTTCACTTGTTTCCTGAGTGGTAGTGATGCTTAGTGTTGGGTTCTAAGTAATGCTTTCTGTTCAGCAGGCGTTGTGTGTATCCTCCTGGGATTGGATCTCAATAGTAGTTCATAAGGCCAAATACAGCAGAAACTTAAGTGCCCAAATGCAGAAACTACACTGACAAACCCACCTGGGCTGCGTATCAGTCACTCAGACACTGCACAAGCAGGGCTGCTGGGTGGCAATGTGGCCCTCAGCAGTACAGCTGTGAGCATCTTTATATAGCCCATGTGCTCTGAATCTGGGCCCTCATAAAATGTTCTAATGTTGGCTATTTACTTTTTTTGCCTGGTAGAGAAATTTTTTTACTTCTAAGTTTTAAAAGCAGTTTTCAACTTGGCTTTGTATGCACACAAGCAATTGTTCCTTTTTTCCTTTCTTTCCATGAAAAAAAGGAGAGAAATATTTGTTTTGATTGAGTTTGTACTTGGCCATGTAAAAGATTATGCAAATAAAGAAGGAAATTAATTATTTTGAATGCTGCTTTGGCTGCCAAGAAAGCGTTTCCTGCGGTGTCTGCCTAAACACTGGGTTTGGGGTCTGATGTGGCAGTATACAGACTGAGATTAGTTAGAATGGACTTCAAATAGATACAATGCAAGGAAAAGTAGTATCATTTGAGGCAGTCTCTGAGATTTCCAGCCTTATTTAAGGAGGGCATGCCAAGCTTTTCAATTTCTTCCACTTGAGAGCATTTGGTGGGAAAGGGGAAATGCAGGCAGAATGATATGGCTTCTTGTTGTGCTTACTTAGAGTTTTTCAAATGAACTTAATAGGAATGGAAGCCTTCAGTAGTCTCTGATGGCCAGAAACAAGCAGTGTCCTGTCTGCATAGCAGCAAGAGAGCAGACTTCCTCTCTAGTAGTAGCAAGGGCTTTTTAATTATCTTGCTGCTGGGGAGAATAAGAAATTCATGTTTTATTTTTGTTTCCCTGGGTGATGATGCACCCCTTACTGATTTGTATTTGCCATGTTTCTGTTTTCTTAGATGATAATGTGTCTCTTGCTGATTTCTGTAGGCAGTAGGGGCATAAATGCAGAACTATGCTGTTTTGTGGTGCTTTATTTCCTTATATACTTCCAGCAGATGCTTCGTAGTTAAATGTAAAGTGATGCTGGGGTTTTCTTTCTTAAACTTTTCAGCTGTGTCATTTTTAAACTTGATGTGGCTTTCCATTGTCACGCTGCCTGTGTACCTCCATAAAATGAATTAATGAAGATAAGGAGCATCCTAGAAGGTTTCTGGGCTTCTCTTAATCAATTTATACTGGGAACACTGTAATTCAAGTTGCACGAACACAGTGGTTATGATCTTCCATGACTCATTAGGTGACAGGATCTTATCTATATCTTTAAGACAGAAGGATGAAAGTTGCAAGATTGATATAAATAACCACTTCAAAGTTTAAGTCAATAAAAAACAGCTGGAAAAATACTTATCAGATATTGACAGGCTGAGTTTTCTACACTTTGTATCTTCTAAGCTGCTTAGCTACAGGTGTTAAGTATCAGAGCCAAAGTGGCTGTCTTTGGCCAGCAGCTGGTGACCAGGCTGAGTTGGTGTAGGCCAGGAATCCTTGGGAATGCCAGGCAGGCAGCAGGGTGGCAACAGAGATGTCCTTTTGATGCTTGTGTTTTGTCATGGGAGGAAAGAGCTGCAGAAAAAGGACTACAGACTGCCAAGTCTTGGTGTTCCAGCTGCAGCACCATCCTGTTGTGACTGACCAAGATGAGTGACCTAGGAAGATGAGTGGCTGCAAGCACACTTGCTGGCACACTTGAGCTGATGTTGGGCTTTATTTCATGGCTGTTGGTGAAAGAAGTAGTAACAGCTGGTTCTGGAGGATTCAGCTATGCTGCAAATAGCTGAAGAGCTACAGTTCTGTCAGCTACTAACTGTTCTGCAGAATCCTAGGAGCTTCCCTGCTTGGCTCTTAGCAATTTGCAATAGCTAATTCGAGGTGATTAAATTTGATAAAGCAGTGGGGGAAATTACTGCAGCAGTTGTTTGTCAAAAGCACCTCAGTTTTTCTGTATCTTAAAGAGCTGGGTATTGATACAGATTTAGTTTATTAAAATACATTCAGTTCAAAGTTATATTCCCAAGTTTGTGGTATACCATGGGGGTGTTTCTTGGCTCTGGGAGGGTGAGTTTTCAGTAAGGTGGAGCTGATGTTTAGGCAGATAGGTTAGTGGAAGGAGTTTCTGTTTCAGCCTCATTGGCAATGTAATATTCAACCTGGCAACCAACTGCATTATAGCTAAAACAAGGGAGCTACAGAAGGGCATACATCTGTTCTCTGAGAGATTTCCTATAAATAGTGACATTCCTGTTTTTCCTGAGCTGTCTGTATGGCAAGAACATTTCCTTCCTCGTGCTTTTCACAGCAGCTGCAAAATGAACATCAGAAATATCACTCTTCCCCAGTGTGCATGTCCAAGTAGAGAGGGACCTTAGTATGAAACATGTTAACTGTGTTTATTTGTCCTCTGTATTATCACGTTAAAATCTAGCTAAAATGGAAGATGTGCAAATTTAATCACTGATGTTGTTTTAACCAAGTAGCATGGGCACGTGGTTTATGCTTTTCCTCTTCAGCCAACAGTTTTCAATGTCATTTTTGTGCTGCCAGCTCCTGCTGGTGTGAACAAAGCTCTGAGCATACACGTACTGCTTCTGAAAAGTTAGGTTACTGCTCAATGTTCACAGCTAGTGAACTGTTGTTCTTAGTGATACCTTTGATACATGAATATGGAAATATGTCTAAAGCACAAGCGAGTAAGTCCTAAAACCTACTTGGCTCAGCCAACACAGCACTAATAGCCAGAAGTGTTTAAAATTTTTGAAGTTTTTTTTTTTGCTGCTTGTTTTCATTTCCACACATTTCACTTGTTTTCAGGCAGGGTCAAGGTAAGCTGCCAAATAATATTAACTTACACAAGAAACAAAATAAACAGGAACAAAATAGGAACAAATCTTTCCTCAACATGAAATGCAGTTTCCCCTGTACTCTCTCAGTTGACTGTAGCACACCTTTCTGTTTTACTTCAAACAGATATTGCTGGGAAAAGCAGATGGTAAAAATAGTTTCTGAGTACATTTAATGTTCCTCTGTAGACTATTGGTGTTGTACACATGCCACGGGAATGTGTAGAAGTAGCCAAATATGCATGTAGGTAAATATAATGTTATACTGTCAGAAGCATCGCAGTCGGATTCATCTTAACTAGTACATGTGTTAGAACCTGATGTTTTCAGAGTTGAAAGAGCATTGAAGTGAGTCATGAGGATTTATTGATTAAAACCAGAAGCCTAAGTCTGACCTTAGAGTTGAATCTAAACTAAGAGGTTGTGGAAGGCTTCCGTAGCAAGTTCTGTCCTTGTCTTGAACCATACTGTCTGAATCCTAGAAGAGTACCTGAACTCTGCCAGCTTCAGTCACTGGTCATATTGCTGGTAAATGTAATGGACCCAAAATCACTGTGCGTCTTTAGCTAGAGAAAGAGACAGCTTCCAGGACCTCAGTAGATAAAATAGCTCTTGTGGTGTATCGCAAGGATTCTCCACAGAGATGAGTATTTTTAGAGATAAGCAACCATTTAATTATATTTCTTTTTCAAGGGGAAATGGGTGGGAGGAGTCTGCAAGAGCTGCACTGGCCTCTTGCTTTTCTCTCTTCTCACTTCTGGCGCTCAGAGGAGGAGGAATCGTGGAATGTGTCTGAGATATGGTGGAAAATAATGTAGACATGAAAAGAAAGCACCCAGATTTCTAAACTCCCTGAGGAAAAGTCTTAAGGAGAAGTATAGGGTGGAGAAGCATGCGAAAAGCAGATTGGGGTGTAAAACAATGACAGCAGAAAATGTAAATATATCTTTTAAAAGTCATATCCAGCATTGCATGAGACTTGAAAAATAGGAGAAAGGGAGAGTTTGTTGTGAGTAACTTGGTTGCTTTTCTGTTAGATGGAGGGAAGCTTAAAGAAGGGGGGGGGGGGGGGGGGGGGAAATAAGACAAAGAAAAAAACAGAACGTAGCAGAACACAGAGCACTGAGGTGGGAAAATGGAGATTAGTGTGGTGGTTTTAGGATGTTTCTGAAGCAAAACATTCGTAAATGTCAAGAGTCGGGATTATTAAGTGTTCAGGAAGCTGTTGAAGAAGAGAGCTGTGAGAGCAACTCGAAGAGCTGTGGCGAATTGCATGACAATATGAGTGACCTTTAAAAAGCAAATCTTTGAGGGCAGGCTGAGTTGCAATTAATACAGAGGACAAAGTATGGCTGAAGTGCTTACGCTCTTCTATTTTGTGTGCAATACACTGTTGCCATCCATAAAAAGCTTTTCATGTTGCTAGACTATCTTGCTGTTCCTTTCTGTCATGCGCAGTTCTAACCCCTAAGCCTAAGGACATCTCCCTAACAAGGTTATGTCTCCCTTGCTTAGCATCTGAATTCGCAAAGGAACAGAGGGAAGGTCTGTTTTTCTTCCAGGGCTATAGCATCTCTTTACTCTTTTTTTCTTGATTCCATAATACCTCCTGTGCTGCTCAATTGTGGCTGTGTGTGACCTTCACAGTTGTTGTGCATTGTGAAGCCACTAAGGAGTTCAGCTAAAGAAGGACATTTTAACATATGTGAAACTGGATGTGCTAACGGCTCATAGTTTGTGTGAATCTCCTTCCTTGATAGTCTGTCCAGACACCTCACTGCCTCATTTCCCACTTGGCAAGCAATCCTCACATCTGAGAGTTGAAAGTACCTGGTTGTCCTGGTTTCTCGCTTCCAGGCATTTCTGCTTACAGGTGTGACAGGTTCCCAGATCCTTTTGGACAACACCAATACCTCTCAAAAGTTACAAACAAGCAGCATGTGATCAGCGACTTTTCCTTCTATAAGATCCTATTCTGTGTCACTTAAGTAATCTCTTGATATGAAACAACATATCCTCTCCTTATGTCTCCTTAGCATTGCGGTCTCCAGCATTGTTCCTGGCTGTGAACCAGATCTCTTGCTCCATCACCGTTTCTCTCCCTTGAGTTGCTAATAACTAACATTTCATGTTTCAGTCTGATTTCCTAATGGCTTATAGTTTTGAATACTAATTTCTCTCTCTCCTGTACAAACAGCTTATTCATGCTGTTTTCATTTGTGCTGATTTGCATTGACTCTTGCTTACTTATGGTAGCCAATACCCTGTTGACAGTGAGTAGTTTCGGTGTCACTCCATGTTTTTGAGCAGTTTTATTTTCCATTAGTAACATGCATAATGATATGTTCTAATCTGGCATCAGAGGGAGAAGGGGGTGATGGTTTTCTTACTGTTTGCAATCAGCAGGTTTTAAAAGATGTGACCTGTCTCCCTGTGCATGTTTTCTAGAGCAGAGTGATTTGTCGTTGGGCGCCTTGGTAAACTATAACTCAGGGTTTAATTCCAGCTGCCTTCTCCCCTTCCCCCAGTTTCAGAGTCATTTTTAGTGTTGTTTGTTGGTTTTTTAAAAAAAGAAATTTCATTTTAATATCAAAATGAACCCCTTAAAGTGAAATCCTGATGCTTTTAAGATTAAGGAAGTCGTTTTGATTCGTGCAATTAGATGAGATTGATCACGGCTTACTTAATATAAGCATTACTATTCCTAGATATGCTAGGTTTAAAAACCACTGTAGTTTCATACTATGTTCGTTTCAAGGTACGTCCATCACTCTTTTGGTTTGAGTGAGGAATACAGCTTCAAAATGTGACCATGTGCCCTTCCCCTGGTTCTCCTGCTGTGTTTCTGCTTGTTAAACTTGGTACCACTCTTTGCTAACCTTATCCCCTTTACAGCATCGCCATTACTATTCTGTCTTGTTCTGTCTTTTGATTCAGCTGGGGTATTTTGCTCTAGTGCACAGAGGATTTGGCCTCCCATTGCCTGCCATACTTCCACAGGTAGTGTAGGTGCTTTGCCCTTCCGTGTTCCTCTTCATTATTCTTAGAAGAACAGTAATTTGAAACCAGGCTCTGGGTTAATAGCCATGTTCAAAAACATCCCTCTGTGAAGAATAAAAAACAATGCAAAAATCCAAAGCAATCCCTGGAGGCAGACAGAAAAGAAGCTAAGGTGATGAAAATCATGCATGTGTTTAGCAGACAAGTTGTGAGCTGCTCTACGTTATATGAACTATCTCAGTGTGTCCAGCAGCTAGCAGTTCTGGAGAGCTCTAGGCTTGATGTGACTGTGCTCATCTGCATCCCTTGCCTTTAATGGGTGTCTTCTGGGCTGAAGCTCCCTGGTCTATTTGAACCAAAAAGTTATTCCAATATATATTTTTATTTATTTTTATTTACAACCCCAAAATAAAATGGATAACCCTAGTCCATATTAACATGTTTGTACTGTTCATGCAATTAAAAGCTTGTACCAGATTAGTACAGAAAATAATACTGGTTCATAATAGGAGAATTTGAATTAGTAAAAAAGCAGCTAGAATCTATTTACAGTTAGCTTCTGTTCTGAGCAAACTGAAACCACTGTCCAAGGGGAACAAAACAAAGACAAAAGAAGAATACCAAGGAGGGTGGCAGATATAGGACTGGTTTATTTTTATGGATGAGAAGAATCATAATTGCTACCAGCATACCTTTTCTGTACCACTCTCATTCATTATCTTCATGGTCTCTTCTTCTGTTTGTTTGTTTTGCATCTCAAAAATATCATGGGGCTAATTGTTTTAGTAGGAATATTAAAATAAGTGAGTTTATTCTGTTTATATTAGTATGGGGTTGCATACTGGATGTTGGATGCAGCGCAATAGGTGCATTTTACAAGCACCATGGAAACAAATTGGGTCTTAGAATAGTAGCGAGTTGCATGTGTAGGTCTTCATTCATTAAGGCAGGGATACGATTTAGACTAGATGTATACATGCTTCCCTCCCATCAGCTTGTCCCATGGGCAGTTGATTACTAGATTTTTTGTAACCTTGTGTCACAGTCAGAATAGTTTCTCAGTTCATAACTAAGTCTTATGATGAAGGTAACGAAAGCATTTGCACTTTATTTGTAGATGGAGAGGTGTATTGCAGGCTGTAGTATAAGGTTTAAAAAAGAAAAAAGGAAAAAAAAATTGTAGCAGACTTAAGAGTTGGAGCTGCATAATTGGTAAGGAACAATGGATGAAATTAGAACATAAAAGGAAGTTTACTCTGTTTAATCAGTAGTGAGTAATCTTCTGTAATAGCTACCGTGTCTAGCATAACTTCACACTCAGTAATCAACTTCTTTTCTTGAAGGATTTGATTATATGAAGGAAAAACATTCTAAGCTTCAACAACAGAAGTCTGACTTCTATGTACTCAACCATCTACGTATGGCTGTGCAAAATGCCAGTCAGATGGAGCTTTATCTGTGAAAGCTGGAGGGACAGAGTGGGGTCATATTGGGCAGAGTACTTATTGGCTATGCTGGGACTTAAATTGAAGCATATTTGTAGAGAAGGAGTGAAATTACTGGAATTGCACATTTGCTTTGAGTGCTGTAGATTCACTCTCTGCTGAGTGAGGGTGTTCGGTTCTTATGTGACGTGGATAGGGATGCAGTCTTTTACATCTGGTCTGTCCAGGTCCAAGGTGACGGGTTAAAACCAGCTCTTTGTGGAGAACCAAGGGCTAAAAGCAAGGTTCTGTGTTATGCAGCTGATGTCTTGCGTGCTGTAAATGCCTTCTGTATCACCAGGAAGTGCTCCTCTTCAGCTCTAGTCAAACACAATTGATAGAAAGCTTCTGTGGGCTCTCTCTCACTACACAAAACTACAGTGTATATTTTTGCTGTGTACAGACAGATAGTTTTTACCAGCAGTAGCATCCAGGGCTGACTCTACTTCTCCTCATTTAAGATCTCAAGTAAGCTTCTGAAATGTGAAGGCGTCAAATTGCATCTCCTTTAAGACATGCATTGAAGGCAAGGAACGTGTTCATTTGACCTGTCTAAGGTATGAGTTTGAACAGATTCTTTGCTCTAGGGATTTTATGCATGCACTCACAGAGCAGGTATCAAAAGCTCTTGCTTGTCGAGTTGAATCTGGATGTAGATAGGGAAAAGTATAAAGCTAGTACTGAAGCTCCTTGGAACATGGTGAGGAGTAAGTACTTCTGTTATAGCATTTGTATTTCAGATTTCAGTACTGCACTTTCATCTAATTAGGAATACAGGAACACACCCCCATGAGAAGTCAGTTGTTGCTTAGCCATGTTATTTCCTATAATCACTTCAAATCTGTCTTCCACTCTCTGCACTTTGTCTCTTAGTGTAAAATCCTGCACAAACTGTTTGCCCTAGCATTCAAACTGCAGTTATAATGTCTCTTGAACTGTCTCTTGCTACTTCTGCTGCAGCCTTTCATCTGTGATTGCAGTTTGCAACAGGAGGCAAGAATACTGGAGACTGAAAGGGGCACCAAGCCAGTCCCCCGGGTGACTGTGGAACAAATTATTTAGAGGAACAAGGTCAACTTTGAGGAAAAAAGATCTCTGTCAGCTCTTTCTATGCTGCAAGGAAATATTTCCTCGTCATTCCACACTGCAAACAATGGGAACAGAAATTCTAGAGTTTATAAGCTAGTCCAACTGTTTTAGCTGCAGGTTTGGAAGGAAGTAGAAGGGATGTATTTCTATTTCTAAACATTTTTCAAGTGTTTGCAAGCCAAGAAAATGGGCTCTCTCACATAAGAATTAAGTCACGGTGTTTAAACTGTGTCAGTTCTGCTGCAAATGTCACAATTGTTTTTGTTTCTTACACCAGCTAGGTGACCAGAAGCATTCAGTAGCAAGGAAGATGTCATTTTCCACAGAGGTAGTTCAGAATTCCTTTTGTATTTTAGTTGTGCTCAGGAAATTTAATATGAGGAACTGTGCTTAGTTTCCAGTTATAATATCCTAGTACTTCTTATATGAATAACTTTGTTACTCTGAAATCTAATTATGCCCATATACCAAGAAAATGGTCTTTTCTTGATGCATCTCAGAAAGTGGTTCTTGTTTTTCACTTCAGTTAATGACACTGATGCCTCTGCAACAACCGATCAGGATCTTCTGGCACAGCACACATCTGCCTTTCAAAATTTTTCATCATAAAACGATCTCCAAGAAAGCTCTGGGGAGATTTAGTTTTGAATAATAATGTCTTCTTCAGGGAAGAGTGGAAGTACAATCAGAAGTGGAAATACTTGAAGCAAGAGCCCTAGACTATGCTGTTTCTCACAGTAATCTCACTTAGCAAAGCTTTTGAAGTATGTGCTTGAATCTCAGAAGCTACCGAAGCAATAAACATACATTTTACAGTAAGATAGATTGGCTCGCATACTTAAAATGTGACTTACGACAAATATTTTGAAGAATTGTGATCTATATTACACCAAGGTTAGAAATAATGATAGTAACAAGCACCAACAACTGTGTTTTACAGATTCATTCCATCGGTCCATACTTATCCCCTACAAACGGTCTGAGTTTCACCTTCTTGTTCTAATTCTGTGGACTACCCTGGGGCATGGGAGCATCTTATTGGTCGAGTAGAAAGATTTGTCATAAGGAAATAAGTGCTGTTCTCTTGAGAAGTTGGAAAGGATGATGCAGAATCATTTTCTTAACTCTTTTTGTGTGTGTATAGATGTGTGTGTGTCTTTAGTACATAGAATCACAGAATTATCAAGGTTGGAAAAGACCTAAAAGATCATCCAGTCCAACCATCACCAATACTTCCCAGCTAAACCATATCTCTCAACACAACATCCAAATGTTTCTTGAACACCCCATGGTCAGTGACTCCACCACCTCCCTGGGCATTGCATTCCAGTGCCTGACTATCCTTTCCAAGAAGTAATCTTTCCTAATGTCCAGCCTGAACCTCCCTTGGCGTAGCTTGAAACCATTGCCTCTAGTTCTATCACTGTCTACATGAGAGAAAAGGCTGACCCCTAGCTCACTACAACCTCCCTTCCATACATACTTGTTGGACGCTCAGGTGGCACTAATTATGTTTAGATGTTCCTTAAAATGGATTTATTACCATGTGTACATGAAAAAGTTTTTTGAAAGTGAATGGCCAAGTATCCAAACAGTCTTTTTAAAGGAGACATTTTGTTACTGATGCAAACCTTCCTACAGGCCTTGTGACATAACATGATCACAGCATCTCGTTGGAAACAAATGACTTAATTGACTCTGACTTGAAAAATTACAGGGTGTGGACATGGCAATCTTTCCAGTGTATCTTCTATAATTCCTTGATACAGTAACACATGACAAATAAACAGACTACTATCTAGCCAAGGTGTGCTTGCTAATGTTTAATGAAATCTAAAGGTCAGCTGCTTATTTGGGCTAGTTACTGTTTTACAAAGTGTTTTTAAAGAGTATTATTGCCTAGAAGCCAAATAGAAGGGAAAATAAATATAATTTGATGGGAATTCACCTAACATGTCGTAGTAGCTTTACCAGAATTTCCTTGAGTTTGTTTCATACAGATGACTTTGTAAAAAGAATGCATCATGATGTATTCTGGTTAGTAACACATACATGGTAGAAACAGTTTTACTTTTAAAAGGAAAAGGTGTATTGAGCTTTTAACTGTATTCTCAAGTAGGCATCATCCTTATTACAGGGTTTTCAAGAACTATGGGAGTGGTAATAAAGGCGAAGTAATTCAGAAATGAAATGCAAGAGTGTCATGGAGCTGTGCAGTCCAACTCTTTGCTTCCATTGTGCTCGCTTTCACAATTCCCACTGGCGTTTCTAGTCACAGGCATTGACATCAGTATCTAAGATAATTTAATCAAGGAAGGATTGTGCATTTTCCTATCTAATACTTAGGCTTCATTGAGCAGTCTGAGTGTGCATGTGTGTAGGGGGAGAATGTTACGGATATTTAAGTTTTCGGTGTAAACAAATGAAAATGTAAGGAGTTTGTTTGTTTAGTAGGAAAACTAGAACTCCTAAGGTCAAATTGCTGAACTTCCGAGTCTGAGATCAGGTCAGTAGTTATTTTGCTTAAATGTTGCTCAAATGACTGTTTCATCGCAGACTTCATTAATGCAGTGTTTCCTTGAAAGTAAATAAATAATCAGATAATATCCCCCTACCTTTCAGTTAAATATTTTTGCTTAGAAGTGTTGTCACAATATTTTCTTCATGTAACAAACATTCTGAAATGACACAGGTGTAAGGAGATCTAAGTGATGGCCTTGTGCTTTGGCAGGTTACTGTTCTTTGTAATAAATATTCTACAAACTAATCAAAAAGCACCTAGCAAGAGTTAGAACCTCTTCATTCACAGTTTACAGTGTGGGAGAATAGCTCTGGAAGAGTAGAAGTGATGTGTGACATTGCGTTGTTATTAATTTGTCCAAAAAACACATGCAGATCAAGTGGAAATATATTGAATCCACCCATCAATCCAAGAACTAGAACAGTGAAACTCCAAAAGGAATTTTTTTTGTTCTGTGTACAGCCAATGATTTGAGAACAAAACAAAAAAGCTGTATAAATGCATGAGGATTTAGTGAGATTAAGCAAGTTTTGCCTGTCTGTTGGCTACAGAAAAAGAATGTAAAAATGAGTATAAAAATGCTAATTTAATCACTACTGCTGTCGTTACTGGGCTTTCGCTTGGCACTCTTGGTGGATTCCTTACTAGAAGTTGGCTTACTGTGATTTAAAGTGAAAATAGTTGTGTTGCTCAGTCCTGAGTTTACAAATGCCCTGTGTTATACATTTGCCCTCTTAAAATTTGAGTTATAAAACCATGAGTTTTGTGAGCAAGAGCCACAGCTTCATGGTAGCATAAATATGGCATATCTGCTGTATAAATAAAGAGAAGCTTACGCTGGTATAAACAGCGTCAAAATGATTTTTCTCAGGTTTATTTTGGAATACTGCAGTAGTCCAGGAGGTAATTCTGTTCCTTCCTGGAGCGCTGTAAGCACTGAGCCATTGAATTCTGTCCTTGAATTCCGTCAGCTCTTGTAGAGCCTGAGGTCAGACAATCCTGACCTGCACTTCCTATTTTCTTTATGAAATTGTTCATGAAACTTTGGACAGACTAATCAAACTAAGGCAACATTCTACTTTTATCACTGCAAAATAATCTGGATTTGTTGTTGCCAATTGCTGGTTGCTGCTTTGGAGCCCATTACCTTTGCTTCTGGCCAGGATGCCACAAAACAGCAAGAGTTTGTTGTCATTGTTGGGGTTACAGAGCCAGTCTGGAATTAAGCGTATGGACTCAAGCACTGGCTGTTAAAATTAATTAATTAATTAATGTTTCTCTTTCAGTATTTTTAATGAGGGCCCTTGAAAAACAACTATTTTGGCTTTTCACTGAGAGCTGGCAAATAGTTGCATACTGATTCCTCTATAGTTGTGATGTCCAGTGACAAGACATGCATAAGTGACTCTAAGTCTCAATAAGTTTGCAAAGATAAACTTCCAGCTGCCCTAAAAAGCAGGAAGAAAGATTTCCAGAGAGCTACAGTCTTCTGTGAACTCTCTCCTTCTTAACAGTGGATTTAAATTTACCCAGGACTCTTAGCAACTGATTCCAAAGTTTGGGATTTCAAACAATCAGTAAAAAATTAGACTGGTCAAGTGTCATTGACTAAATCATAAGTGAGAAATATTTACAAGCATCTCAGCTATCAGAATTAATTGCAGGATTTGTGGTCTCGTCACAGATGCAGGGAGGCTTATCTGACAGATGTATTTGGCTGGATCTGAATTTGTTTTTGTCCTAATGTGAAACTGGATGACCTCTTTTAATCTGCATCTTGAAGCGTCTGTCTGTGAGATTAGGATGGTCATCTCCAATTTTATAGAAAATTCTGACAAGGGAAATGACTTTGGCCTACCTATCTTAGCTCTACACCTTTGCAGAGAAACACTATCTTTCACTTCCTTCTCTTAGCTGCCTCAATGTAAACTGTTGTCATGCGTTGCTGTAACTCCTTTATTCCCTTATGTGTCAACAGAAATTGAGGTTCCAGCAATAAAAAGCAAGTGACTGTTCTAAAGATAAAATGTCCCTAAGTGCAAAATGAGAGCCAGACCTAAAACATCTAGAAGACTAAAAGGCCCTCTTGGCTCCCTCATGACTTGTGTTCCTACCTAGTAGGCTAGCATTGCTAAAAGGTGTTTCTGTTTTTTTAATAAGGAATTTCTTCAGGGTTTTTGCTACTGTACCATACTGGCTTGTTTTCATTTGTTTTATTCTTCCCTGTCTAAAGAATGAATATGAAATCTTGAGTGAGTAGTTCTATACATCTTTCTGAATGTCTTAGAGTAAGTTAAGAGGGTGTGGACATGCAAACAATAGAGATTTTGTAAACAGGGCTGTGACACCCGTATCTCAGTATGCTGACTTCATGTTCTTGTACAATTCTTGCTTGACTCTCAGTGTCTGTGTATACCTCTGACACTGCTTGAGTGTTAATCTAGAGGGGTCATGCAATTAGACTGCGATTCAGGAGCTGCAAATCCATAGGAGGCTATAGAAATCCTATCTGAAAATGGATCAAAATAAACCAATGTGCAATTGTTTTTCTTGATTGGAAATTGCTCTGAATTGATTGGAGCAACAATCCATGCCATGACATATACCAAGGACACGGGAGCTGATGCCAGTTGCTGCTAAATTCCAGACTGCTGTTAAGGGTATTTTGAATAACCTGTTAAGAAAAAGAATATGTTTGTTCTCTTGGAGATAATTAGCGTCTCCTAGTGAACAGAGTCCTTTAGTGAGGCTGCTCTGCTGTAATTCTCTTTCCTACGTAAGCTATAGATCATTTTATGTGTTTATGTATGTGTATACAGGAGACACATACATTACAGAGACTGAGGAGCACACTTGATTTAGGTACTTTATTTAGATACTTCCAGAAACCTTGAATTAGGAAGGGATCCTGAATCCAGTCTCAGTTAGACCAGCACACATTAGTGGGTTGTTTGTTTGTTTTAATGAGAATCTTCTGCTTTTTAAATGGGAAAAAGACAGCTGTTGATTCTTTACATGAAAGAATAGTTTAAAGGGAAGTTTTTATCCGTAGGTTTCTATGGTGTTACTCTGTTTTTGCATGAGATTAAGTGAAGTCAGATACTTGGCAAAATAATATCTCATAGACTTTGCTTGTGGATCTTGCTCTAAGGGTGGTGACAGTGGTATAGAGGAAGGGGGGAGAGGGAAGGGAAAGACTTACAAATTAGTGGAGCAACAGGAACTGTTCTCATTTCTGAAATATTTTCACTTTTGCACTATTTTGAATGAACTGAAAGCATCTTACAAATGTTATTTGAGCCACAAAAACAAACAAAAAATGGAAAATGATGTGGAGAAGTTACAACTAAAGTTACTACTAAAGGTAGAGTGGTTCTTTGAGCAGATCAACAGCAAAAAAGTCAACCGGCAGCTCAGCTGTTCTGGAACTCTGGCTTATTTTACTGGTGTCCTTTTGTTTAGCATTGCAAAGTGAAATATTCATTCAAGGTATTTCTGGTGCATGGGATACTTTGTCTGTTGTTATTTGGTGATAATAGATCGATGTAGAAAATCAATGCAGGGAGAAGAAGATAGTATGTACCTCAAAACTTTCAGCAGCAGATTAATTTACTCATTGTTGTATATATTTTCATTTATAAATGCATCAGTTCAGATAAATATAGAATAACACAATGGTAGAAATAGGCAATTTGTATAAGGGCAAGATGCATTTGAATACACAAAGAGTAAACAGTTAACCAAAAAATCTGGAAGGTAAGAGGGAGGTATTGGTGACAGCCAGATAGCAATGGAAGTGCCATAGAAAGTACCTGGGGAAAAAGGTAATTTTGCTTTGATAAAATGAGGGCAATCTGAATTTCAGGCTCCACTTCTTCGAGCTGCCTCAGGCTTTCATTGCAGTGCCTCTCTGTCAAAGTGAGTGGTATTTTCCTAGGACCCGAATATTTTCTCTGCAAGTGTGTCCGCAGTGATGCAGAAGCAATCTAAGGCTCTGCTTGCATGGCTATGTCAATTAACTATAAGAACAAACCATTACAAGAGAGAATTGCTAAGGTTTGCCATTTCATTACCGTGGGCGCATACTGTAATAGTCATGTAGGACAGGATACCTGGAATACACTGATCACTACAATGCAGAGTCACTGTAACAAGCAAATAGCTTGAGTGAACGGGAACAAGTGAAAGGAAGAGCTTGGCAATCTTGACCTATCTGTCTTAGAAATCATAAAGCCCATTTATAAGAACAGTGTTATTTCCATTTTACAATGGCAGCATGCAAAATTCCCACAGGTAACAACTTCGTCTTTGAAAGGTCTTCACATGTTATGCAAGCCCTAATTAGAGCTCCCTGAAAGTGTCAAGTTAAAATGCTTTCTTCAGAATTTCCTTCTAGCTGTTTTCTTTGCAGAATTTGCTCTTCGCGGAACTATCATGTCTCAAGCTCTGTGCTTTGGAGGCCAGGCTTCTAGAATACTAAATAATCTTGTGTTGCATCATCCAAAAGCAGATATTACATGGCATATAAGAAATAAATATAGCTTCAAATGGGCTTTTTGCCAGGTCAGGACTCTAGAAACAAAACGGAGGAAGGAAGGAAATAATCTCCTGTTACGTATGAAGAAATATGTCAGCGGAAATAGTGTGACTTTTTAAACTCTGCAGGAAGGAGACACTTGTCTCTGGCATCATGGGTCATAATTTCACTTGTCTAAAACTGTGAAGCCAAAAAAGAGATAAGCTGATGCTATTCAAACCTTGACGATAACAAAGATGTTGAGAAGAGTTTTCCAGAGCTGTGCTTCAGAACAAATGTTTCCGACATATTTCTGCCCAGCACAGCTTCCTCCACCCCATGCATTTGTCTAACATGCTCTACTAATTTCTGTCCTGTCAGATCCCAAGAAGCCTTTTCCATTCTTGTGCTATCTGGATCTGGATGTCAGTTCCCATGCAGCATGAAGATTTTAATAATGATAGTCTGTCCTTTTCTGCAGGCCTATTCCTACCTTTGGTGTCTAGTTAACAGTGTTATTATCTGCTATCAGACCATCTTTTCTACTTTAATTAAGCTTGCAGGGAATTTATATTCTTCAGCCTGTGATGATATTTGCTATCCTAAATTTAATTTCTTTTTCTAATCCCTACAGTAGCAAGTAGTGAAGAGAACTTTGAGCTAATAAAAAGGTGATTTGAACTTCAGAAAGAACAATAACTTAGCAGTATACATGGAAAAATAAATAAGCATAAATGATGCAATTACAAATTAAAAACACACACACTATAAATCAGCCCTGGGTAAGCTTGTGGATGGTGGTGTTTCCTAATGGAGGACTGTACTGGATTTGAGGGGAGGACAAGGGGTGGAAAGGTGTTGTGTTGTTTCTTCTCCTTGTGTTCTTTCTTCTCTTTCTAAGCAAGCAAATCCATCAGTTGGTGTCACAGAGACACCCTGATTGCAAGTTGTATTCTTCCGTCTGCACCAAATACAAGTTAAAAATACACAAAGCTGTTGTTTTCAGGCTGTACTTTCACAATCTCTTTGGGACTGGAAGACTTAGTAAACAAACCTAAGGATACAGATGAAAAATGGTGGCTGCTGCAAGCACTCTAGCTTTGCTGTTTCGCATTAGCAATGCAGAAACACTTGGGAGACATGGCTGCTTATTCAGCATGAAGCATATCATGGTGTTCAGGGTTGTAGCTGCTTTTCATGCTACTGAATTTTAAGGAAATGTTTCAGCTAGGCTGAATGTAGGTTTGAATGTTGTATCAGTTGACTTTTACCCACGGGGATTCATTGAGTTAAGGTGCTGTCATTATTTTGACCTTGACTTTCTCAAGGATTTTGATGCCTCTTCATTTTCTCACAGTCAAAATGGTGTCTAGGTCCTAAAATCCTAAACCAAATTAAATGGTTTCATAATAAACCACTTATTATCTTATATATGTTAGCCATGCTTGTTATATTGTACATCTGAGTGAGCACAGCTTGGAAAAATCTGCATTCCTGTCATAAAGAGATTTTTTAACCTCGGGGAAGATTCACAGCAGAAGAAAGCTGTTGTGTTTAGCAGGTAACACTTCCACATTTACAAGCAAACATCATTTTCCTTAGAATCAAGGTGCATGACTGCCTTTGAGAGAAAGATCATCCCACACACACGGCAAGATGTTCTTTTTTTGGTGTTTCACAGCAAAAACAAACGCTGAAATACCTGGTGGCACAAAATAAAGGGGCTGACATTGGTAGGAGGGGAGTGGTGGTTGTTTACTTAGTATTGAAATGCTTCTACGAGGTGCAAAACTCATCTAACAGTAGGAATACTTGTTACATTAACAAGATTTACTGACAGACTCCATCTGTGCCTTCCCACCAAACAAGGTCACTCAGTTAGATCCTAAGGAGCCTAATGAGCAAAGTGCCAAGTCTCTGGAGTGATAATGGAGGTTTGCTCTGACTTACGCCTCAGGCAGTTGCAATATTTTTAGTACTGAGAAATAAAATAGGGAAGAGGAAAAAAGGTCATAATTTTTATCAAACCATTCCACCTTGAGAAATAACAGCGTATGTGCCCGTGCATGAAGATACTTGGGTTATTTCTTTTCCTCTCTTTTCCTGGTTAATCACAGTTTGCTTTTCAACATCAGAGTGGCCCTTGAGGCACTTGAATGCCTTTGTCTTGGTCATTCGCTTTCCAGTTGTATTTCGGTTACAGAGACCTCATGGTGGTGGCAACACGCTGGCTCCTTTCAAAAGGCAGGAACATCAACAGCCTGTGCAGTGGTTACATAGTTGAGGGAGAAGTTTCAACCGTGAATTTTGCTGTTTATCCATTTTCTGTCATAACTTCTGAGATACAGTTTGATCAGACAAAGCACCCCAACCATCTGCTGATCTCTTTTAGTATCTGTAGTTCTCTGTTTTGATTTGTTGCTATGGACTTGCTGATATTTATTATTTTTCTAACTTAGAGCAGAACTATAAGCTGCCTGAAATTCTAAATCACAAACTGCAAGTAATAGGAAGGCAGTACTTTTTTATTATCCTGAAGCATGATATAACTGTGTGACTCACTGCTGTGAGGTATTGTTGAAGCAGTTTTGCACTGTTTATCTTTCAACTAACAGCACAACGGCCTCAATCCCATCTCTAGATCAAGTTCCTGCCATCGTGTACTTCATTCCTATACTCCTTCCATATGTGTTCTTTGGCATCACCCGAAACAGAACTATAGTGTTCTATGAACCTTCGGTTTTATTCAGTATCTACTAACATTTATCCAAAATTGTTAAGAATACATATCCTAGTGAATATTTGTCATTCAAATGTCAACACATTTTGAACAGCCTGCAGGAAATTAGTATTCTATTTAATTGTTCGCTATATAATAGAATACTTGTCTAAGTCAGTCAGGAGCAATTGATGAAACTAAAACTGCTTTATTTTACGTTTTGTGAGATCAAATGTAGCAGTTGTTATAAAAACAAAAGGAAGCATTGGAGTAAGGAGACAAATTATAAGCAGTGAATAGCATCATGAGTGAAGTTTCTTTCAGTCTTGTTCTCCAACGTGCTTAAATGCTTCCTGAGTGCAATAGCAGTAGTGCTCCTCATGAAGAAGGAGTCATTGAGTCATGTTAAAATCCATGTACAGCAAACAGAGCTGTACTTTGGGATAAAAAAGCCACCACAGCTTGATCTGGTGGAAATGGCTTCATTGTACAGAATCTGTGCTTCACATTCTGATAGATCTGTTCTGTTTCAGTGTAGGAGGTTCTAGCTCAGGTGCTAGCATGCGGCACATAGAAGAGGATGTCAGTTTTCATTTGTGTCCCTTCATAGATGTGTGTACAATATGACGTAACAAATCTGTACTCTTGGAGATCAGAATAGAGCATTAATTTTTAAGTTCTTAAGGGAGAAATTGACAGGAAAATGCACATGTACAAATGAATGTTTCAGCATTCTGAAGGGAAATGTTTCCACAATTGTCAGTGGGCTCTGCATGTTAACACCAGTGCTCAGTTGCCTTGTAAATGTGGTTGTAAAAGGTGTTCCTATATGATAATATAACACCACCGACTTTAGTAGAAATAGGATCTATACAAAAGGAGGTGACATTATAATCTTAATTTTGACTTAAAGTATCTATGAAGATTAAAAATAATATTTTTATCAATCACTTTATTTATATAGCTGATGTTTTTCAGACTCTGCAGTAATAGCCATTTGTCAAATCCAGTGCTTGGCAATGAGCCTGGAGTTGTGTGGCAGCTTGGCTCCAGCACAGTGTGAGTGCCCTGCACTGCCCAGGGCTTCTCCAATGGCAGCTGGAGATCACACGCTGTAACAAGAATGTGCACTATATAACTCCATCGTTGTTTAAAGAAATCCCCATTTCAGGCATCACAAGCAGTAAGTGGTAACTCTCATAAAGGAAGCATATTAAGCAGTGCTTGTATCTTTCTGGTCCGAACTGAATTTCCGTCTCACCCTCACTGTAATTTTTTAGCACATAGGTGAAAATCCCCATTGAGGGGGAGTACCCTGATAAGCACAACTTCCTTGTGCTTCGAGGCACTGTCAGTGATACTCAGAGTTTTCTGAATCTCCAACTATGAATGGCTGATAATTAATTCAGCAATAAATATTCCATTGAAATAGAATTTGGTGCGCTCTTGTTTCCTGTCGTCTGACAAGTCGAGCTTACCAAATGGGAACTACAGTCACGTATTCAGAAACACGTCTTAGAATTTAATAATTTACCTAATAATCCCAATTAATCCTATTTATTTATTTATTTTACTGGGTGATAGACATAATTAAATGCTCTTAAAGTGAGGTAACGCATTGTAAAATCTTGAAATTAAAAGAAGAAAAGTATGTCATTAACTCTCATACTTTTACTCAGAGTAGCACTCAACACAGACGCAGGGAGAAGCAGAGACAGGAGACATCTCAATGTCTCCTGACCCTTTGCAGTGAGGAGCAGCTCCTTGTTTCATAAAGCCTGGCTCCTCCATCCCCCAATTAGCTCAGGCAGGCTGCACTGTATTTCTCAGCTCATATTCAAAGCAGGCTCTGTGCCAGCCAGTAAGCACATCATTAAGTACACTACAGGTTTTACCCTTAGGTCACCACAGGCAGAGTTTCCCAGTACCCAGAGCAATTTGTTTTCTCTCCAGTCACACTCCATTTCTGTTAGTAATGATTTTCTTTTAATTCTAACCTTCCCAACAGCCCTATTTACCTCAATCCTGTATGCCTGTTACCTCCCTTCCAGCAGGCCTTTCTATTTGAGGCCCCATGCCGCTCATGTGTAGCCAAGGTAAACTGCAATCCTGCATTCTCCAGTGCCATGGCAGGAGCTGGCACATCCAGGCACCTTGCATAGCCCCAAGGGTACCCCACACATCTGTCTCACCATCATCCCTGTCAAGCACCTTTTTCTTCATCATTTCTTCATCTGCCTTGGAAATGCAGTGGCTTAAAAAATGATGCTCGTTGGTGTCTTCTAAATCTTAATTTGTGTTGGGTTTTCATTTATTTCTCAAATTTCTTTAACTTCTGTGCTTTTGTTTGGCAGAAAAGGCCTCACATGGCTGTTCTCATTCTGGATAGAGAAAAAGCTACTTTTCTGTGAAATACTTTTCAGCTTCTCACCCAACCTGTAGTATTCAGTTACTCATTTATAGTAAGGAAAGCATGAAAGATTGTATCTTCATAGGAAGAAAAAAAAAAAGGAACCATTTTTTTGGAGAGGGTAACCAATATGGGGAAGAAAAAAAAAACAAAAAACAACCAAGCAAACCAAAGGAGTTGGTTGTTACAATGTAACTGTAAAACTTTGCCATAAACTGCAAGGGAAACTGATGGATGAAAAATGGATTTCAAAGCATATTTTACAATAGGATCTCTTTACAAAAGTAGTGTTGACTTAGGTTGTATGTATAGTCAACAATGAATCTTTTGTGTATCTTAGAATACCAGCATGCTAAAAACACAAAGATCAGTAGACGAAGCTATTAGTAAACACATATACAGATGCTGTATTGAACAACTGTATAGAAACATAAGAAAGAAGTGATTACAATAAATTTCAGCACACTCTTTGAGTAAATTGCTGTTTAAAAGACTTACAGTTGTGTAACTCTTGTGTGACGTAACTGCAGGAAAATAAGCTGTTTCTTGGGATCTTTCCATGCTCGTCGATTTAACCTGTCAATAACGTTTGTTGTAAGCTCGAGCTCCTTTGAGTTGAACATTAACATATCAAAGAAACACAAAGTAAACACTTTGCACTTCTTGGGGAGAGGCAGTTTTGGGGCTGTTTCAGGCTTCAGGGGTGTAGTGCTCAGGCAGGTATCAGACCATGAGATATGTCTGCTGTGCTCTTTGAGATGTGGATTTCCACCAAGTTTAATCTCTGCCAGAGTCACTTGCAATTCGTGGTGAGCGTTCATTTTAAGAGCACGGATAAGAGTGGCCAAGGAAGGGAGTATTTTTGTGCAATAATACCAGGCTTGTCTTAGAATGAATACTCAGTTTTGTGAGAGTGATGCTGATTCAGCCTTGCTGTGCTCTGAACAGATGGTGTTGAATGTTTAATTACTTGCATATATACCTTTCCCAGCAATTAGAGGAATGCCCCACCCAGTGCTTGAGACCATCACAGGTTCTGAGTTTGGATTTCCATAAAAGATAGTGCAGTGTTGAAAAAGTGAAAACAAAATAGTCGCCTGCTTGTTGCATCATGGTTTGAGAGTCACCTTCAGGAAGCAGTACTCCTCTGTTTGCCAGCTGGCGATCAGGCACTACAGAAGATTTAACCAAATAACTGAGCCCCCCCATCTGCTGATTTTTGACACATTTATGCTTCCTGTCTCTAACAAACAAAGCACAGACTGAAACCTCTATAGAGATTATCATGTTTATACTGCTCCTAAAGGCGCTGATTGACAATTCTCATGCCTCAGACTGTGTTTGATGCCGTGTTGCCGTGTTGTGTGCATGCAGGGAAAAGCTGAGGGCTAATAGTTATGAGTTCCTTTTCATGTGAATGGCTAATATGTACAATGCTTATTATCTTTTTTTTCCTGATATTTATATGGAGGCATCTGCAGTGGAACTCACTTTAACTGGTTTTCTGAGGTTACCAGATGTCACTTGAAACTGAAACAAAAGTGCTCTCCATCAGTCTGTCTTTGTACTAAGTCAGTTTTCAACTGCTTTGAGGATGCTCAAGTTGCACAGCTGGCTTGAAGACGGCTCTGCAGCCAACTTCTGAGCATTGAGAGGAATAGTCCCCCACAAATGTTTTCTAATAGAAGTTGCAGTCTTTCTAGGAGTAGTGTTGATCAGGGGTGTATCTACAGCTGCAATACAAACAAACGAACCTAACCACCACAGAATTGTACCTGAAGCCTGTCTGTTTCTCCTAACTGCTGTTACTTTGTGAGATCAAACCAAGATCCTGTGGCACAGGAGCTGGGGAAGTGCCAGCGTGATGGTGCCTCCCTCAGCTTTATTTGCAAGTCCACCTCTGCTTTGTGCAGCCTGCTTGTGACTCAGTATCAGGTGCAGTCTTCTCATTAGCAGATGATAGATGAAAGAAATTGGGTGGGATTGTGTCAAAGAGAACTGATGATATTTCTCACCTACTCAGTTTTACACGGTGGCATAGATTTCTTGAGACAGATTCCCTTGTATTTCTGCGTTGTTTTTGTATTTCTGAGAGCAGTGATTTTAAAATAAGAGATTTTCTCAAAGGAAAAGACAACTAAATTGCTAAGATGAGTGACCTGACAGCCTGATCTGCCTGATCTGTGTGCTGGAAAGTCTTAAAGTGGTGTCTTACCTGACTTTTTGATGGTTTCAGAAATGCATTTCCCAGAGCTTTTCCTCTCCCACTGAAACTGTACACAGAAGTCCTGTCAGTTATGGCTTTTACTGGTGGCAACAAATAGAGCTGCAGAGCTTCATGCTGGCTGAGGATCTAGTCCTCTACAGGCACAGTGGGAACAGGAGGAGAGGGGCAAATATTGGTCCTTGGAGGAAAGTTTCTGTGGTCTTGATAATTTTTGCATATTTCTGTCTCATATTGAGGGTTTGCAAAGCATCAGATGCTAAAAACAACATTGCAACATTGCTCTTGCTAAACACAAGGAAGTGGCCATGCTTTTAATAATTGACTAATTATTATTAATAATAATCTATAAATTGATTACTGCCTCCAGGCTAAAATGTATGGGCTAGCAGCTTAATATGTTCAGAATGGCTGTCTGACAGAAGCTCCAGTACATCCCAATCTACAATAGATGTAAACTTTGTATAGAAATTCGGCTATACAGTAATCACTGTTTGCAACTTGAAGGCTGAAGACTGTATTTGCTACTTTGTTTCTGACAACTGAAGGCAGCTTGGGAGGGAGGGGGGAAATGTCAGCATTCCAAATTATTTTCATGTTAGTGTCACTGTCAAATGATCTACTGCTGACAAAAACTGTTTAAGGATACAGAAAGAACAAAAAGACTGCACGGTTGGTGCACAAGCTGCTTGGCATTTATTTTGTTCAACAGAAACCCTACAAGAACTTCAAAAACAAGTATTTTCAAAGTTAACAATGTTGGCATAGATACAAGCATTCATTGGATCTGTCCTCACAGGGAAAGTTACTGTGGAGGGAAAGGACAGATCTCCAGGATCAAACTTAGTTTAGTTGTATTAAATCTTCTTTTTGTTCTAGAACAGACAGAAGTTTAAAAATTTAATTTGCCTTATAATTTAGTTCTTTGTTTTTCCATTGCAGTTAAAATAATTGAGCTTCACTAAGGTGCCTCTTTTACCCTGATTAAGCATAAAGCTTATTGAGAAAGCATGGGATAGTCAGCTGACAGATGAAAGAGCGCACTCTATGTCTGAGGTAGCTGATACCATTACAGTGTGCTGTAGATCGAGAAAGCTTCATCTAGTAAACCTCATTCTCACACAGAAGAAACAGAGTACTCTGCTAAAGAGAGATTCATCTGTGTATCAAGTTCTTAAAGCCAGATAGTTTTAGTTATAAATCAAAGTTAATGAGTGCTTTGGATTCTTCCTCAAAGTTAATTATCAGTGTGTACCTGGTTGTATTTGAAAGCAAGTGTCTAAAATCACACAGAATAAAATTAGATGAAAATAACTTTGATCATGAAAGTATGTACAATTAAGTTTAAGTTATCGGTGAAGATAATTTGGTTGTTTACAACATAATTACTGACTTGACTGGAAAAAAAAAAAATAATTGCAAATTGTTTTGCTGCAATTAATAGTACATAAATGATATTTTATCATTGAAAACAGTAGCACATAACTTTTTACAGCCCTCTTAAAATAGGTCTAAGGCAAAGTTAATAGCACACAAACACACACACAAAACCCATCTAGGAAGGAAAAGCCATCTGTCACAGTGGTGCTGTACCATAACAATGACAAAAAATTGAAGCAGCAAAACTGCACAGCATTAGCAATGTAGCACCACACCTGCAACAAAATACAGGGACTCATCCAGACTTTTGCCTGATGGCACTGCTTGGAACCTGCAGAAGTACAGGCAGGTTCTCTAAACATACACCCACATGTCTGTGGCACGCTGTGTCCAGAACTTTGAAAGGCAGGCAAAACTCACCGTGTTGAAGTGACAACTAAGGGGTCTGGGTAAAGCTTTCCTATTAGGCTTTGAAGGCAAAAATGAGCACTAAGATGGTTTCACATCAGAAAACACTTGGGTCGTATATAGGTAGATTAATAGCACTAAGATGGACTTAGATTTGCAGCTAATCAATATAAAAAATGATAATATCAATAATTTGCAGTGGGTGTTTGGAAGATCACCCAGTGCTCAGAATGGTGTTTGGTTCTTCAGTTTCTACCGTCGTGTTTTACTCAGAATTATCTTTGTTGTTTTGTTTTGATTTGGAGGGAATTTGTAAATGCCGTAGATTTTGACAGTGAGGAGTTTATGTTCTGTTAATGCAGCTGTCCAGCTTCAGAAACAGCACTTCACACTGTTGAAAACTTAGATTTTTGATCGTTTGCCATTAATATAATCCTTAGTATCAGCAATTCAGGTTCCACTGTAAAACACCCTGTAAAAAACCCATCTTTATAACTAGGAATTGTAGCCACTGCTAGCAGTGGTCTTTGAAGGAAATGATAAGAGAACGGAAAGGCTTGGAGACAAAAAAAAAAGGGGAAAAAAATGCAGTCAGACTAATAGCCAGTGAACGTACAATAGCAATTAGTGATTTGGATTAGATAAAGAGTATAAAAATAGCCTTTTAGGAAGAGCAGGAAATTTTTCATTCAGGTGTGGGCTCACTAGCTACCAAACAAAGCAGTTGGATTTGACCAAAAGCTTCCTTTCGGTGACAGCCAGTTGATAAATGCACTTGCTTATCTCCTGTTGTGCTGAGACCAACAGGCGTGTTCCCTGACCACGCAGGCTGCTTCCCTCTGAAATAATTCCTCCAGGTAGCCCTCCTTCTGCCCAGCTGCTGCCTGAGATTTATGGCTGTATCACAGGTTCCAGCTGCATAAATAAGGAAAATGCAAATCCCACAAGACACTGGAGCTGTATTTAAGAATACAATTCTTGTCTCTTGGAACAAATACTGAAACTTCCCTGAAATGGCTGGTTGCTTTTATGGAATGTGGTCACATTCTGAAAAAGATAATCTTATGGAGAAAAACAATCATTGCAAAACCAAGCAAGGGTATGTTTAACTGAAAAGATTTTTAATCTTGACTAGCTCTTTTAAGCCTGCAATTAACTGCAGTTTATACAAAGGCCTCGTTAAGTAAGTAGGGAGAGATTTTTCTGTGTCGCAAACACACACGCGACTCATTTTACTTCTCCAGATTTCACTAGAATTCACCAGAAGCCCTACAGAGTACCTCAGGTGAAAGCATGTTCCCTTCTAGCTGGATCACAAGAAGAAAAAAGAAATCTTAGAGGTTTTCTGTTCTCTACGTGAAAACTGAAATGTCTGAATTGGCAGCCAGGTCTTCTTCAGAGCTCTGTCTAATGATCTTGTAGTGGAGGGATCAGATGTTTGCATTACACTTCATTAACCTTAGCAAAATCATTTTTCCATACCTTCTGAATTCTGAATTCAAAATGACCATCCAAGGCTAATAATAATAATAATAATATGTTCATTATCATTGTGTGTACAGTAGGCCATGGAAGAAAGAAGACGAATGGTTAGGGTGTAGCAAAGAGCAACCTAGAAAGGGAAAAGATATTATTAAAATGAGCTTTTTTTCTGACCTACTCATGTCAATGACAGGACAGAGCCAGTGAGTTTAAGAAAGTGGCATTTAAAATATTCCAGACATGATGGAATCTGCTATGTTTGGTGCTATTTCAAGCATACCAAGGAAAAGAGAGATATATATGTGTGTATGTGTATATATATATATAATATTATAATAATTTATAATATAATAATAATATATATAATATATATATAATATATATAATATATAATATATATATAATATTATAATATATATAATTTATATATAATATATAATTCATATATATATATATATAAATGAATTAAATACTGTAGAGCAATGTTTCTATATAAAATCTACAACAGAAGAACAAAAGGGTATTAAAAAAGCAACAGATTTAAAATGTATTAAGATATTTTTACAAAGCACGTAATTAACCTGTGGAACTTGTTGCCATAAGGTTGCACTGAGGCCAAGAATTTATCTGGGTTTAGAACGGGTAGGCATTTTAATGTATCACCAGAAATTACCACATTGCAATAGGAGCATAAAGTGCTTTTATGGAGGACGTAAACTCCAGTACTTAAAGTTGTAGGGCCTGGAAGAGTTAGAAGGTGCTCTCAGCCTCAGGTTGGTCTGCAGTCACCACCCCAGCTCTCTTGTAGCCAGATCTGCACCTTAGCTGTGTTCAGGGAAAGACCAAGCAAGCTGTCAGTACCCAGCACTGCAGCTCAGCAGGCTCCCTCCTGCTCTTGTCCTGGCTGGGATTTACTTCTTTGCTACAGTGTCTTTTTAACAGTGCCAACTTGTTCTGTCTAAATCCTGTTTGACAACCTGGGCATCTTTCTGCTCCATAGAGGGAAACTACGGTGGGGTTTGCCCACGTAACATCTCTGTGGCAATCTTCTCTTTGAAGCCAAGTTGCCAGTGCAAGGTAAAAGCTACTAGCTGTTCCACTCCTTACTGACAGAGCGGGCATGTTTCCTTTTAGGGAAATACATTCACATCGCCTTATTCTTCTATTAATTCAACATAACTCATCATAAGAACCATGTTAGTAAAATTAATATTTCAGAGCAGCACTGCGAGGGATATTTTTAACATGCAGCACCACAGCCCCTGTCTCTTGTCACTTGTGTCATCCTGTCATCATGTACGCCTTCAGACACAGGCAGGCTGATACTAATGAGCTCACCACTCTATGTTCCTCTATCATGAAGTTCAGTACTAATGAGCAAAATTCCCAGACTGCACTCACACTCTAAATCAATTTGGCAAGCTTGATCAAAATATTCATTAAAACAGTTTGCTCTTCAACTCAACCTGAACCTTGCAAGCATATCTGTCTTGGTTCTATATGGCTGTGCGTGTGTGTCTACATGAACCTATATGTGTGTCAGAAAGAAAACCAATCAATTGGTTTTTTTCTCTCCATGTGATTCAAGCATTGTTTTCTAAAGAGAAAAGCCAAAGCTAATTTCTTCCTATTCCTTCCTTCTCGGGTAGTCCCCAGAGCCTGAATATGCTACGGAAAGTATTCTGCACCTCTTTCCTCCTGTGCCTGTCAGCAGAAGGCCTGAGAATGGCTGACATGAAGCAACAAATTACTGTCAAAAGGGCAACAAGCAGCACAACAAATGGGAATCTGTCAGAGTGAGAGAGACATCACTGGGCACATAACACTAGGAATCTAGTGTCGTTTTTGTCTGTCATCTGCATGCTAAATTTCCTTGTCTCCCTTCAACAGAATTTCTTCTTGCTATGACAAGCTTGATAAGTATAGGCTAGCTCACGTTATCTGCTTTTTCATATGTGCTCCAAGATAAAACACAGTCCCCAGAGCTCAGAATGACATTAGCTGAGTAATGCTCAGCCAGCTGGGTTCTCTGCTTGCAGGGTCTAGACACAAAGCCGGAGAAACACAAAATGCACTAAGGCATGAGCAGAGAGAGATTTACAAATCTCAGCTACAATTCTATCTGTCCTTCCAAATGGAGAAGACTAATTAATGCTGATACCAGCTTAAAAGCCAGACACCCTGCCTAAATGTATATTAGGTACTTCTGGTTCATTTCAGCAGTACAGAAGGTTATCACTCATTGTGTATAAACTAGGATCTTTTTCAAAACCTTTAGAGATCTATGAGCAAAATTCAAGCAGACCTAAGGCTGTATATCACTGGGCCCCTGTTTCTGAACTCAGCCAACACAACCAAGTCTGGAGTGAGTTGGTGTAGCCCGCTGCTGCTTGCAGGAATAGGAACATCCAGATATGTAAGTGCTAAGAAATGAAACCTCTGTTTAAGTTGCAATGACTCAAACTCTTTCTCAAGGGTAGCCTAAACTGCATCTATTAAAGAACACTGTTTTTTATCCTTTTCAACAAAGGAAAGTACTTCTTTGAAGAAGTAGAGATAAGGTATTATTAACCAGATGTTCATTTATAGGCATATAGTCTGCTGTAAAAATTGTGGATAAACTCAAATTTCTTTCCTAGTGGAAGGTTCCAGTTTTAATGGTGCATTTGTCCACTTTTCCCTGGATGGTGAGGTTTATTCTTGTTGACAGAAGTTGTCCTCAGGCATCTATTTCCACAAATAGAGGGAAAAGCAGGTGCTGGAGATATCTGTCTCTCACTGCATAGACTCTACTGTAATTTCCACAAACACACACACAAAAAGGTAGTTTAAGGGAAATAAGCTACCACACTTTTTGTATGTTTCCTCAATTCTACAAGAAAATGTCTTTCAGGAACTTTAGAGTTGCTCTTATTCAAAATAATTAATAAACATTAATAAACATTAATAACATTAATAAACAAAATGAACAGTAATCATTTGAAGCATAGTGCAGCCTAATAATTGATGTGTGTCTTAGGCTACTTGGTTTTATTTTCTGCGCTGGATTAATAAGTCCATCAAAAATAGAGGAAAAGTTGAACATATGATACTTTATTTCCCTTTTTTAATTATTTTAACAGACTGTCTCATTCATTTTAAAACTGTTTAGGAAAAAAAGAACAAAAAAGTGAATATTGTAAGTTTAGAAGGGTGAGACCTCTGTTTTGCAAGAGGCTCCTACAACCCTCTGCAGAGCTACTGTAGCTTGTAAATCACTGTGTTTCTTTTGTGTAGCTCTGCAATATCTCAGGCGTTTTAGCACCAGCTTTGTTGGCTTTGCTGCAGGTTTTTATTTATAACTTTTGTTCCTCAGCATCTTAGGCAATGGGTCAAGGGGAAGCTACGTCTATTTGGTGTAATAACCAAAAAAGCCTGGGACTCTTTGCCATGTGCTCTGTTGCTTTTCCCCTTCAATTCCCACCAGGGCCAGAATGTTCTAAGAGAGCTGCTGCTGCCCATGCTAGGAGGAAGCTGTCTTTCTGCTATCAAAAGAAAAAATGCATAATTATGGTGCTTTTTCTTTTGCCTTCACCTGAAGTTCTGCATACAACCTAAATTAAGGCAGTTACTCTTTTTAAAGCACCTACAGATGTTTTCAGTGCACAAAACTACACGTGTAGATATTTCTGTTCTTGTGTAAGTGTGTGTTAGTGAGGAAAAGGGATAAGGTTTAAGGCAGCGGTGTGCTTATGGGCTGTTTGTTCTATGATTTTTCTCTTGGGGGGGAAAGGGGAAGGGGAGATTGTTTTTTGTTTTTTCTTTTTTTTAATTATTTGAATTTTCTGTCTTCATTTAACATTTGGGTACAAATTTTGCTATGGCGTGAAAGTAGTTATTTTACAGTTTCTTAGTCTGCATATGAAATGCATGACTTGCCACTGAACAAGTGCTTGGTTTGGCACTGCAGCCATTGCAAATCTGAGCACCAGCAGCTAGATCAGGCAGTCCAGCCCCCATCTCTCAGCCTCCTCTTCTCTTGTGCCAGTGTCATCGTAGGTCTGAAGTTGTCAGATACCCTTGCACTCATTTTCTTCCACTCCTGAAATCTCATGCTATTGTCCAGAAAAACAAAGCTGGAGGCAAGAGTTAAAATACCTTCAGAGTGAAGCAAGTTGCATTTCTTGTTTTTGTTCTTTCCTGTAAAACTCTGTGGTTCCTTGTCTGCATGGGCTCTCCATCTGTTTGAAGATAAAAACTTGTCTATCACTCAGATATCTCAGAATTCTAATTCATTGACATCTGTGAAATGCTTTGAAGTCGCAATACATGACCTCACTGTCATCAGTACAGATGATGTACTTACCAAAATAAATCCGTATTAAAAACAAGGCAGTACATCAAAACCATGCATTCTCTTATTTGCTCCCTAAGGAACAACTGTTGGCCCAAAGTTTCTGACGGATAACTAACATGCCAAAAGAAAACACAGTCATTCCTGAAACGGGACTGTATGGCAGTGATACTATTTGAACGCAGTCTGCTTTGTGATTGGGTATTTGTGGGCAGTGTTTGCCATGGCTTTTTTCTTTAGTTTGTTGCATTTACTAGGTATTTGGCTTTTCTTGCGACAAAGATGCTGTATAGTCTGAGACACTGCTATTCTTAATGAAAGTCAGACGGCAATAATTGTGTTTATTCATATGAAGTAGTAAAATATATATATATATATATATATATATATATATATATATAATATATATATATATAATATATATATATATATATTTCTGTTGGCAAAATCTAGTCCACTGCAGGATTTTTGTTACTGGCATTATTTTGAGTAGCATCTTCCTTTCCAGTAGCTCTTCGAGATAGTAGACTTGGTAAATCGTCTTCTCAGTACTTAGTCTGAACTACTGCGGGCAAAATAGGTTGTTAATTAAATATAACATTTTTGGTTGTTTGCTGTTTCAACATGAACATACAACAGAAATACAAAAGAATATTGAGTGTGAATGACAATGACGGATAATATTAATATTTACCTGATACTAGAAGCTGGAGCTGCTCCAATGAATTACAGAGTCTCAAAAATCTTAATTAAAGGTTAATGAAAGAAAATATTGAAAACTCTGCTTGAGGAATAAGAAGTGAGGAAACAGAATATTCTAATTCATCCATAGTACTAACATTTCTAAGAACAGAATTTGCATGAATAAGGCAGTCGTGTGGTTGATTGATTTACACACTATGTAGCTCTGAATTCACCTTTTGGGCTTACAGACCTCCTGTGCTGCTTATATAGTCCTACGTTTGATCATCCTTTTTGCAAAACTGTCCCTTTTGTTAAACACTAAGATGGGTTTGTGGTATCTCATGTATCCTTAGGAGTTCAATAGAAAATATTGCTGTGACTGATGAGAAAGACTGGCAACATTATGAGCAGAGTTACACAACAAAATATTTGGGAAGCGTTGGTTCTATTCCTTTTGAACTAGGAAAATTTTGCAGAGTAAAATGGCGCAGTGCTATGACTGATTTTAAAGTCAGACACTGCATCTTCATTACATTCCTAATATATGATTCTTATTATGTATTAATAACACCTTATTATCTCTTGTCATGTATAATAAATACAACGGCTGAATATTAGCACAGTGTTTCATGCCAGCTCATAAGGTTTGGAAACAGAAGCTCTGATTACTTGCACACCTCAGACGTTATTTCAGTGTTAGGTAGTGCACTTAGGGAATAGTAAATCCATAAAGCTTAGTGAATACAAGCTTGGACACATGAAGAAAAGCCAGTTTATCATCCATTGCTTTCTAATTAAAAATGAATTACAGATAAAGCTTTTGTTTGTGTGAAAATTGCAGAAATATACATTTACTGCTTTGGTTTGTGTTGAATACCCAGCATCAGTGCTGCTGCTGCATTTGGAAAACTACACAATAATCCCATTTGAATTTGTAGAAGTACCACCGATGCTGCAGAAGTGAAACACTAGGGAAATTCATCCTTGATGATGTTTTTTCCCCTCTGGCTTTTGACTAACTAGATGCAAAATGTGTGTCATTATCAATTCGAACTTGTACATGAATATGTACACAGCAGAATTGCACAGTAGAATTTACAAAATATCTCTGCTTCTTACCTTGCAGACTTTCCAAGAGGCTCAGCAACTTCGTATTTATGGAGCATTGTCAGCTGTGACGACAGTGGTCCACCCTGCAGTCACATGTGAGTCAAGATCTTATTTTTTTAAGAGTATTAATTATGAATGTTTGTTTAGATGCTTCATTTAGTATTCTTTCATATAGCCCTGTCTCTCAAAAGTGAACTATTCACCCTCTGCAAGACAGACCTGTTTAGTGCTTCACAAAATCATGGAGTATAATTTTAACAGTCATTGTGCAAGACCCCGATCTATTCCATAACTGTATTGCAAAAGGTGTAATAGCTATAAGCATTATAATAATACCTTCAGTTCAGATATAAGTAAACATCTAATTATTTATCTATATATGAGATGCAAAGGTCTGGGAAAATTTATACTGACAACATAGGCATGTGATGAGAAATTAATCTAAATAGGGGAATGTTTAAAAGTAATTCCAGCAGCTTCTTCTTAAAGCTTGGTATTCTCTCTTGTGTGCTGAGAATGGATGTGAATCAAGTCTTCTAATTCCTCATAGGCAAGCAATACACTTTTTCAGTAACACAGGAACACATACTTTATAAGTCTGGCAACAGAAATATACCATGGAATTGAGCACTATTAGCACAACTGCATTAAAGAAAGATGATCTCATGGATATAACTGTTGTCAGAGCCCCAAGAACTCACACACTGTTGGTTGTTTTTCTTTCTCTTAAAACATGTTACTGAGGTTCTTAAAAGATCTCTATTCCACTGTTACTCTGAAAAGTCTTAATTTTCTAGGTTTGTCCTCTGTTCCTCCTGCCCAACCTATCTAAAGCATCCCCCCATGTAATTTCATAAAGCTTAAAATGGAGAATGGTCCACTGAAAAATTAAATCTGTTAAGGAAAGAATCAATTATTTGAGAACTTGGATGTAAAGGGATGAATAGACTTAGCAAGTTTATTGTGTGCTGTACATTTCATAGGCAGGGAACTTGATCTAAGGTGGTATTTGTCAGATGTGGTATAGGTAGTCCTCATCAAGCATTATTACCCTTTGAAACTTGTCATTGCATTGGAAAGAAAGTTAGTGATGTGCCTATGTCTTTGATCAGAGATCTTTTTGGTAATGGTAAATTGTTTGTGATAAGATTACTTCCAGATCTACTGTGTGATATGTTGTGAACAAAGGTCTGAACTGCTGCTAAAGGCCAAGATGAACTTCAGATTATCTCAGTACTGTTTCACTACTCACCTCCTGGCCGTAAGACCAGGCTTTATAGTGATAACTTCTTCAGATGAGGCGCACCTCACAGGGTCTTTCTGACACCTTAGACAGCTTTTGAGTCTGACTAACCTGAGACTTTATTTTGAAACAACTGACCACAAATTCTCAGTGTCTCTGAGCATTGCTGATCAGACTCAAGTTGAGAAACATGATGATATAAACTGCCATTCAAGTAAATTTCCCCAGTGGGACAATAAAGTGATCAGATTGTGTAGAAATTCTGATCTTTACTATTGAATTCTGTAGAATTGAAAAAATGATTATGCGTGATATTTCTGTAGGATTACTGTGACTCTCTTGAATTCATTGAACTCACTGAAAGTTCAAATGCCTTTCAGTCTCATGGTAAAAAGCTGTGATGTGTAGCCATATCAAATCTTGCCTTAGTGTCAAGCAGAATATTATCGTAACGTGAGATCAGACTTTGACATAAGAAGACCTCACAAAAAAGAAGGAAATGAACGCTGTGGATATTATTGAAAACCCTTAAAAATCATTAGAAGGGGTAATATTTATTCCAAGGAAAAATACTTCTTCCTATTAAAAACAGGATAGCATCTGTTAACTACAAAAGTGTGGTAATTGCCCTTTAACATGTCTTTCCCCATCTGGAAAGGACAGTGATAGAAGATTAAACTGCAAAGTAGAGATCACCCATTGCATGAATGCCTGGAATGTGATCACTACATTTTAAGTGAATAAGAAAATCATCTTTAAAATGTGAGTGGTATACACTGATGGCATGCATAACATAAAATCAACCTGCAACACTGAAACTTAATTTTGGCTTGCCAGATAGTGGTTTTGTTTTCACAGTTTACATTCTAGTAAGAGAGGAATAGAAAAATACAGTAATTTTTCAGCATTGGATGAAAATTGTGGCTTTATACATTACTAGTTGACATTGCTGTTGCCTGTACTTCGGGCTGGTATCTTACCTAATAAAAGGCAAACAGCTAACCCTTCCCAAAGGTATATGGCATTTCTATCCTTTATAGGCAGTCAACATCATAAGAAATAAGACTGGCTGGTCTATACACATCATGTCAAATTCTCAGAGATTTCGTTCAGCTGTAAAATACAATCTACCAGAAACATCTTTTAAACAAAACCTGCCTTGGAGTAGGCCATTGTCAGAAATAACCTGACAGCTGCCAGATAGTTCACAGGACCTACAGACATCACAAGGGTGGACCAGTGGTACAATAGTGTGTGGTAAAAATCAATCTTAGCGGCGCCTTTCTCTCTGAACTGTTTCTAACTTGCTGTTTAGTCTTTCTACTGTGAAAAATGCTATATACGTTTATTTGTGAAAAATCTATCTCCATTTTGTGACATGAAATACATAGAAAAAAACAAAACAAAACAAAAAAAAAACAAAAACAAACAAACAAAAAAAAAACAACTGAAAGCTCTACACCCGTGGATACAGAAATGCTTTAATTTTGTAGGTAATAGCAATAATAGTAGCATATTTTCTCTGAAAGCCTCCAGCTATAGGATTGGTAAACCAGTATGATTACCTTGTAATTAATATGTTAAATCTGCACAACTTAATTATACACTCCTCTTATCCTGAAGGGTCTATCTCGGTTTGTTTTAGAAGTACTCTGATCACACTGACATTAGATTATTCTTGTTACTGGAGAGTTATTGTATGTACTAAGAAGTTTACAGTAGACCCATACTTCATGCAAAGTTCTGGTGAGTTTCTGTCCTACTTAAGGAGCAAGCTAATGATTCAGATATTCAGTCATGGTTGTAGCTTTTTATCTAACTTATTTTTCATTCACACTATTAAACACCTACATTATTTGTGCTGCATAAACTTTTAACTAATGAAGAATTCCCCAAACCAGTGTTGTATGGCATTTGTTGTTGTTATCGTTTGCAAATCGGTAACCATTCCACTAATATACAGTGATCTAGACCTTAAGAAATTGTTTATATATCCCCCTAAAGTAATTCCACCTCATTCCATGCATATTTTCATCATCTTCTTTGTTGTTGTAGACGTGGGCTTAAGCACTGTGGAAATTAAGCTGACTTAAAAATACAATTACATTTTCCAGGACAACAATCTAAGTAGATCTAGCTATTATTTTATCATAAATTTTTGTTCTTAAATTTCCATCAGCAACTATATGATACAATCATTTCTCAGTAATAGACAGCTACCATTTCAGTAACACATACATACAATTTCTCAGTAATCGGTTAATGCTGTATGTTTTGATTCAAGAGATGAAACACCTCCTCTTACAAGGACAGGCTGAGGGAGCTGGGGCTGTTCAGCCTTGAGAGAAGGCTCCAGGGAGACCCAGCAATGGCCTTTCAGTATCTGAAAAAGGGCTATCAGAAGGATATACACTCTTTAACAGGGTCTGTTGTAATAGGACAAGGGGAAACTGTTTCAAACTAAGAGAGGAGAGATTTATAGTAGATATAAGAAAGAAGTTTTTTTGCCATAAGGATAGTGAGGTACTGGTACGTTCAAGGTCAGGTTGGACAGAGCTCTAAGCAGTAAGATTCAGCTCTGATGTCCTTGTTCATTGCAAGCAGGTTGGATTAGGTGACCTTTAAAGGTCCCTTCCAACTCAAACAATTCTATGATTCTATGATTTTTATAGACAGAAAAGACCTTTTTTATTTGTCCGGCTCCCTTATATAACCCATTAAATGATGCACTTAAAAGAATAAATTAAAAAAATAATAATAAAAAAATCATTTAATGCAAATTCATTATTTATTCTCTTTGCATTATGAGACATTTATTTAAAAAGAACTTGCTATGAAAACAAAAGTGGTGTAAGCTGGTGTATTTTAAATTAGTTTTTGAGAATCCCATTATAACATAACTATTCATTGAAAAGACCTCTGATAAATGTCCACTTTGATCTGCAAGGCTGGTGTGATACTCTAAATGGAAATGTAAATCCTCTGGAAGAAGCCTGCTCAACCGGATACACCAGAAGAAAATTAAGAAACAAGGGATGTGATTTAATCAGACTGTATCTGTGCTAATTTAACTCATCTGGGAAGAGTAGGGCCATAACTTGGACAGTGTAAATCATGATTATTTCCTTAATCATTTCCACCTGGTAGAAGGTAACAACTATCTGCTCCCTACATCTGGTTCTGTGCCTATTTGCCAGTCATAAATATAGGGCTGTAGTGAAAGTAGATGTTCTGTTCTTAGATGTGTGAGATGCCTAAGCTGTGACTGCCCTTGTACAAGGCATGTGTTGTATCAGTGCCAGGAAGCAAACTGGAGAGAAAAAAAAATGTAAGTGTATATAGTGGATAAAATGTGAAGTTTCTGAGCTGCCATGCTAAACTCAATACACGGAAAGCAGATTATCTGCTTGCTGTTGCATCTCAGCTGTCTAGCCTCTTGAAAGTGCACCTACCTCTAGGGCTAATTTCCAGCATGATTTATCTGGAACCCTAAACTTAATGGGTAAAGAGCTCCAGTAGATATGTGAAGTCTGCCTACTGTAGCAGAACAAATCCAAATCTATTCTGATACTTCTAAAATACTGTGGTTAAAACAATAAATTACCCTGCCCAAGACCGTGTAATTTTTAAAGATTTATGATCTCATATAAGTTAAGCTGTATAGAGCCTGATACTGTATTAATTCTAGGGAGGAAATGTTGGAAGTTACTATTCTAAGTGGCTGACAGCTCACTTCAGGACTCACGATTCAGTTATACGTAATACCATTTGTATATGCAAACTAAATGAGTCAATTTTCACATAAATGATTCTTCTCGCTGTACTTCAGGGTACTTTAAGACACGCTTTCATGAATAAATCTGTTTTAGATACTCATTCTTTCCTCCCATATCTTAGAGATCTCCTGTTTATACCCGTCTCTGAGTATCACTATACCATAGCATGCCCACAAACAGGCTTAACCACACATCTGAAGGGAAAATGAACCATAACAGGGGCTAAAGGTGGGCGTGATCTGTGCGTGTCTGTTCTGATGTGGAAAAATCACATATCATTGCAACGTCCAGCTCCACTGTTTACACACTTTGAAGTACCTATTGATGCATTGTCCACACAAGTCCCATTGAGCATATCCCACCAATTTTGTTGGTGGGAAATGTGTTGTATGCGTCAGTCTTGCATCTTTAGTTTTTTTGCCTGTGACATGGGAGAATTAGTTGTCCAACTTATGTTCTTCCTTATTCATGTCATAGAAGGGTCATTGTTTATAACTCCTTTTCTTCTGCAGAAAAGGAAGTATGTACATACAGGAAGCAAGCTGTTATGAATACTTTATTACTGTTCTATGAACCACGAGGTATGGGGGAAATCCCACTTTCCATAAATCTGTCATTTTTCTGGAATGAACTTTGTGACCCACGGAAGCCGTTAGCAACATTCCCATGACATTTTGATACGCGCAGTAATAGAAAATGAACATATTTCTATAAAATTGTTTCATTGCGTTTGACAATCATCTCATTTCAAATGACAAATGGATGCATTAGGAAACTAGGTAACTGTTCAATATACAATATTGAAAAAGTTTAAAATGAAGACTCTGTAGGGAAATGCAAGATGTCTTTGACTTCTAGTGGCTTCAATGAATGCTCATCATCTTTCAGGAGTGTCTAGGTATGCACAATTTATTTTATAGGAGTACAATAAAAGCTTGTTCTATAAAGCTTTATCCTGTGCTATTTGAAGTCAATAGGATTTTTGTCATTGGCTTCAAAGGAAATGGTGTCAAAATGGTAATTAACAGTGTCAGCTCCACCTATCAATCAAATCTGGAATATTCATAATGAAATATAATTACCAAAACAGGTCAAAATGCAAAATAAGTATTAAAAGAGAGTATGTACCAATGGCATGTAGGACCTACACCTGCGTAGTAGTGAATATGACGTTGGATACTTTTGGGGCTATGTAATTATTATTACATACTGGCAAGGTTTTATAGTCTTCTGTGCAGAAGATGTCTGTAAGCCCATAAGTTTGTGTTTGTGCCACCATGATGAAACTTCTTTGGGATCCATGCTTGATTGTATACTCAGGTAGCAAGTAGGAGGGACTTATTACCTGCCAGATTATTCAGCTGTGCATATTCACACTTGGAGAGACTATCTGTGCAGATTTCTTATTGCAGTGGTGAGAATTATTTCATATATTATGAGTGAACAAAAAGCAAATATAAACGGCATAAAGAATATGCAGCAGGGTAGTGCATACTGCATAGGAATGTATGTAAATATAAGCATGAGTAGGTCAAAATGCAAATAAACTCTTATGGGCTACATTTTGGTTGTCTCCCTAGAGATAAAGCGCTTGCACACCCACTGCCTAACTGCAGTAATGTCAGTTTCTCTATCTCATGCTGCCTGACTTACTTGAATTTTGCACTGGATCAAAGTTTAAATTGTTGTTTTGACTTGCAGTATGCTCACACCTTATCACTAAGACATTCAGTATCTCAAAGGAAGGGAAAAAAAAAATGTATATAATGGTCTCCCCCAAAAAATCCAAGCATATTTTCTCAAAACTTATGCATAATTAAATAAGCAAATGAATCCCAACACGGGTCTTAGGATCACTTGGTAACATCAAATTGGTAAGAGCACTGCACAAAAGCAGGAGGAGATAATCCTAAGAAATGTACAGAAAAACCCTTTGGACCTTGCAGTACAAGATCTTTCATAGGGATCTGCTTGAAGCTTTATCTGCTCTAAAAGAATGATGGGTACAACAATACATCAGTACATGCAGCGCGATGATAGGTATGTACAACATATCCTCAGAATAGGCATCTGCAGCATACATATGCTCAAGTAAGTGAAAACCTGTTATTTGTGACTGAAACCAAGAAAAACTTTGGGAATAATATTTTATAGTTAACAAGAAAAGTCTGGCCTCGCATTTCATTTAAAAGAGATTAACCTCTATAGGCCAATAGCTGTCAGCATCGTTTGCTTTCTTTGTCTCTGCATATTGTGAGAGGAATCCTTAAAAAATTTACAAGGAAAAACTTGAAAAAATATATTTTATATAAACAATTATGTTTCTGAACAGCAGCCAAGTGAAACTGAATGTCTGGTCCAGAATAAATCACTCTTTATTACCAAAACTCTTTGAAAAACAAACTAAACTGGTAGGGTATTTAAAATAATCTAATTGAATTAGAATACTGCGTCTTACTGAAAAACACAAAAGAAAATCACCCCAGGGCCATATAGATTTCTTCAAATATTCCACATATCTGTAGGATTCTTGTGTCTGAGAAATGAAGAGAACAAATGGTCCAATCAATGCCCTCAGAATGGAGACAGTCTCCGACTGGCTATCCCTGTACGGATATGTGCATAAGCTGTAAATCCCAAGGGTTATGCTCCCAGCTTGTAAAGTCTTAGTATAGGTGCATGTAAAAGTGGTATGAATTCCTGACAACCGTGAATTTATTTTGTCTTCTCCAACAATAGTTTTGTTGTTTGTTTTTTTTTTCCCCAAATCTAGTGATTAATTTTGGCAAAAATGAGTCTTGTTCTATTTAAGCTTCATAAGTCTTATTAGAAAAGAAACAGGCTTTGGCTTCTTTGGACCAGAATTTTAAAATGAAGTGGGAAATGTAGAAGAAATATTAATTTTAAATTCCTCATTGGTTTATGAGGAGCCCATTAAACTGAGATACTGCCCATTCAAGACCTAAGACAACAGCAATGGCATTTGCCAGAACAGTTAAGCAGTACTATTTTAATAACATATAAGACTAGAATTCTAATTATGATTTACTGTATCTCATAATAATGTGCTTGGAAAAGCAAAATCAGCCTTCTGAGTATTCAGCCTTTGAAGAAGAAGAACATTTATTAGGTGATTTTTAAAACTAATAGCTGTTCTGATATCCAAAATTTGAACATGATGAAGATTTCTTAGTAATATTAACACATCACCTAGGAAAGCCACACAGCTTAACAATAAATCTGGTGTAGTAAATAGAATTAGCATCACATAGGCAAAAAATTAATCACTATATTGCTTTTTAAAATAAGATTCGATGTACAATACTGATTACTGAAAAGCAGTGGTTCTGGTAGTAGAACCAAAACAGAATACTTGAAATTCAGCTAGTTATTTTCTCATCATTTCTTTAAATGTTACTGGACCTCCCAATTAATGTCAATTTCTAAGGTTGTCTTTATGTTCATTACTTGCTTGTCAGTATTCATCACTTGACAAGAGTACTGGAGATGAGTGGAGTGCCTGGAAGTAGCCTTTGTCCAGTATTTCTTCTGAGTCAGTGACACAGAGATTCTCCAGAGATTAATAATGGCAAGGTTTTGAGGATTATGGTTCTATGTTTCAATTCTTAAGTTATACATCTGTCACACTTTGAGCACCAATCCCTTTAGTAGGTCACAGTAATAGTAAAACAAAAGTCAGCAGCAGAGTAGCAAACTGAATGCAAGACTCTTAAAGACTCAAGTATAGTCATTGTATGTCCCCTCTTCCCCTCATATGAATGAGCTATGTATATTTTTAAACATAAACCACTTGATATTACTCTCTATAAATAGAATCATTGCAGGTAAAATAATATATTCCAGTTCCTTGTCTTAAAAATGCAGCTTTTTTAAAATGATGGTAACTGAGCCCATGTTGCCTAAGGCAATAGTAAAATGAGTTAACAGCTATCCTACCAAGCAACCATCTTCATTAGAGCCAATTATTTAATATAAGGCTTGTGTAAATCTATTGAGTTCATATATAGGGGGAAAAAAACAGGCTAATTTCTACTTTTAAAGGAAAAATTGACATTTCAATTGAGAACTCTCATGTTTCTAAGAGTTCTTGACTTATAATGATAGGTTACACTTGCGTAAATCAATTGCAATGTTCTCCATTGGGAATATGTAATCTATGTCAAGTCTCAGGTTGTATTGCACACCTCTAGCATAGTTATGTCTTCTCCACAATTGCAATTATTTAAAGAATATCTGAGGTAAAACAATATCAGGATTATGTATGGAGGTATAAAACAACTAACATTCAAGACAGTGTATTTAATTTACTTCATAGCATTGAAGACTGAGGGCAATATTATTTACTGAGAAGATGTCTTAGACATTTACCTAGTGTCTGTCAATACTTATTTTTTCTTCTGTTGTGTAGAATTGTGTGTGCATTCAGCCCCAGATTCTTCTCTCTCCTTGTACTTGACTTGGTGAGTTATGAGATGAGACCGACCTGGAGATGGTAGGAGTTAGCTTTTTTTGGGTCTCAACTTTGTCATATTTGAAGTAGTGAACACTTTTTGATCATCCTATTTAACAAACTGCCTCCTGCCTTCCAGAAGTTTGAGGATGCTAAATTAGAGGCATCACACTGTAGCACTGGTTTCAGAGAAGAAAATATTTGTAAGGCATCTTATTGCTGCATAGTATATCTTACATCAAAGCGATGAAGAAGCATTTCTCTCACTTTCCCCGGTGATACTATCGTGTCAGAATTTCTTCCGGAGAAGTGAGACTTCTGTAAGGGGAGAATATAAGTTAATTTAACAAGTTACTATTTGGTTGTTGTTTGAGGCCAATGATGCATTAGCCTTTGAGGTCTGCCTTTTTTCTGATGACTTCTGCCTTTCTGATGGTTAATCTCTAGTAAAAACTCTTCTTTCATTATGTTGTTACAGTGACTGTTTTCCTCCTTTCCATCTTGAGAAAATGTAGATTTACATCAGTTAAAATAAGAAAATATTTGACCTGTCTTATTTTTCACCATTTTTCTCAAGCACTGAATTTTTATTGCCTCTTTCTCATGTGCTCAGGTTCTCTTTCTTATTTTCTCACATTATTTCCTAGCAATCTCTATTTCCTACAAGCAATAGTAACTGAGTAAATGCACAATTCTCAATTAGAATGATAGCAGAAATTTCTTTGCACATTACCAGAGTGTCAGCTGGACTCACTGTCAGGCCTTGCAAACTGCACTTTATTTACTGAATTACACAGATGAAACAAAACCTTTTCACTTCTTTATTTTTCCCCCTTTTTCCTTCCATATATATGTCAGTGTGCATTGAGTGTGGAGTTTTACCAGCAGTGAGGATTTTTACAATAATGGTCAGTTTTTGCTTGTACTTCCAGTGCTGGGCCTTCAAACTACATTGTACAGAGCAAGGATTGGGTTTTGATACTCGTTTGACAGTGCCCAGAGCACAGATGAAGTAGTGCAGGGAAGCCAGGAGAATGACTTGTTCCCAGCCTAAGGGCTGGGCGATGAGGTGGAGCACTTCCTTCCTCCAGAAGAAAAAGCAAAGCCAGTCCAGCTGTTCATGAAGCCCTCCTGAAAGGCACCGCTTCCCACCAGCATTCCGGTGTCAGGATGAAACATTAGGGACGCTAAATGCTCAGCTGGTTACATACATCATGGCATAAAACACAAAGCAAATAATGCAGAGGTGAATTAATCATAGTGTGAGGCCTTCAGCATAAAGACAGTAATGTTGACCTTATCAGTAAATGCTCTTGAAAATATTCTTAAAATACCTATACAGACCTCTGTAAACTATTATGCTCTAAGGTGGTAATGTTATACTCTGCGGAGGTCCTTCTTTTGGTTTGTTTTCTCTTGTGATCTAGGAAAAAGTGATAAGCACAGAGAGAGACTCGTTGCATCTGAACAAACACACCTACAGCCCTTATACTGAAACAGTCACAGAATCTCACAGAATTGCAGGGATTGGAAGGGATCTCTAAAGATCATTGAGTCCAATCTCCCTGCTATTGCAGGAGATTCCCTATGGTAGGTGACACAGGTAGATGTCCAGAAGGTTCTTGAATATCTCCAAGGAGGGAGACTCCACAGCCTCTCTCATCTACCTGTTCCAGTCTTTTTCACTCAGACAGTAAAGAAGATCTTCTGCATATTTGTGTGGAACTTCATATATTCCAGTTTTTGGCCATTGTTTCTTGTCTTATCACTACACACTACTGAAAAGAGTCTGGCCTCATCCAATTCCTTCTGCACTTTAGATTCTTATAAACAGCTAGAAGATTCCCCTCTTTGCCTTCTTTTCTCCAGTCTGAACAGACCCAGGTCTTTCAGCCTTTCCTCATACAAGAGAGGCTCTATGCCCTTAATCATCTTTGTCTGCTCTTTGCTGGATTCTTCCTAGGAGAAACCTGTCATTTTTGAACTGAGGAGCCCAGAACTGATGACAGTATTTCAGATGTGGCTTTACCACGGCAGAGTAGAAAGTGAAGATCGATTCGCTTCATCAGCTGGCAACACTTTTTGATGCACCCCAGGGTACCATTAGCCTTGTTGGCCACAAGGGTGCACTGCTGGCTCATGGCCAACTTGTTTCCCATCAAGACATCCAGGTCCTTCTCTGCAGAACTCTGCAGCTGGTCAGCCCCCCACCTGTACTGATGTATGTGGTTATTTCTCACTAGGTGCAGGACTCTACACTTGCTTTTTATGAATCTGATGAGGTTCCTCTCCTCCCAGGTCCCACTGAAAGGCCTTCTGTTGTGTCAGCCATTCCTCCCAGCTTTTTATCATCAGCAAACTTGCTGAGGTTGAACCCTTAGTCCAGATCGTGATAAAGATATTAAGCAAGACCAGACCCAGCACCAGCCCTGGGAGAACACCTCTAGCTACAGTTCTCCAACTGGATTTAATGCCACTGATGACAATCTCTAAGCTCTGCCATTTAGCCAGTTTTCAACCCACTTCACTCATCTATCTTGCACTTTCTAATCTTCAGAAGTGATCCAGACTTCATCCAAAGTGTAGAGAAACAGGCCGTCTAGGTCCTGATATGATATCCCCTTAATGGGACTCTATAAATCAGGTCATATGAATCACATTGTAGAAATGTCATTAAGTATGAAAAGTTCCCAGGGTGACTGAGCTACGGGCATCTAGTGTTAGAAGAGGTATATCCCCAAAGGATCCGACTGCCTCCCCTGATGCCTTCATCCACACAAGAGACATAGTTTCATATTTTTCAGTTGAGTTATTCCCTTACCTCTCCACTTTCAGTTCATTCAATTGGAATATTTTGTGTTTAAAACAGCCGTGCCATATTTTATCAGAGGTATTTTACGTGTGATATCAGTGCTTTCATGCCATTTCAACCCATGAGTTGTGTCCCACTCTCGGCTCCACCAAACAAATGCTTGAACACAGCTCCCTATTTGCGTATTCACAGCAGCCCAGGAAAATAGCAAGACATGACTTGTCAGAGTGTCTGGCTTTGGCTTAAACTGCATTAATTGCTTTACATCCTCTCAGGTAGAGTCCAGTGTTTATTGACAAAATGCCACTTCCAGCATGGGTTTGGCACAATGTTTTAGAAAGTCTACGATAAAAAATGTATTTCTGACCTACAACAAAACATCAAAATATTTCAGGCTTCTCTTCCTGCCCCTCCGTGCAACTCATTCCTGCGCTAGAATTTGGAAGCCATTTTACACAAATAGGAGAAAGAGACTTACAGAATCCAGGATTATTTCACCTATGGATGTTTGTACATAAATCTATTCCTAGTCCATCTATGTGATGTGAACAGCTCCATTGGTTGTAAAGTGTACTACTGCCTTCAATTATTTATAGGTACACACTATTAGGTAAAAATAAAAAGGTGCTATGGTGTATTTTGTGTGAAAGAATCCTTTCCATTTCTCCTCTTTTATTCTAGCAGCTATTAACTCTGTGAAAAATGATTAAGTAAGAGGTTCAGACTAAAATGCATTAAAGAAATCTTTTTCATGGCAAGCTGAAGCCTGCATAGTGAATGCATTGCAGTTTTGTCTCCAGTAATTGCAGATCACAGTTTTAAAAGAGATACATTTCACTTGATCAGGTAATCACATAAATTAGGACATTTGCAGTTCATCATGAGAGTAATTACGAAAATGTATGAACCATGATGTATTTTTTCTCCCTTTTCAAACCTTAATTTAGGACCTTGCCACTGACTTTATTTGTAGAAGGAAGAAAAAACAATTAGATTGTATTATGAGCTGTTGCTGTTTATTACTGGCATTATAGTGGCACCAGGCTGCTTCACATTAGATGACATTTCCATTACCTACTAACACATTATAGACTTTAATCAGCTAGATTACAGACCATAGTGGAAAGACAGATGAGGGAATTATTCAGAGTTCCCTGTCTCCAATGAAAAGAAAAAGATAATAATAAAAATAAGAATAAACCAACCCCACAAATCTTGATAATATGTATTGATAATATAAACCTTGTGATTAAGTATGGAAAGAGTTCCTGTCCTAGGCAGAAAGTATAAAGACGTTATTTGGCACTAGTTTAATCTTAAATCCATGTTACTCCTTTTAAATAAACAAGGATGTATTTCTAAGATGAAACGTATTCTCCAGGGCTTTCTTAACTGGAAACCATAATGACTTGTATTCAGTCACACAAACACTTTATAACATACAGAGTACAGGATCTTTTCCTATTGTGATGAAGTAAATCAGCTCTAAGATTTCTCATTCTTGTATTGCAGTACAATATTTTTAGGTATTAATGTTCCTGTTAATATCTATAATAACAAAGCACTTGGTTGCATGTAAAATGGTATCTAACATAATCCCTTCCATTGTATTTGCTACTGCCAAATAGAAATCACCTTTTTCAGAATCCAATAAACCAAAAATATATAGCAGAGCATTTCTGGAGGGCGCCTGGAGCTGAGTCATACAGCTTGACAGGGACATGAAAGGTGTCAGCTAAGGCAGATGGCAACAGATGAAAAGATAGCGTTTGCTGCTAGTTTGATAATAAGAGGGTGAGCGCTCCAAAGTTCACTTACAATTCTCCGCTACTTGCAATAACTAAAAAGTCTTTTCATAGCAACACAATAACTCATTTTATAGAAAAGTTACAATTTGGTAACCTTTCACAATTTCACTGCCTCCATTTCATTGCATAGGACCATAATGTGGGCCCTTTGAAATCCTGAGAGATAAGAGACAAAGAAAAAAGAAAGACCGGCAGAAGGTGTAGGAGGGAAAAAGAGGGAAAAGGTTTCTGCTCACGGCTGTAAATCACTACTTTATTGATCAAAACTTGATTCAGCAAAGTTCAATGATTAGGTCATAACTGGCCTTTATTCTTTCCCTCGATTCATATACAGTCAATATCCTATTATATTGCTACATAGAAATGATTTCTAGAGTAATAATGAGCTTGAACCAGGCATCTCAGTTAACATATCCACCTGTAAAGAGCGAATTCATTTTCCTTGAGTTACCAAAGAAATAAATAGGACCTGCAGAATACCTGAATGGCACAGGTGCTTCTGCAACAGTATGCATTCTAATATGTATCTGACATTAATGAAACCTGTAGCAATGTGTAGCTCACAGCATGAGAGGGGGAGTATTGTTGTTTTTAGTTGTCTATTGTTGGATTGAATGCTTCCACTCCTTACTGACTCAGAGGGAAATAATAAAAAAAACCTGTGTTAACATGCAGTGTGGCTTTGTTGGCTGTACAATGTTGAAACTGGCAGTAGGCGACCGTAGCTCAGTCATAGCTGTGCATCCTGCATGCACAGACATCACCCAGCCACCCACCAGCAGCAAATAGCACATCTGAGATAGTGGAACCTTCTGGAGTCTAGACTTCCCCTCTGGGGCCAGCAGTGATGAGCAAACTGCTGTGAGGTTGCCTGGCACTGCCAGCCCCAAGCTGGGGGGGTTAAAATTGCCATCTTTCTCAGGTGAAACCACAGAAACCAGTACATTTTTCCGTCAGCAACTCTTTGACTTTTCAGAGTGGGGTTTTAATATAAAGGTATTGCAGGGATTTTCATGTGCCTCATGTGTTCAGCCCACCCTTCCTCTTCAACCAAGATGATGTAAAATGATCTCACAGTCACTCACTTAGAAATACATTGAATGCAGCATTTATTGTGAGACTGTTTCTCATTTCTTTCTGAGGATGTGGAGTTCAGTGCGAATTTAACAGTACAGTCAGCTCTTGTTTGTACTCCCTTTTTTTTTTTTTTTAAATTCTTTTTTCTTTTTTTTAATTATTCCTTCTTGAGAGATAAAAAAAAATGTTGTCTGTACTATATTCCTTGATCTGAATGAGGCCATGAGGCCCATGGGGTTTCCTCTCCAGCCCCTTTCTTCTCCTTCCTGTTCTGGCTGCAAGGACACACAGGGCTACAGTCTGATGACACCCAGCTACTGCAGCCAACAAAGTGTTGGAGCAAATTAGGGCAACCCAAAGCTGTGTGTTTAATAGGCACATTCCACATTCATTGCTGTGTTTTCAGTGCCATGTGGGACCTTTAGGATCACTGCCAGTGGAAGTGATAGAACACAGAGTGCTTCCAGGATGCACAGCAGTTTGCCCAGTAAGATACAAAATGAGAGCCAAAGGTGAAGGTATCCATGATGAAATAAGGGGGGAAAATGCATCAGGAAGAGGGAACTTTCAATTTAAGACTGTTTTCTTTCTCTCTATATATAAACATATATAACACTAGCAAAGCATATATAATAACCCATATTAATACATAATATGTAACATACAAAGTATAGCACGCTCATGTATTGGCTGTGTTAGGTGTGGTGGTCCATTATAATGAAAAGGCACTTTGTTTTCTGATCCTTTTGAAAACGTTTTTTTGAAGACAAATAACCAAGCACAAAGCAGTCTCATTTCGTGTAGAAAGTCACAAACCTTGATATTCTCTATTCAACACGTGTGCAGAGGACCTGAGAATGTAGAAGAAAATAGAAATGCTCAGAGAAACACTTATTTCTTTCTCTCTTTCTTCCTTTCTTCTTTTCTTTCCTTCTTTCTTTTTCTTCTTTCATTCCATCCTCTTTCTCTCTCTCTTCATTTCTTTCTTTCTTTCTCTCTCTCTCTCTTGCTTTCTTTCTTCCTTTCCTCCTTTCTTTCTCCTTTTCTTTCCTCATTTCCTCCCTTCCTTCTTTCCTTTCTTCCTTTCTTCTTTTTACCAGCCACAAAAACAAGAGAAGCTGCAAACAATGAGTGCAGCATTTTTTTCTTAACAAACAGCAGGTCAGAATTCCCATTTCTGTCACTCAGCCACTGCCTCTTCTCCTCCCTCTCTATCTCTCATGAAGGGAAGGAAAAGAACACCTACTTGGATGTGCTGCTGGAGTAGGGATGTGATGGAAATGAGGTTATTATAGAAGGACAGCAGCTCTCTGACCTTCATTTCAGCAAAGGCAAAAGCCATGTTAGGGTGGCCCATAAGCTTAACTTGTAGATGCTGAGATGGTTGACTGTGTGATTCTAATTGCCATTTAAATAACTACTTGCCAGCTACTACATGGATGACAACTGTCTCTGCAAGGCTGATTTCTCAGCTCCCTTCCCCCACCCCCATGCTTACAGTGCTGATTCTATGCACTGATGAATATGAAACTGGAACTTTTTTATGCTGTAGCAATAAGCCCATTAGAAATTCAGTTTACAGCCTGACCTCTGTTCTCTGAGGAGGATCTAAAGGACTTATTACCAGTTTGGTTTTGCTGCTTGTTAATGCTTGTGAGCATGTATGTACAAGAAATTACATTAAAATGATATATTAATCTAGTAATATATTAGTCTTCCATCTTTAGAAAGTTCTGCTCGAGAACCACTGGTGTATAAGGGAAAATGAATTATGAAAACTAGTGCTGAACAGAAAGAAGAGACTATTAAAAACACAGCATTTTAATTGACCATTACAGCCATCTTCAGCACTTCAGTTTTGTTTAAGGGAAATATTCTAGAGGGCTGGCTCTTTGCTTAATTCCTGTATGTGTTTCTTTACCTGCTTCCAGAGGTAAATCTGTGTTTATCCTTTGATTACTTAATGAATTTCTTAATTAAGGATCATAATTCAGCCTACAGCAGAGTATTAGCAGTAGCGGTAGCTATGAAGTACAAGAGCAAGAAGAAGACAAGCAGTTAAGCAACATACAGGGTATTTCACAGCTGTTTTAAGAGAATAGATGTCAAATAATATTTTCCTTCTGTCATGTAGTATTGATAATGATATTTGTTGATGTCTTTAAAGTTACTGAGTTTGTTCTTGGAACTAAATAGAGAATGTTCATTATCTTTGCAGTATATAAATGTGAAATGCCAAAGTACCAACATGCAGAGATTTCATTCCCACACATTCCTATGCTTTTATGAGAGTACAGCTGAAAGGTACTGCATATAAAAAGTGGCCACACATTCAAACACTTCCCATTAAAATCTCACCATCATTTATACTTTTACTAGGACAGTCTTCCCTGCTAGCACAAAATTGAGAGCTACCAGGAAACTCTTGGATCTGGATTTCTGAAAAACATTCAGAAGCTCAAGAACAAATATAATGGAATCCTTCTGATTCTCACTGACAGATGAGAGGGGGGAAAAGCCCATCCCTGTTTTTATTGATGATAATCACATTTATTTCTTCTGTTAATGTCAGCATTCTCTTGCTTTCTTCATGTGTTTGGAATAGTAATTTTTTTGGTTGGTTGGTTGGTTGCTTGGTTTTCTTTTTGTTATGTTTTTCTTTGTGCTGCCCCTCCCCACCCCAGTAAATTTGAAAATAAATGTTCCCTGGGAATGTGGCAAGATAGAAGAGCTCCAGATGATACCAAACTAAAGCCCAGCATACCATTTTACTTAGCTGATGTAAAACTAATTCAATACTTCAAAGCATTTCATTTCTCAAGGTCAAACTGTAGATCTAGTTGCATTTTCCTGTACCGTTCAAACACTACACAAGCAGCTGAATCCACTTGTTGCCTTTGAATATCTCAGGTAAGGGCTTACCCAAGCAGCCCTCCACAGCTGTCCCACAACATAAGGAAGTGAGTTTTAATAGCTTCATAAGGCCTAATATGTTGTGACTTACTTAGCAGGCTGCCTTCACCGGTGAAGAGAAGTCATACTTGTTTCTCTTCAGAGCTGCTATCTATTAACTCAGTTTCTTTTTTCCTACCTTTTCTCTGCATAAGGAAGTGCTCAAGGGCTAACTTGCTAAGCTGAAGTGTTTCTGTTACCTAGCTACATGAAATGGAACAGTAACAATAAGAAACACATAAGGGCTATGGGCAGAGCTCTTCTTCAGATGTTTCCAGCATCCCAATCTGTCAGTAGCTGAAAGTTTGTTTTAAAAGAAATGTAGTTAGAAACATACATTCTCTAATGCATTTACAAACCTTGCTGGCCATTAACAACTTAATCTAAACTGCCTTTCCAAAAAAACCCTTGTGTTATATTTGATTTCATGCTACGCTGTGCAATGCATTTCAGGGTTACAGTAAGACAGGAATGAATGTAGTGACATTACCAGTCCATGTGGGATGTAATCCTTGCTTCCACAATATGACTTCCCTTATCTCTGTAGGAACTTGCTTCTCCAATCCATTACTAAGGACATGATGTTGCCTTTTCCTCTGGCTTGACTATGGTAAACATGCAAAGTGAACTTCAGCACGTTAAATCTCAAAAGCATTTCTGAGAGTGGGCTACTTAGGGTGCTGGACACATAATGCTGCCAATTCTGATTTTGAAAATGCCTATAATTGCTATCAGCATTGAATTTCCATCCTCTGTTCAGTGGCTGAATAATTCCAGGATATTGTTTGATGAGGGAAAACCTTATTTCATCATGTAGTTAAGTATCCCAACTATTGAGAGTCCAAAGAAAAAGCATGAAGACAAGACACTTCCTTGCCTTTCTGAGATGGTCTGGTCCAGACTCTATCCTTCACTTGATCTATATACTTATTTTTATTACTATCCGTTTCTTTCTTTTACAGTACCATTAATTTTCCATGGACAGTACTGCTCATTTTATAGGTATGTGTATATTATGCCTACTTTAATAAATGGCAAAAATAAAAATTTTAAATGTTTTATGAATGCCTGAAGGCCCCCCTGTTAATTTCCACAGTGTGGTTTAGAGCGGGGCTGCCAAATAAGCGCACACCATTAGCATCTATTGAGTTGTCTTGGCAACAGAAGAAGGAATCTCACCTCACAGCAAGAACATGCTGAATGTCCTTGTGCTTGTGGCTGATGGCAGTTAGTTCCCTGCTACAACATACAAAATGGGTGATGGCTTTGGAGTCTAGGAATTGTAGGCTTCAATCTGTCTGAAATGCTCCACATAAACAGATTTGTTTTGTGGGATGCTTTTCTTTTTTTTTTTTCCTAGTGTGCAAATATATACTGCAAACAAAACATTTGCTGCAACTAAATGCAAGGATATCAAGTATGCAGTATTTTAGTCAGAGCCTGAGTATTTAATAAAATGCTGGATGAGGTAGTATGTAAAAGCTCATAGGAGAATGTGTCTGTAAGTAGCACCAGCACTGTCCATCTGCACCTCTTTCAGACCATAATCTTTTACTGACGGTACTTTTCATTCCTGTGTATTGCTATTAATTGCACTTCTTGCTTTGTAATAAATATTTCACTTCTGTGTTGGTCTAAGGTCACAGAACTTAATTGAATGAAGAAGCTGTTGAGTAAATCAAAAGAAGTTATAGAGCTCCTTGGAACAAACATCCTCCATTCTTTTCTTGTTCTTCTTTTCCTTTTCAAAATTGTTTTTACTTTGTCTTGCTCTTCATCCATTTAAAGGGATAATAGTTCAGGTAAGAAGGACTAGCAGTATTGGCAGCATTCAAATAGGAATAGCAAGAAGAAAATCACAGCTTTCAGTAACATAGGCAAGTGCTGTAACATCTGTACCTCTATTGGCACTGTCTAGAATTACAGTCCAGAAGTCAAAATTCAGCTTCCTGTGAAGTTTAAGAGGAACTAACAACACACTGGGAGTTCCTCAGTACTGAAAGGTCGCAGAAATGATCAAATATGTCTTATATCCCTCTCAAAAAAAAGGATGTGTGTGGTGAGAATTTTCAGGTCTTCTGGATTTAATCTATAGAGAGTTTTGAGGGTGAAGCTGCCCCTCAGAAATGCAGGTAATTGCTCAGCACTGAGATTCCATGACTTTGACAAGATTTCAGGATTTTTGGAAATATATTTCTGAGCAACTGATCTAACAAAACCCAATTGGAGGATTGGAGGTAACTCTGTAATCCAATGAAACTTCATTCATTCTAAGCTAGTAAGCCTTTCTGAACAGCATCCTGAAGACACCATGTCTTGGTGGCCATGCTAAATAAATGAGCTCTCTGGAAAAAAAAATAAATATATATATCTTGTGCATATTTCGTCTTTCTACATAAATCACATCCTTTGAAAGGAAAAGGTGTTTGAAGGACTGATTCATCAACATCTTTGATGTCCATGACAACTTCAAATGAAAAGCTCCTAAGGAGAACTTGATATTCTCTTCTTCACAACTTCTCTTTTTATCCACTTAAAGAGGTCTCGGTGCAAACACTTTCCAACATATGATCAAAGCTCAGGATTGTCTCTTAAAAGGTGTTAGCTTTAGAAGAAAGGGCACTGTCACTCAGATACAGTCTTGCAATCAAAGAGATGAAAACATGCAGCGTCTCACCCATTGTAGTTACCTGTGCTATGAAGAAATTACTTCTTTAGCTTACCCTCTGCAACTTCCTATCTCTAAAAAACATAACATTTATAAAATAAAAGAACTTTTCTATCTCTAATGAGGACTAGGGTTTATTGTTGTAGTTTAAAATAATAATAATAATAATAATAATAATAATAAGCCAGCAGCATCAGCCCAAATAGCCTATCCAGTCATCGAGATCTTTCCTTCCAGTCTCATTCTGTTCCTTTTCCTGACTTGGTGTCACAAGTCACTTTTTAATTTTTGCCTCCATTTCTCTGAAACTCCTTTTTTCTTTATTCACTGCAAGACATTCAATCACTGTTTCTTCTAAACTCTCTCTATAAAATCTTGCTTTTTTCCTTAACTTATAATCAGCCCTCTTGCTGCATGGTCCTCTGTGCTACTTACCTAAAAATGAGTTATATAATGAAGAGCTTGGAAAAGTCATCCATACTTCTTCTGAACTTTTCTAAGCCAGTATTTGGCTTGGCAGTACATCAGAAAAATGACTCTTGTGTTTATGTTTCCAGAACAGTGTCAGGAAGAAAATCAGTTATCTTTACGTCTGAATTGTTTGAAAGGCTGTTGTGTTTCCAAGTCCTATACTAACCACTCAGCTCACGAAGGATTGTTATCAGAACAATTCTTATGGAAAAAGACCTGGTCTCTTGTGCTCACTGTTTCAAATCTCACACAACAAACCAATAAATCACTGTTCTGGCAACTGCCTTGTAGGAAGTGAGGGAGCATAGTCAGTTCCATTCGCTATAGAAATGTTAATTCCCCAAGAGCTACTTTACCTCTTTCACTGACACCTTTGAGGGTTTGTTTGTTGTGGTTTAGGCGCTGCTACGTGCCTCTGAGCCTCCCCAGAGCCTATTAAATCTGCTACAAGGTCCTCCTTGGTGTCTGGGTGCTTTGGTGCTGACCTTGCTTTTGAGCCAGGTCATGGTTTGCTTAAAATATGAGGGAATGAGGGATGTGTATTACACTGTACTCTGATCATATGTCCTGAGCCCTGGTGTCATCTCCAAAGTCTGTACAAGGGAGTCTGGCAGTGGCTGATGTTTTATGTGTATCTCACTTTGGTGAAGCCTGCGATTGCTTCTTTCCTCTCGTGTGGTCCTTGCAAAGGAGGGCTGCTGTGATGCAGATCAAGGGATACTTGTGCTCAAAGGACAGTGTTGGAAAGTTTATATTTAGTAGGAACAGTTCCCATGGCTATACAGAAGCTTTTCTAGCAGCCTGAAAAAAGCCCAAAAAGGGGTGTGAGGAGGAGTGGGGAGGACAGCAGCTCCTTAAGCCATGTCCTGATGAAGCATGTACTGAATAATTGGGACCTGGAAGTTTTTATATAGATGAGAGCCACAAACCATTGGAGTGACTTCTTATTTCATGCCTGAGTCATACTTGCTTTGCAGAATTTTCAGTTTTCTGGTTTAGTGCATCTACAGACAGATCTTGACATTACCAGTGCGTTAATCCACAGGTTGCCATCAGTATCTGGACTGTGTATCCTTTGCTGTCATTCAGATGGGCATGTGCTATGAATTCCACTCACAGACTTGTGAAATGGTAGTAAGAGTATGCGGTGCATAAGATGTGCCTGGAAGAATATTTCCAGTCACATTGCTTCTTGGTTCTCACTGGACTGTCGTGCCCAATCTGTGAAAGGCTACCTGCTTTAATGGGCAGCATTCAGGAGTTTATCAAGGCTGAAGCCAGCTGGTGGTTATTACTCCTATCCTCAGTAAGCTGTAAAAGCTGATGTCTCTTATATGAGGGTGAATGAATTTCTTTAGGCAGTGCTGCACACCTTAATTACACTTGTCCTGGGGAGTCTGTTGGCTGCTGACAATAAACTGTGGTAGCAAAATTGCAATGTGTTCACACAGTCTAAGGTCTGGGAAGGTCAAAACACCTGAAGCCATTATTTAGCCCTGAAGCAATGCTGTATATCCTATATGTTATTATAGAAATAGTGAAGAAATCCTGGAGCATCTTTTCCTCTTATTTAACCAACCAAAATAAAACTAAGTAAATTCTTCTCTACTTTTTCATAGAAAATATTTTGCGTAGTCTAATTTTCATCCAAAGTTGTGAGCTTGGATTTTGGCTATGAAGACAATATAATTATGGTCTCCCTGCTGTCCTTTTTCTCTTATACTGCATCCAACATTACAATTAAAAAGAGCACTTGCTTCACTCATATGTCATATGCCTTCTAAATAAAGGAGAATCCTTAAGTTCAGGATTCTTATAACATGTGCATATATTTGATCTAATCAGATTTTTATTATCTTCTGCCATACAATTAATCAATTTTATAAGATCAAAGGCCAAAAGGGGCTGCAATCATTGCCTGTTCACAGCCTGATCAAAAAGAACTACAGCATCAGTGAGCTACACTTGAGTGGTTTTCACTGTGCATTTCAAATGACCCCTTTTAATGGTTGTATTTGGTCTACAAGGACACAGCATTCTCAGGGTGTAAATGGTTTGGTTTTCACCTCATTTTCACTGATTTCTAAGTGGTTACTGTCATTTGGGCACTGGACAGCTAGAGCATCGAAACCAGTGAAGATCATGCGGTCATTGCTGCCCAAGCAATGCCATGAGACAGGGGTTTACTCAGTGTGATCATCAGCTGTAAACACTGCCAGGAAAAAAAGGTTAATTTAGAACATACTAGGAAAATATCAAAGCTAGTTTATAAAAAATAACCTCCAGTTTATATTGTTACATGTCTTTTTAATGTCTACACTGCATTTGAGTGAAAGTGCTGCGAGATAAGAGCATCATAGAAATATGACTTTAGATAGTTCTGATGCTGTTGTTCTGTGTCTGTTCGGTACATTTCTTATCCTACAAAAGTAGGAGGTGGTAGTTTGTATTACAGATTCTAAAATCATTTGAGAGTGAAGGAGGCTGCCCAGCATTTTTAAGACTATTATACAACACAAACATATGATAATCTCCTCACCAGTTAATTTATACTGTGAAATGGACCATCTGCACAGAATACATTTTTTTTTCTGTCCCTGGGAGCAGAAGACCTGACAGCAATTAGAGGGACAATGTCCCCTTCTCCAAAATGACTCCTTTCACCCTTAACTCCCCTTGGTCACTCAGGCTGAACTTGTAAAACTAGAAGTGAGTTCGTCTGCCTGGTCTAAACCAGAAATCATATCCTGAGTGTCTCAGGGCCATCAGTCCTTGGGGCAGTGGGGTGCTGGAACCAATCAACTCATATAGATAGAACAAAGTTGTAAAAGCAAATCAGCTGGTTTACTACAGCTCAGGCACTGGGTGCCTAACTAAGCATATCTATTGGGGATGCTTGGGAAGCAGAGCAAAAGCTAATGTCAGGAGAGCAGGAACAGGGGCATAATCTCTTTCCCTATGGAAAACTTAGTATGTGCCCATCTGAAATGTCAGGGCCTGGATGATGTGCCAGCTGGGGCTAAAGGCTGAGGTCACAGCAAAGCTGCTGTTGCTTGTGATTGTCCCGAAAGTGTAAAGTATCTCAGTTTGTTTCTGATTTGTGTTACTCATTTTATGAAAGTGCAGATGATCATACAGGGAACAAAGGAAAGCATAGAAAGGGTATTACTAGGTAGCGTGGATTTCAGGTATGCATAGGTATATGTTCGTAGTCTGTGGTACTAAAGGCTACAGCCTTTTTTAGCTGTAGAATTCAACATGATCTTTAATATTAAATAACATATCCTTGGGAACAGTAATATTTACCTTCTTCAGACAGTGCTTGAGAAAGAAAATATCACAAGATGTATTACTGCAGTTAGGGAGCCAAGTAAGGACTCAAATACTGTGTGCTAAACAGGTATATGATTTCTCACATTTAAAAAACAAGAAACAGAGTTGTATATTAAAGCATTTATTTATTTATTTATTTATTTTATTTAATGCTTTTACATAAATACTGTATATGTCCCCTCCAGTTCTCTTTCATGTTTATCATGGCTTTAATCATGTTGCATTTGTACAACTCTTCTCCAGCAAAGGGTTTAATATAGTCAGTTTGAGAAATGTAATTTCAACGTCAGTGGAACATGTTTCTATTATAAGCTCTTTCAACAAAGCACACTGTAACATTTGTGAATTGGAAAAAAAAAAGTTAATGTTTATTCACTACATGCTATTTGCTGGTTGTTCTGCAAATTCAGTAATTGAGTGTCTCCCTAGGAGAATGATAAGCACGACACCAAAATCATTGCACTGCAGCATTCCCATCGTTCCTCACAGTAACTCTTTCATTGCTAATTCAACTTTGCATCCCGAAGCTTAGTAAAATACACAGAAAGATACTGAACATGCACAATAAACTATTTCTGTGGAATTCAGAAATACATGCACCAGAATTAGAGTGCATAGTGCAGTCAAGATAAAAGTGGTTGGAAATCTGTTTGCGTGTATGTATATATGCATGCACAAATACACGATGCATCTACGTACATATGTGAAAGTTGATAAACCTCATGTTTAATTAGTTTGCTCGAAGAAACACATTAATGTAGATTGGTTTTTTTTTTTGTAGTTCTTTATAGAGTCCTCATTTTATCACTGTGTTATATGTTACTTGATGCATTTTTAATGTTAATTCACTTAGAAGAAATTAGCTACGAAGATACGCCACTAAGTAAGACTGGTTTATATGAAAACTGAGTGTGCATGTGTGTGTGCACATGCATGCATGTGTGCAAGTATCTATGTGCCACTTCAGTGGCTGCGTGTTCTCCTTTCCCTTACTTAAGATGTAGAATAGTTATTACACTGTTTTAATTGTTTGCTTGAAAAAGATGAAACAGAATTATAAATTTTACTTTACTTTTTGCCATGAAATTGATAGTTCAAAGCAGACAGAAATATGACATTCAGCATCAGGACATTTTTATAGGTCACATTTAGATGGTAGGCAAAATAAGCTAAGGTTATCCTCAAAATAAAAGCAAAGAATGATTGGATGTTGTGTTGAGGGACATGGTTTAGTGGGAGCTATTGGTGATAGGTGAATGGTTGGACTGGATGATCTTTTAGGTCTTTTCCAACCTTGGTGATTCTGTGATTCTATGATTCTGTGAAATTCAAGGTGACTGTGGAATGAAAAACAAAAAAAGTTAGAAATACCAGAAATACCTTATATGTAAGCCCTTTAGTCATATTTGGTCAATTAATTCAACTTTCTTAAGTAAACACTCTTCTAGCTAGTGTCCATCAGCTAATAATTTTTACCAGTGATTTGAATGGCCGTGCCCTTTAGAGATTGCCATATATTCAACCAGCAAAGAAAGTGCCCTCACACAGACCAGTAGGAAGATCTGTAAGGGTCACTGAGGGGCTGACATGACCCTTTGAGGCTGAATGACACCCATACAGCAGAAGAATCTGAAGTCCTTTATCTTTATTGTGGTCATCTCCTAGTTGGGCATTTGCTGTTTGTTTCTGCTTTCACCAGCAGGCAATAAAAAAAGTACTGGTGGTTCATTTGCATTGGTAGAGCCTAAATATTTTTCACAATTAAAAGTATGCTTTGTGATTTCTTACAAGAAATGACAATTAATTCAATATAAATCAGTAGGATAGTTAAGCTCTAGCTAAAGGCTGGGACTAATGTTAGGTGAGTATTATTGATCTACTTCATAATCTGATACAAAAAAATATGCAATCAAAGTTAAGTTTGTAACAACCATTAACAGTTCTTTAAAAAGGCCAAATAGTGAAACTACCTCTAAACTCTCGTGCCATTCCAAATATAGAACAAAAATGCACTAAAACACAAGAGGCATAACATCTTGTTGTATCAACAATCTACACTGATGGCTCCAGTCATGTAAATGACAAAAAATATCAATCAGTCATCACTGTGCAGTGCAAGAACAATGTAAATCAGTCATTAATAACAACAAATCATATGATTAACAAGTGTAGAGTTATTATTTTCCAATCAAATATCCAGCAGGTAAGTGATTATTTGCTTTTGAGCACTTTATTTCACCTCCTTCCAGAGTTGGGTATATTTTTTTTGTTTCTTAGTAGAGCATCTAGACATGGTTTTTCTTTTTTCTATATAATAATAAAAGTGGAGTGCAGATATCCAGTTGCAGTTTTCACTTAATTATACAAATAATCTTGGTCTAGAATGAACAGTTGGGAAAATTCTGACTAGACCAAGGGCAGTAGGACAGTTACCATTGAGGTCAGAAAGACAGGTCTTCATTCATCACTTCATGTTAAGTGCAGCATAATGTGCCATGATGCTAGAAGTAGGCTTTTTTTAAATTCACTTTTTAATGTCAGTTTATGTCTCACACTTTCTCTGTAGGACCTTATTCTGAATACACAGTTTGTGCTTTGGCTTCCCAAATTGTTATTCATCAGTTATAAAGAAACTAGTTTATTATATCCGTGCTTCCACTTATCTCAGATGATCAAAAATGAATTAACTGGACTGAAGTTAGTGTATATAATACTCAAAAGAGAAGACAAATTTAGAAGCAATATGAATTGCTTATACATTCACTGTTCAACAGCTAAAAAAAAAAAAAAAAAAAACAAACAAAAAAAAAAAAACAAAAAAAAACAAAATCCTTGCATATTTTTTTGCTGCTTTTTAGATGTTCTTAGAATTCTTAATGTCAAACCAAAATGATGCAGTGAATAATGAAGACATCCACTAGTTTTCTCAATATAAAAGGAAAGGTAATAAAGCAAACCTCAAGCAACACAGAGATAAACTCTGAATCTTATTATCGTAAACTATAGGAACTAAAAAGTTCCTAAAAAAGTAAATTAGTCAAATGAATTGAGAACAGTTTTATTGGTACCTATTTCAGCTGATGGTTCAGACTGAATTCAGCATCTTGCTTTGAGGCACACAGTGAAATTAGGATTCCCAAAGCTCCTAAGCACAAAGCATATCTTGGGCTAATAGAGAAGACAGTAACCTATAATCTGAACTTCACACTATCAAAAGCAGCTCTGAGTCTAAAATATATCGTAACAGTACCTTTTTTGTCTTTGCCTCCTCATCAGGAGGATGAGAATGATTCTGGAGAATGGATATTGCAGTCGAAAGTACTTTCAAGTCTTTGCTGAATATTTTTCATCCATTTTCCTCTTACAAAAAAATATGCTGATAAAAAGAAGTACAGCACAACAAACTGTAGAAGGGAATCGGTCTGAGATTAAAATACACAGCAAGGTAAAACAAGAATCGATTTGAGCCTTCTCACAAAATGTAGGGGACAGTGTGAATTATTCTGAGTTTAAAATATGGCTGGCTTCAATCTCTGTCTTTACACTTTTTCACGTCAACAGAGACTAAAAGTAAAAATAAAAGCTACCTGAATGTCCTAAAATCTCTTTCTGATACATTCCCAAACTTCCCTAAAAAGTCTTTCCTATACTTGACCTTGTATTTTTTGATGATGTTTCAAGCTATGGCCCAAGTCAGAACGAATGCCAGAGGTATAAAACAAAGAGAAAACCTTTTAAAGAAAAACATTACCCTGATTTAGGCTAGTCCAAGAAATACATTGACAGCAGCTTACGTCTTTGCGTACCAGATATAGTACAACTGAACAGAAAAACCTCCAAATACCTGGTTGTAAACTTCATTCTAGTTTGTTGTTTTGTTTTTATTTATTCTTTTTTTTCTGCTACCTTCTAATGCACAACAATGCAAGCAATACTACTAATCACAATCCTGTCAGTTTTGTGTCACAGATGTTTCCATTTGCAAGCAGAATCTCTTCATGGTGCTGAAAGTTCCTCAGCATTGTTGTTATTTGCATCCCATTAGGCATGATGTTTTTATTTGGAACAGTTGAAACGTTTGTTGCTCATCGTAACCTAGTCCTAATGACATGCAGTACATCTGTGCCTAGGCAATGCTCTAAACCACAAACATTTTTTACAACTTTTACTGTCTCCCAAGTTTTTCAGTTCAGAGATGCTTAAAGATTCTACTTTATGTACACACAAATTGGAAAATAACTACGGGAGAACAAAGTAGGTTTGTAAGCTGCATACTGCAACTGTATTTTAGGATCTATCCTAAAAGCTCTATGCTGCATTATGCAGACACCTCACAGTTTTCATTTGGGTAGGCTCATAAAATTAATGTCTCTTTTTGTAGATGGCATAGTGAACTAAACAGGTGTAACAGAAAATGACAATAAGAAGAAGTTAAAATACTAATGGCAAGTAGAAGACATCAGTAAAATATTACTTTATTTAATTCTTTATTCTTTGTTTCCATACCCGAAAAGTCCTAGCAAACAAGTGACTATTGTTGATCTAACATTAGAGCCAGTCCCAGCCAAACTCTTCACATTTCTTCCAGTTTCCCACCTGCACTACACAGCACTAACTTTGCTACCCTGGTATTTTTCAGTTGCATTTTGTTTTGAGCTCTTAAGGCAGAAAACTGCTTTGTGCTTGTAATGTGTAGGTTTCACGTGCTGCATAAGTAATATTTTAAATATTTCTTTTACATGGTCTTTCACCACATCACGATCTCTAAATTGGAGAGATATGGCTTTGAAGGCTGGACTATTCCGTAGACAAGGAATTGATTGGAAAATCACAGTCAGATGGTTGTAGTCAGTAGCTCTATGTCTGGGTGGAGGAGTGACAAGGGGTGGATCCAGAGGATGATCACAAAGATGATCAGAGGGCTGAAGCACCTCTGCTGTGAAAACAGGCTGAAGGAGCTGGGCTTGTTCAGCTCAGGGGAGACCTCATTATAGACTTCCAAGGGAGATTATAAACATGAGGGCAACCAACTATTTACATCGGTAGACAGTGATATGGCCAGGGGGAGTGGCTTTAAACTCAAGGGGGGGAGATTTAGGTTAGATGTTGGGGAGAATTTTTTCACTGAGAGGGTAGTCAGATGCTGAAACAGGTTGCCAAAGGAGGCTGTGGACGTCCCATCCCTGGAGATGTTCAAGGCCAGGTTGGATGGAGCCCTGGGCAATCTGCTCTAGTGTTTGATCTTGCATCTGGCAATTATAACTACATTAGGGTGGTTTTTGTCTTTCTACACATGAAAAGTTATTAGGTAATAATACATGATTGACCTAACCCAAATTTGAATCATTGTTTTTGAAATCTAAAGGTGTGCCATGAATGCAAAGGAATTTCTCTCACCTGAAATGATAAGTGAGTAAACAATAAACAGGTTCAAGTTTTTGTTATCTCAGCTGTATATTTTAATACACTGCTTTTCAGGCATTCCACAGTAGTAAAAATATAAGCTGAGGTATACAAGAAACGGCTCTATTTTTAATGATGGCATTTGCTCTCAGCTAGATACCAATTAGGCAGTCCCTGGCCATTCAAACCCAGCTAACTGCCAAGGCAGCACTGGCTGACAGTCAGGCAGTCCAAGACAAAATCGTACATGTAAGATCCAAAGCAATACTGAACATGCAACCTAGCAGTTACCAACTGCTCCTCAGCATATGCCTACTAATAGCTGCTGGTAACAGAATGCAAGTTTGGAGGCAGCTGAATAAAAGACTTCCTATATGGGGAAATAAAAATCATTGGGAAATGTCAATTAAAAAATGGATTAGGTGGTGTTTGTTGCTGTTTGTAATGCATCTATGACAGTTAATTGTGCTAGAGAAGGCAGACCAAATGGCAAATATTGAGGACCTGTGAGAGCAGAAGTACCTGTTCCAGATACTCAGTGTTCAGGAGTTGCTTTCTTTGCTGTCCATGGGAGGACAGGTTTATTCAGTGCCTGGCAGTATAGATGGAGTCTATGGTTTAGATGGAGTCTGAACTCAGCTGGAGCAGCAACCGTATGGCTGCAGCTAATTGTGAGCTTTAGCTGCTGTTAAGAGTAAAAACTGTCTCAAGGCAAATATATGAAAGAAGAAGAAATCAACTCTTTTTGTAGATGTAAGCACCCTTGTGCAGATATCATATTGTCCAGGGGTTGATGCTGGGATGTCTGGAGGACAAGAATTCTTTCTTTTTTGCTAACTGGTGCATTTTATATCCTGCATAGCAGATAGGACTTGTAACGTGATAAACAAGATACACAAAAAAAAACAGTTCCTAACCATGTTGGCTATGATGAGGAAAATACTTCATTGAATATCTTGACTTCCTACGATCTGTATTATAATATATATATATATATATATGTGTGTGTGTGTGTATTTTATAATTTATATATATGTGTGTGTGTGTGTGTGTATAATTTATTTATTTTTTCTGAAGAGGCAGAGCTTCTGTAACATCTCTGTAACAGAAATGCCAAGTCACAGCCTGAAGCAGTGATTGAGCACCTGGTGGGAAGGCAGGAGAGGCTCAGGTGCATGCACTGCATTTGAGTGACTGAAAGGGGTGAAGTCAGGATCCACTCCTTCTCAGACCTCGTTTAAGGGTTGGCAGTGAAGGTTAGGGGCTCTCACTAGAGACTCCTGCCTACCTGAGGTTTATCCAAAAGTAAGTGGTTTTTCTTCCTTTGTTTCTGTGGCTGCCACATTTGAGCTTGTTCTCATTTGCTTCAGTCTGGGTTTATGCCATGCTACTACAGTTGCTGTACTTTTCATCACATTATAGCATTACACATCTCTCTTACTTGAATTAATTCACTCAGATATCTTTTCTTCAATAATGGTACTAATAGGTTCTGGCTACTCTATTTTCATTAAACTAATAGGAATTTGATACGCTTGAAAATGATGTCTCTTTGCCAAATTCAACTGAAATTATCCAAGTAGTTCCACAGTTATTAGAGCAGAACACATACTGTGCAAACAGTCCTGGCAAATATTCTGGAAAAACTACTGAGTGATCACTTATCAGTAAAACAGAAGATCATACTGTTTTTGCATATATTGTAATCAGCTCAGGAGACTCCACGTGAATAGTGGAGAAAAATAAGGTCAAATCATCACGTAGTAATACTGATAATTAAAAATATAAATGCCTAAGTCGAGGGAGGCTCAGACTACAGATATGGAATGAAAAGCAAACTGCTTGAAACAAAAATGATCAACGTTTTTAAAATAGTAGAATTAACCTGATTCCTATTGGTAGGAATGCTAATTATTAATAAATGCTGATCTTATGAGAAGTTTATGATGCAGATTATGCTGTCTGGAAGCCAGTTGTCTAGGCAGTCATGCCTAGCATAGGCACCTGGTTGTCTATGGAGCCCTTATCCAAGAGGTTTCTTCTCACCTAGCCCCATCCATCAGAACGTTTCTGCCTTTGGTAAGAAAGATGGGGAGGAAGGAACAGCAGGTTAGTAAATGTCTGAAAAATATATCAGACATCTCTGAAAACCTCTTGGGTATGCAGGGTTGAGTTTTTTCAAGTCAAGTTGGTTTTCAAGTCACGGATGTTACTCTGAGAAAGTATGCTTTATGTGTGAAGATTAATTTCTTTCCATCCTGCTGTGTCTGCTAGCATCAGCGTTAGAGAAAAGCATAAGAAACAACAGATGGGGGAGAGAGAATAGAATAACTGGAGGTTTTTTTTTTGTGATGGTGGTGGTGTTTGAGGCCTTTGTTCTTACGTTTTTTCTCAGTTGGAGTGTGATAGAAGTTTATCCCACTGAGTGTGGCCCAGAACAGCAGGACCAGGCACAGTGCCACACCAGACCTCTGTCCTAGGGCCTCACGTGTATGCACCCTGGGCACCTGTATCTCTGTGAGCATGCAGCACTTGTCTGCCCAAAGCAATATGGGGGCCAGTGTAGGAGCAGCCTGCCAGCCTCTCATGGCACAGAGCAATTGTTGGTTTTTCATTTACATTTCCTTGTTTGTTTGTTTTTTTCCTCTTCTGTAAGTCAGTAGAGAAACACAAACACAAGCATTTACTTTCTCCATTGCTGAAGTACTTACAGTGCAATGGGCAATCAAGTAATACACAGAAGTTTTATTACCCAGGTGTGTGCAAATAAAAAAAGAAGATGAAAACAAAGCAACCTTAAGGAAGGGGTTACAAATATTACTAGTTGTCCTTCTTTCTAATCAAAGAGCTGTATTCTTATCATGGAATTAAAACACAAGTGGATAGAAACCAACCCAGGAAAAGCCAAGGTGTGTGCTGATGTAGATTTTATCCTCCTTCTACGTTCTGGTTTCACAAGTAGTCATTTCTTCTAGTTCCTCTGTCTATTTTAAGATTTTACCAGTGTGTTGAACTGCACTAGTGCAATACTTAAGATTAAGGACTATAAATTAAAATTAATAATCCCCATTTTATGAAGGTTAAAGACCGAGAAAGGTTAAACAAGTAGGCTGTGGTGATTGATTGTACTTGAGGAGGCAACATGACCCAGAGGAGGGAGAAGACCCAATACATTGAGTGCAACTAAGGAAGGAAAATAGCACAGGAACTTGTTCTATTCTTGCTCTAAATTTGTGGGGAGGTTCCAGATTTTGTCAAAATACCATCTCACCTACCAGAAGCCAAGGCTTTTTTCAAAACTGAGGCTTGTCAAAAATAGTGAGAAGTTACCTGCTGATTTTTTAAGTGAGCTGATAGTGATACAGATTGCAGGAGCTGAGTAGCCTTGGAATCTGTTCAGCAGGATGTCTGAGATTTTATAAATTCTTTTGGCTTCTCTCCTATCAGGCTGACATCTGCTTTTATTTTAAACTGAAATCTTCCTAAACAGGAGAAAGTACCAAGGGAAATATCAGGTAATTAAAGATAAAAAATACACATCGGTTGATCTGCTCAGTATATCACTTTTATATTAGTGTAGTTATCACAGCTAACTCATCCAAGTTCACAGAGAGGTTTGAGGAGGAGGTAACTTAGCATAATACCAGAGATTTCAGAGCACAGGTGAAAATGGTGCCAGCAGTGCAGAGGGAGTAAGCAAACAAGTCCTATCCTTCTCAGCTCCTCTTGGGAGCATGTTTGGCTCCTGCCTTTCCTGTCAAAGCACTGGAAATGCCAGAGATGCACTTGCCTCCCATTTGAAGCCTCGCTCCCCACACAAAAAATGCCTGAGATGTGATGCTGAAGGAATTCAAGTTTGATATTCTCAGCTTAAAACTGGCTATAGATATAGAATTTAAAATCCTCCTGCATTTGAGTTGTTCCTGTTGCTTGCTACACTCAAATAGAGGTAGGAGGGAGGCAGGTTTATTTTGTCTACTTTACAATAAGGAACCATGTTTTTCAATGCAGCTGAGCCTCCATAGTCTAAGAACATAATTCCTCAGAGGGACAAAGGCAGCCTGCCTAGTCATGCCACAGTTGGGTACAATAAACTCAGTGCCTATACTTTGTAAATCCCACCTCTCCAGCTTATGTACAAAGATATAGTGCACGCTGCTGGGAGCCATCGCAGCCTAGGAGCTACTGTTTGGATAGAGGTCTATGTGAGAGAAAGGAGGACTCAGGGAGGATTTACACAGCTTGGTAAAGAGCTTAACAAGGTGATTTATAAGAGAAGAGAGCAGCTTAGAGAAAATTAAAAATGGGAACAGAATAGGAAAGGTACAAAGATAGGAGCTGAAGCCGTGTAAAAACCTGATAAGGAACTAAGGTCAAAAAAGTGTATAAATATAGCAGAGGAAGTACAAAAGACAAGGAACAAGAAGCATGTTAGCAGAGAAAGCAGCAAGGATCCAGGCCTGTATCAGCCAACATGGGGGGGCCAAGAGGTCAAAAAACCACGTTAATGACGGAGATAAGTTTGACATCCCTGGAACCTGGGTTCATTTCTTTCTTTCCTACTTCATGGAGGACTCTAAGGGGGTCATGACTGACTGCTAGATTACTACAGGGGCTGGTTGAAGGGACAGGGAGTGAAGTAAAGAGGCAGTGTTAAAAGGCTTTGTAATGACTTCTGAGCAGATAAGCTGTGAAAGAAAGAATTAAAAATCACCTGGTGCCTGTGGATGCATCACAGAATGCGCGAGTAGTAACAACAAGGTAAAATAGTGAGGATCCTTTGGAAAACATAATTTAATGTTCTGTGATGGCCTGGCAACGAGTAGAGGATATAAAATCCAGGAGGGCTTTATATTACCTTAACTCACTTCAGTATTGCTAATGCAGTCTAGTTATGGAGTAAATAGAGGCAGCTCATCTGCATTACCTGATAGAATACCAAATGTGTCTGAGGGCATCATCAGTACAAACAAATGATTCACTTGTAGAAGAACAGAGCCTAATTTTTTTTTTTTTCTGAAATGTTTCAGTTTCTGTAGTTAAGAGCAATAAGTGTGGGTGTTTTCATTTAAAAAAGGAAAAAAGAAAATCTAAATACCATAAATGTGTAGTAGTAATGTCAGGCCAGCTAGAAATATTTCTGCACATCTTATTGTTCATTCATATTAATGAGAAATGCACAATATAAAACTTGGAAAGGTATGTGACAAAGAACGACGACATTAAGGCTACAAAAAACATCAGCAGTGGATTTCATAGAGTGTCTACTGTGTACTGAAGCATGTCAGGATGGATGTGGAGATGGGTGAAGAAAGCCTATGCTGATGTGGTCCAAATGTATTTGTTTGAGGCCTTTAGGGCTAGTATCTACTTGCAGAGGAACTGCATTAATTCATACTCTGCTGAGTGAAGGGTTTGGTGATTAAAAACAAATTTCTGTTAGAAAAAACATGGTAATGCAAATGCACCTATTGTTAGACCTGCAGGTATATTTAATGATTTCTAGCATATATTAATATTTCTGTCATCCTTTGTGGATTCTCATATAGTTTAACAAAAGGGACAGGTTGATAAAGCTACACTTGAAGGTAGTAATAATTTTAACTTCAATAAGTAATGGAAACTGAATGGGCAGGAATGTTTTGTGTGACAAATACAATGGAGAACTTCTTCCAAGTCTCAAATGTGAGATATTTTGGTAAAAGAAGTCTGTCATTAGCTACAGAACTCAAGTTCAAAGATTTTGTATCTATTCTCAGCTCGACTTTGGCTCAGGGTATGACCTCTGACAAATTATTTCAAGGGGGCCTGCAAAGCAGAAGGGTTCATCCTTACTGTGATGAAGAGCAGATCAATGCTTCACCCAACAGACAAGTGACCATCCTGTCCCATCTGGCCCAGTATCATTTCTTTTAAGTGTCCCTAAAGAGAAACAGTGGGTGCCTTGAGAAGGGCAAAAGAGCATGTTAAGTATGTAGTGCACTTTTCCTTGAACTCTTTTACAGCTTTCCAAAATGTTCAGTTTTGGGATGTCTTACACCTTGTATATTCGTTTGCTTCCCATAGGTAAGTGCTAGTTACAAGCAAACAACAGTAGTACTGAAAACTTCCTACTCATGCCACTTGAAATTACGGAGGAATTCATTTCTCCTGCTAAGAAGGTGCATGTAAGTTAACTTGCTTAAAGTTCCAGTAAATTGCACTGATGCAATTGCAGAAACATGTAAAAAGATGTTCTGAGGCATTAGGGAAAAGGGTTTTGCTAGAGGTGGATGCTGAAGAAATTGTCAATGCATCCTCGGTGGCATAGAGAACATAGGTGAAGAGCGGATTGGCTCTGTGAAGCTTGATGAGACTTAGTTCTCTGAGTAGTGGTTAATCCTTCCATTACAGATAGCAATCCAGCAGAATCTCATAGCTATACACTCAGGAATGTCATGTGCAATGGCCCTGCCCTTGCTGCAGCTGTGTGTTGTGCTGTCTTGCCTGTGATGTCCCTATACCAGGTAAAGCAGAGACAATCTCAGATGATAATCTTGCTCTGCTCAGTTTTACTGCTGGCCCAGCAAGTCCTCTTCTGGGGCTGACTTTTTTAGAGGGGTTGTACATTGTGCTGTGCTGACCTTCCACCAGGAGAAAAGAGACCAAATGGATGTGTTGAGCGTAGTTAAAAAGTTATGGAGCTCAGACTCAATTATGATAGGAATGAAGTCACCGGTACAGTGGAATACAGACTGACCAACCCCTCTGCTATCCTTTGGGTAATGGAGCTGATAACAGAAATAAATCAGGTGTAGCACAATGGTATGGATTGCAGAGTTTTGTGAGCAATCATCTGAATAGAGAAGTAAAGCACAGAGAGTTAAGAAGATTTTAATAACTAATGCAAAAAAGTGTAAACTGCTTATCAATATCTTAGGGATCTTGGGAACAGTTCAAAAGAAACCTAACATGCTCCTCACCTAGCTGTGTTGCTGTCAGTGAGAAAAACGTAGCTCAAAACAACTGCACCCTAGTTGTAGAAAAACAAGTACAGTACCCACAGCATCTTTTTCACTTGGACAATTTATTGGACCTCACAGAAGTTCATGTACGGTACCTTCTGAGAAGGGTGTCACCGTACCACAGAGGAACTTACACCTACTCCCATTAGTAATTAGCAGTGAAATGCAGCTGCTTGGAAAGCCATTCCGAGAAGAGGAAGATACAGTCCATTTCTCACTCATCCTTGGTTATTAATGGCAATGTTAGCAATATGTATGAAGAGTATATCAGATCTCCGCTGTCGCACACCAGACAGATTTTAACTCAATTACTCCCCTCTCACCTTATCTCAATGCATTTATTTTCCTGTGTGAAATTAGATCAGCCGTTATCTCTGAACACACACCCTCTGAATTGTGGATGGAAATCTCCACAAGGAAAAGCAGATGCTCTTGTGATTGACAGGAAACCCTGAAACACTGTCTGCTCCACAGAAACAAAGCCAGAGTTGTCATAGGGATGATTTAGTGGGCTATATTGCACTGGCAGATAGAGATTTCTGTATGACTGAGGGTCTGTCTCATTGCAGAATAAGTAAATACACTTGCTTCAAATTCAATCTAATCTAATTTGCTGCAGAAAATTAGAAATATTAGTATAGCAACTATTAAATCAAGTGATTTAAGCACAGTGTAGGATGGAATGAAAAAAACATAGCTGCCATTTTATGGTAGGAGATCCCATAATTCACGTTTTGGATAAAATCAGTGGGAGAAATCAAACTAAGTAACACCTAGAAGATTCTGGCCACTGGTGAGATGCTATTCTGCTGATATCATTTAAATTATGTATTCATACCTTTATTCTTTACTATTTATTCATAGCCCCTAATGTCAGTGGTGTAATGTACATGTGGTGAAAATCGAAGAGGCTGTAATTTCTAGCATTATAGTTTCAGTTGTCTTAAAGAAGACAAAATACCCTAAGGCCGCAAATCTAAGAAACTATAGATGTGGGGTTTTTTTGTGTGTGTAAATTGATGTTTTTATTCCTAGCTATATTGAGTACTAACACAGCTCTTGTCTTCTGATAGTGGCCTGTGGCACCTTTCTTTTGTGATAGCTATGATTTAATGAGAGGGGCTGATGACTTCTGGTAAATCTACTTACTTGCAGCCCTGTGGGACCTACAAGGTGAAATATCTTACCGGTTCATTAGTAGTTCTCTTCAAGGAGAGATCTGACTTGTGTGCTACAGTGAATTAAGTCTTGGAGATGTCTTATTTTACTCTGGAGATTTGCTGTTTTCCCCAGGGAGTGGTGAAAGAGCAAGGATAGCATCAGGAAGGTGAGAGACTGAGACCTTGAAGTGTTTGTGCGGCAAAGCATGAAGCCAAGTGATAGCAATGGAAAGCTGAAAATTGGGTGTCTTCTATTTTTCTATCTGATCTGAAACTTTGGGTATTTCTGGCTCCGCTATCCGTGATATGCAGTACACAAGTGAGTACATGGCATTTTCTCTTTTTCCCTTGGATAGTAGAAAGACAGCACAGCAGTGTCAGTGCTAGTGAGAATGCTAAGCATGTCACTGAGTCAGTCTTTGCACGGATCTAAGTCACTGTGAAGGGACTAAATTACATAGCTGAGAAAGCTTTATGTGTCCATATGAAAAATGAAGGGTGACCTGTGGAAAGGTGTTGAGTGAATTTCAGCTGAGGAGAGAACTGGAGGATGGTGAAAAAGGAAACAGAAATCTCTGCATAATGATGGGTTGCAAACTGAAAGCACCAGGGAATGGGAAGGTCTGTCAGGAAACTGCTGTGTCATTTGTTGCAAACATGAAGCCCTCTACTTGCTCTTTCATGGGTGTCACAGTGCCTCTTCCAAGACAGAAAGGTTCCTTGCCTTGCACTAACTTTGCGTTGTTTAAACACTTTTCTGCATGTGCGCCAAATAAAATGGCAACGTGCTTCTTTTCAGGCTTTTGCCTTCGCCTACTTGTGATTCATCCATGTAAAAGTGAGCTGGACATCTCTAGTTTTCATGAGGGCCAAAAAAAATCTTGTGGAAATCTCTAAATAAAACCTTGTCAAAGTGTGCCAGCAGGAGTTTCTTAAAAATCACCTGCAAAGTCTGAAGCAAAATAACTGCTTGAGCACATAGCGATCTCCATATTATATGAAGAGTAGCATTTTCATTACGCTGGATTATTCTCAAAAGCCTTTTAATTAAATGACTTCGTGGCTCTGATCATTTGAATAAATGTATCCAAAACTGCCTGGGGTGAGCTAGCTCAACTTGTGGTCCCACAATGAGAACTGAATATCATATCACGGAAAAAAAGAACAAAAGAGCGATTTATCAGAGATGAGCTTCCTTCTGGGGGTCACATCTGGAAAGCGGTAGCTCTCCCAGAGATTCTCTGTCCTTCAGGAATGACGTACTGCACACCAACTGCGGGAAGGAAAAAGTGAGGGTTTTATAGAAAGCTGGCTTCCATTGCTGGAAAATAAAAAAAAAAAAAAATCACTGAAATATGAAATGGCAGGAAAATGTACAACACCAACAGATTGATCATGTAGTAGTGCAGTTAAGCCAAGTGGCTTTGTTTAGGCATATGCATTGTTATCATTCCCTGCAGGTATTAGGATGAAAGTCTGCCCTGTGCTCTACGTTCGGGCTGTATGTGTAGGTGTTGGCTTAGCCAGCATAACCTTGTGTCAGAAGGGTAGAGTACTCAGAGTTACCAAATGACCTAGCGTTATTAGATGAGAACCCATGTGAAGAACCACAAGACTGAGGAAAACATGCATACTATTCATATGGATATTTTATCACTTGATATCTGAATGCCCTTTCTTGAGGTGGACATATGAGGTCTATTTTATTTCCCAGGCCTACTAGCAGTGAGAAGCTTACGGGGAGAATGATGTTATGTTGGAATTATTGAAATTAATATGGAATAAGAAAATAAACCCAATGGGTACCATTACTTTACAGACACTGGATAGAAGGTAGAAGAGCATGTTAAGTGCCTCTTTTCCTTGTAATTCCAGCATCTTGTCAGAAACCATTTAGTCAAATCAAATTGCTGAATTGTGTTTAGTTGAATTCATCAAATAAATGGAATTGCAGAGATGGTATTTTCTTTCAACTTGCAGAACTCATTAATTTACTTCTTTAAAACCCCAGCAAAGAAACTCCAGGAAATTACACCATGGGGACAAAATAGTTTTTAACTGATAAGGTATAAAGGCTGATATTAAAATGACTGATACTGCAATTGTTGAACAGTTGCAGCAAAACCCAGTCTAGCAATAATCAAAAACATTTGTCATGGTATGTGGGAGAAGCAAAAACAAGAAATGGTACTTGTGTAGAATTTCTTAATAAGAATTTAGCAAAGGGCAAGATACGTGCTTCTAAGATACTCATTTGCATGAAGCAATTCAGACGTGTCTGTCGACTCTTGCTGAATGAACAGAGGAAAACTGTTCTGATTTCAGGAAAAGGAGGGAAAAGGAGGCAGAAAATAGGTTAGAGATTTTTTAAAAAAATCCATTACAAATAATTCAAAAGTAAAAAGTAATGAAAAAAATAGTATGCTATTTAAAGAGTTCCCATATATTTATTGACATGTTTAAGTTTATTCCCCACATCTCTTGGATATTGTTACAGACTGCATACTGTCCACTGTTGTTTTCAACTAACCGTCTGAACAGCTTGAGTTTTTAACCTACATTATTATCCTATTTATTGAAAAGAAAGCCAAGAGGAGGGCAGGAATGCATTCTGATTATTTTATAAATACCTCTATAATTAAAATAATTCTGTATGTTAATCACAATCATAAATTATTTGCTGTAACTTAATCTCTTTAGCTTCTTATGTAATCTTCCGAACAGAAATAAGTTATCTTATTGTTTTCTTTTTTTGTTTGTTTGTTTGTTTTTTTGTTTGTTTTTTTGTTTTTGTTTTTGTTTTTTTGAAAGGGATTAAGGTCATGGTATTATATCATAAAATCACAAAATGGCTTAAGTTGGAGGGGTCTTGAAAGATCATCTATGTTCAGTACCCTTGCTGTGGGTAGAGCTACCAGTCACTAGATCAGACTGCCTTGAATGCCTCCAGAGATGCGATATCCACAGCCTCTTTCTTGAATGTGGGAGCGATACTTCCCTTTTTCCAGTCATGGGGGGCTTCACCTGAAACCTAGGATTTTTGAAATATGATGGAGAGCATCTTGGCAACTGCATCAGCCAGTTTCTTCAGAACCCTGGGATGTGTGCCATCTGGCCCCACTGGACACAGTTAGCCTCAAGAGATGGTCTTGGTCTTTCTCTCTTCCCACAAAGGGTGTGATTTTAATCCCCCAGTCCTTCCATCTTCTAAACATAAAGAAAGCCATATGGTGTGTGCTTTTCTTTCATAAATGTATATATAAAATCATTTCCATTCTCCACTTAGCAGTGTTATTTGAGATGGCTATTAAAAGGATAGAAAAACATATGTTGTTTTTAAATGAGAAGATATTTGTAAATATTGTGACTTTTTGTTCCTTCATCTACTATCAGCACTTTTATATCTCCTGCAAATTTACTTTAGCTTCATTTGTGTTACGGCACAAATCTAGCAATATTCTACAGCTAGATCTAGCGATCTTCTGTTAGCAGAGCATTAGTTTGTAAACAGGGAGAGAATTAGATGACTGGCCAGTACATAAAGTGACTGAAAAGGAGAACTTGTTTTGAAAGTTGTCTAAAGCAGTTTAACCTTGAAAGCCTGCTCCTTGCCTGGTAAGTAGAGCAGGTGAAAGCTACTCTTAGGTGGTCAGGGTAATGACAAGCACAAATGGGAAATCACTTGCAGCTGACGCTGTCCTTACATATTCTCTGTAGAACCAAGGGTCTCCTCCCATCAGTATACATGCCTGGGTGGACGAACTTCTTCTGGGATGAGGATTAGAAAAAGAAAAGAAGGGGTGTCAGACAATTATTCAGAATAAAAATGTCATATCCTGCACTGCTAGGGCCTTGGCTAGTAGGGTATCAGCCTACCAAGGGAAGAAATACAACCTGAATTGTCCTGACTCCTTGTGTTTGGAAAACAAGACTTCTTTTCCTTCCCAGCATTTCTGTGTGCTTCTGGCCCTCCATTTTGGTCCAAACTGTTGAGAATCTCTTCTCCAGTTTCATCTAATCTGCATTAAATTCATGATAGAAAACATGCCACAGTATCTGGAGTACTTAAAGCACCTGTCAGAGTATCATACTGCATTATACAGTTTGGTCTCTGGCAATTTACTGTCCTCTCAAGGTGTAAGAAATAGTTTTTGTTCTCAAGCGTTTTCTTTTGAGCACTACTTTCTCTCGAAAATCTCTGAAATTTAAAGGGGTCTTTCCAGAGTTTTCTTTTGAACATCTACAAGGGGAGCATCTTTGAGCGAGACTTGAGAGAGTCATCTATCAACCTCATCTGTAGTATGAAGCTTTGAAGTATTACAGCCCGCGAACTTAGGACACTTTCTCCTCTTCATTTCTGGCATCAGAAACTTACTTGTACATAATTTTGCTTGTCGTGAAAGCTTAGTAGACAGGTGGAAGAGCTACTTGTAGAGCTTGCGGATTTGAGTAAGCTAATCCTTACAATTGAGGGATAGTTTATTTTGCGAAGAGAAATTACACGTTGCTAATTAAAGAGTACTCAAATCATCTATTAAAGACAAAGAATCAGCACAGAAATACAGGTATTTGATGGGACTGCACACATAATTCACCAGTACTTGCCTTTCAGTAAATAACACAAACTCATACCACTCTGCCCTATGATAAGTTACCCAAAGTAAATAATACAGAAAATAAAAGCAGACAAACAAAAACCACAGGAACAAAACATCAACAGTGAAGACTCATCTGTTCCACCAAGAAAGGTTTTAAAGTAACATTTAACAAACTGCTTCTCTGGAAGGTTTCCATTTGCATTAAAAATACCTAGATTGGGTTGGACTGGATTATAAAGCATTTCTTGTCATTCTTCTTTTTTATTCAGCAGTGATTAAATGCAGCCTCTCAGGACAAGCTGATGCACTGTCACTTTCAAAAGAAAAGAAAAAGGAGTCTTTCAGCAACAGGTGCCTATTTATGAAAATTACAATCCTTAGAGAAGGAAAGCGTTTTCTGGTTTGTGAGCTGATGCCACCAATTTGTTCCAATGTAATTCAGTGTAGCGTTCAATTAGGAGGAGCAGTGTTTTTGAGGATTTAAACAGCGTTAAATATTTTTGTCAGGCTGTTGTATCTTCAAGGTAGCTGTTATTTCATTTCAGTAGTAAGGAGAGCAAAAAAAGCAAGAGCACAGGAGACGTAAGGAGAACAAAAGAGTAAGTTTATACTTTTAACAAGTACATTTATAACTCATTACCTGAATTTTATGCTTTTTAGGGTGTTTATAATAAAACATAGAGGCAATAAGTAGTCATGCAAATGCCCCGTCTTCCAGCATTAATGCATATCCATTTCTTTCCTTGAGAAATTGGAAGTTAAACATTTCCCACAAAGCATAGGAAGAAGTTGGTGTCTCTTCAAAGCACTTTCAAGCTAGTAGGTGCTGACTGCATTCTGTGCTTTATAAGGAAACGGAAAGTAGTAGTCAACATTCTAAGAATCAAGTTTAGTCTTCTGTGATGCTGAATCTACACAGAAATTTAGAATCTAAAAGAGTCTACATGTTTTCTGTGTTCTGATGTTATGCTAGGAGAAGTAATAGCTGAGATGCTGAGCAGTAAATGGACATAAATCTCAAATGCAGCAGCGTACCCAATGAAAAGCTTACTGAAAAAGGGAAAAACAGTGAGGGAGATTAAAAATGCCTGTTGTAGGGGGAAAATGGGACTGCCTGATAGTTCAATAGTGTGCTCAGGCAAAAGCCTGAACCAACTCTAATAGCACTGCTGATGAGATAAAAGTGTTGTTTTTTCTGAGTGTAATGGAGGCAAAAATCCTACAACTTGCTGTGCAGATGGAAAGACTTTGTTAAACCAGCAGACAAAGCTGCTGCTGATAACATAGAAAAAAAACATTCAGAATCACCTGTTCCCATTGTTGCTGGCAATTTGAAGAGTATCTGTGTTTCTATAAGCAAATTTAGAAGAAAATTAGCACTTCTGAGTATGTGGCTGAGTTCAAGAAGTTGACAGAGAATTGCCAGTTTGAAGGGAGTTTGAATGATGCATGAGGAGCCCCAGTAGTGTGCTGTATGTAGAATGAAGCAATCCAAAAATGCTGAGACTGGTTATCCCCTAAGGTGGACTCTGGAAATTGATGTTTTGGTGGGGGCAGCTTCTTACAGTATTTTAGAGTTGCAGTAGAGATGCTCAGCAAATGAAGCAGGGGTCAGGCCAAAAGCACTCAGTGGTGCTATTGGCTATATTCTTTACGCTGGAGGTGCAGAAATGTAATGAAGTAAAGCTTTCCTATCAAATGTTCCATGAAATTCTCTTGCACTATTTTTCACTTACATTCCTCTTCCAGGTAGAATAAAATGCGGCCGTTCAAAATTAACAAATGGTTTCACTAATCAACCAATAGTTATAGTTTAAATAACAGCTTTATTCATGTTGATGCTTGCTAAGACAATAGGAATTGCCTAATGGCATGTAGCTTCTTCCAAGATCAGTTCAAAGCACAATTTTTGCACTAATTTGTTACCTGATCTTCTCCCTACCATCGACTTTTACATTTAGTTCTGCCTCTGATTAATTCCCTAAATACTCAGACACGACAAGGTCTTTATTAATATTTTTATTTAGGACAGAATTTGTTTTCCAGGTTGGCTTTCTTCCACAAAGCCTAACAAGTCCAGTTCTCAAAGCTCGTTAGGACTGTTTTTTCTCTAGCTATACGCATGCATTTGGGGATGTGATTAATTCTCCTGGAGAGAAAAGATCTATGCAACCGATAGCTTTAAAAATGTACAACACGGACAAGTGTCACACAGCTGGCAATGAAAAGACAAGGATATTCATCACAACATTTAAATTAGATTATAGATACAGTTGAACTTTTTTCGCCCTTGCTTCAAGCATCCTTTTTGGAACAGTCACTGTTTTGCAATTCTGACAGGGAGAAAAACACATTTAATTTATACAGCTGAAAAGGCTTGGCCTTAGTTTCAAGATCCTCTCATGAATTTGATCAGCGTGGCTCATTGAAGAGTACAGGCTCAAAGAAAGGAATTACCCGTAGTGTAAGATGCAACAGGCTGCTGAAAGAAATAGTATCTCTAAGAAACAAAAGTCTCTCAAGATAGTAAACATGTTTGTTGGAGGCAAATGTACTATGTTAATTAAAATCTAAGGCTGCCTTTATCCAGCACGGAATTTGTGACTCAGAAGAATCACTGTGAAGCTGATGCTCAGAGCTTTAGCTCCTCCTGCTCTGTGGTAGGGAACGGTATCTACTCTGGTGTCTTAAAGGGAGTTAGAGTACTCCAATTTTGGTTCTCAGTTTTTTACTGCTTACCATTTCCTATGAATAAAGGCAACAGGGCTTTCTTCCTTTTCTATCTGTCTGGACTGCTGTGAGCTCATCCCAAAACCTGTAGATGTTTATATGAGCCTCAGAACAGACTTTCATAACACTCTTACATGGTGGCAGGGAGTCATGTCCTCAAGAGATGATGAGTGCTTTAAAATGTTTGTGGGTTTTTAGACTGAAAAATGCTATCTGCTAAAATTACAATCACCTTAGATGGTGTTTCAGATGAAATAGAAGTAAGAAACCAGTAAAAGAACCTAGAAACCTGAACACTTACTTGAAACAGTGAATGTTCGGCAGTGCAGAAGTGAAAGGAGTGCTTTGCACATCAGGGAGAACATCACCAGCCTCCACAGCAGCCATTGCACTCGCCTGATACACACCTTGTTGCTCACCTGAAGTGGTCGGTTCTTTCATGTTGAATGTGGGAAAAGCAGCAGATCAGAGAGTTGTGTGTTTAACAGAGACCTTTCTGTTTGCTATCACAAGACTCTGGAAGGAATTACTTCCTTTCAAAGCATAAAACTTGCCATTGATGATACTAAAGAGAATTCTCTAAGACAAATATTTAACTCCTCATTCTCTCCTGTGGCATCACAGATCCAGCAGGGAAACATTTTTGCCTAACTATTTGCTATGGAAATACACACCACAGAACTGTCTTGTCCTGTTCTATCTTCAACAGAAAAGAGATTTCAGTGTCTTACTGGGAAGGCAGGACATTTGTTTTGGTGCTGTCAGCCTGTTTGAGTGTTCAGAGGGAGAACACTAAGAAACGTGCAGGAAGTAAACAGACATCTTTATGGTAACTGCAGGTATTGATGCTGGGTCTTTCTCCTGAAATCTTGCTTCAGAATGGCACCAGGGCACTTCTGCTTGTATTTTTTCTCATTTTGTTCTAGTACTGGGCATTAAATGATGTCATTTAATGATATTAATAAATGACATGAATGACACGATTTAAACCTATGATTCCTTTTTAATCAACTATTTCTCTTTAGATTTCATCACATCTTTGTAGTAAGCAGTCCAAGGAAGGCGATAGGTCAGTTTAAGACCCTAAATCTTCCAGTCACAGCACTGCAGTTTTCCATTCTGAAATACACTTCTCGCTTGGTAAAATTGTGTTTTGAAGTGCTGCATTTCATGCTTTATTAAGAAATATACATATATAAAATACATTGTGTCGATGCTCAACAAACACAAATGCACCAACAAGGTAGAAAACTAGTTCTAGAATACATGTGGTTTAACTTTCATATCATATGTGTGTATGTAGATGTGTTTGCATGCTAGTACTGACACTCGCCTGTCCAGGGAGGTGGTGGTGTCAGAATCCCTGGCAGTGATGAGGTGCTATAAGATAGTTTGTAGCTTAGTGGGTAGTAATGGTGATAGGAGGATGGTTGGACTGGATGATCTTGTAAGTCCTTTCAACTGTGTAATTCTATGACCTGTGTATACTTGACCATGAATTATTTCCTTGTCTTATTTGCTCTCTTGTCTTATTTTCATCTCTGGCAAAAAATGCATAGTTAATGGTGGTGATTTTGTTGAAGAGCAGTGTGTTGCAGAGAATTTTCTCATTCAGATAGTGTTATTGTGCCCCTAATTATTTTATCTATTGTAGTTACAGTGGAAATAAATAGAAGACATTCTTTTTGAAGCGTTTGACATGTATTATGTATTTACAAATACATCTTGTGACACATTTCTCACAATACTTACATGGATTGTGACCTAATCTAGGTGTTCCTGCTCCTGCAGGGGGACTGGACTTGATGATCTCTCATGGTCCCTTCCAATCCCTGCCATTTTGTGATTCTGTGACACACAATCTCACACTACTCACAGTGTCCTCCATTCAGCTCCCTGGCATCTCCTCTGCAGCCCCTTAATTTAGCAATAACCCCCTGAAGGCTCTGATACAAGGGTGGCAGCAGCATCTCCTGCAGGACTCTTGCCCACGTAGCTCCATCCTGATACCATGCCCCCCAGAAGCTAGCCATGGCCCTTTTCTTCTTGTGCTGCATTTCTGCCTGTCCTGTCCAGCACCTGGATAGGTTATTAATGCATGTACTTCTGGCTCAGTTTGCTAAATGGAAAGTCACTTTACTTTGTTCTCAGGCTTAGATTTTAAAGAATTTCCACTACCTAATTCTCTTTATTATTAATAGACGTTAATTTCTTGGTATATATCTTTTTCTATTAAATGCTTTCATTTGGAATTTGCACCTGAAGGTTTTCATATACTTTTCTAATAGCTCATTAAAAAGTGGATGTAATGGGTCAGGACATTATTTGGGTACATAATTTTGCATGTGAGATCAATCTAGTTACTAATTACTGTGTGTTAGTGCTTGGAGGGCCCGGCTGCTTTCTAAGCAGCCAAAATTCACATTGACATGCTGCATAAAACATCTCTCCCGCTGCATGCCCTATACTAGGCAGGGTGGGAGCTGGGATCCTGGTGGTGAGCTGAGCGAATGGGATGGAAGTGGGGCTCGACTGCTGCACTCCTGGAAAATAAAAGAGAGCAGCAGCTATTCTTCAATGTTCTGTAGTATTTAGTAAATAGCATTTATAAAGCACTACCTGGTATTTAATAATTAGTGGTATTTAAAAGTTAAAATACTGAAAGTCTGAATGTTGCTCAGGTGATTGACAAAGAACAGAGCCCAGAGGTAGTGATTCTGTGCTGTCATGCTCCTTTCTGATACTTCTGAGTCCCCTCACTGGCCTTTGAGATCTAAAAGAAAGGAATGGGCACTCGGGTCTTTAGAACTGAAGGACTAGGCTGTGATGCAAGGAAAACCCTGGAGCACATATCACAGTGGCATATCACATGTAGTGAGCTTGGCGAACACCGCTTGTAGTCTTCTCCCAGGAATCGGCCACAGCAACTAATCTGAAACACCTGAGATTCCATCACAGTCAGCTTTCTGGCAGTGGTTTTTACTCTCTTCCATGAGTAGTGTGTTTTTGTTTCGTGTTCATTACCCTAAGAAACAGGATTTTCGATCATTTCTATTTAGGGTAAAGGAATATTAATTTCAGACCTAGATGACTTGCTATAAAAATAAACATCCATCCTTATCATCATGCACCCATGTAAAGGCCTAAGTACTTTCCTGGATCAGGCTAGTTTATTCAGTCATGGTAGTGCACAGGGTGGAATCAGCAGTGTGCGCTTGGCACGTGGATGTGAGTCCTTCATTAATTTGAGAGAAGAATACTGTGAGAAATATAATTTCAGACAAATACATTGTATTACACAGGAATAAATGCACAGATGTTGGGGACAGAGTTTAGCTGGGAGATAAGAGCTGTCAATGGGGAGGAGCAAGACCTGAGAGGGGATGAGAAAGAAGAGAGCCGGGCTGTAGAGCATGCATGCTGTAGCAGTGCGATAGATGGATTCTTGACCAAGGGCTTAGCAACCACTGGTCCAAATCCAATAAATCTTATCCACAGGGTTTGCAGAAAAGTCTTCCTAGTGAGAAATAATTGACTGCGCCTCAGGGCAAAAGCAAAAGAATTTCATCATGCACACAGCTGCAGCTCTTGTGATGCTCCTGTCACAGTTTAGCTGAAGACTTCACTCCATCTCCCAGTGCTCTAACCTCTGCCCTAATGAATTAATAATTAAAAAACATATAATGGGAATACTGAATTAGTTAAGTTAGTTATCGGGTTAGCAGAGGGTATTAAAGCTTAAGTAATGTCATCTTGGAATTAGTCTTAGGCAGTCGTAAAAGTCAATCAGGATGACCTGAAACGTGGTAGAAGGTCCCTAGGTCACTGCACTGGTGCCATGGCATTGCAGTCACTGTGGTACCAGGCTGGGAGCACTCCTGGCACACTGGGCACAGCTCATCCTCATGCCAGGGAGCAGCAGGGGAGGAGTTGTAGTTAATACTGGGAACATTGCTCTGCAAACTGCATAGCAAGCTCTCCTTCCCTCCTGAAATGCTCACCTTTTCCATATGCAGAGGATATATATGCTTCTAAACTTGGGAAGCACATAAAACTTGAAGTAACAAGTGTAACTTGGGTATCAGACTATTGTATTTATGCTTCTGGGGAAGCAGAATATTTTTTGTTCATAATCTGGAAGCACTAGAACTTAACATAAACTCTTCCATTTATATACTTCATAGAGAAGTGCTTAATTCATTTAACCACTCTTTGGAAACAATAAGGCTCTGGTTGTTTTCATATTCAGAACTAACCTCTTCTGTATGTATTTCCTATTTCATCGGTCAGATTAACATATGTTCTTTAATGAAAATCATCAGGTTAATTTGGATGTATTCAATTACTTGGACGTTTGCCACTGTTCTCATTGCACAGTGCCAAGCTCTTGGAGTACCTCAGCACCTGTGTGGGGCAGTGGTCAGCATTTGGCGGTCACCTAATGACATTATTTGTCCCTTTACTTCTCCCAAGTCCTTCTGAAATGACTGACTGCCATAAAAATGTCATAAGGGCCTCCGCTAATTCTAATGCATACATCTGGGGAAGGCTAAAAATTTAAGTCTACGCTTTTGTCTAAGAGAGATCAGCTTATCAAATTCTGTCATTTCTCTTTCATAGCTTGGTAGTGGAGAGTTATTTTCAGTTTACATGTTGCTGGATGCTAGTAGACTGATAGTGATTGCCAGAGAAACATGATAACAACATACATGGAAAATCTTAAGTTTTAACCTCTAAAGTGTTGTTTCTTCTCTTTTTTTTTTTTTTCTTTTCCCAGTGAGACATTAGGAAAGCTCTGGTAAGCAATTAAACCAGTGCATTGAAGTAGAATTACATGAAATATTAACGGTGTGTTTTCAAGTCAGCCAGGAATTGCATAAACAAAGGTAGCAAGGTATACGACTTGGAAAAATAGATAGCAGGTAATTCTGCTATAACTCCAATCTCCAGTTAGGCAAATTTGTTTGGACTTGCCTGACCCAGCAGCATTTCATAGACAAATGTGAGATCTGCCGTGTGGTTTGTCATGCCACGTACAAGCAAAATAATTGTGGAGTTGTGGAGTGAGTCTGTTTGCTGGATTTTTGTATGTGATTTTATTTAATGTAAGTACGTATTTATTAACATGTATCGTTAAATGCACTCGCATCATTATGAATAAGATGTTCCTCCTAATCATTTCCACTCGTAAGGGTTTAAAAGTGTATGTAGGCAAAAGTACACGTGAAAATGAGTTATTTTCAAACACATTCGTGATCTGTACTTATTTGTTAACGATACAAAGAGGAAAATAATCAGCTGCAGCCCACTTCTGTATTTTTGTAGCGCTGTTTCATAGACTGAATTTGTTACAAGTTGTCTAGAATAAATGAATCTGGTCACTCGAATCATATCTGGTAGAAGTGCCTGCCACTAGAAATTTTATATTAAGTTTTAGGCTGAAGCAAATTTAAATGGCCGAGCTATAAACTTCTACATAAGAGGGTCTGGAGAAAATGCTGACAGGCCCCTATCTGCAGCGATGCCGCCAGGTGCTGTTATAATTAGTTCTTTGGAAGCAGAGAACAGTTCATTTCTGCAAGCAAAGTAAAACCTTGTCTGCAGAGTGGGTCTGTTAATTTGAGACTGAGCATTATTTCAGTACTTGGTCAACTTAAGAAGAATAAAGAGCTTTTGTGTAGGTCTGTGGTGCTGAATAAACATCCTCAGGTCTAGATACTGGGTTCCCTTAGTCAGCAGAAACTGGCACGGGTTAGGGAGAGCTGAGCATTTTCAGCTCATTTAAGACTTAATTTATGCAATAAACCTTTGGACAGACATTTAAACAACCAGCAAACTGCAGAGGAAAAGTAGCTTTCCATTCAGCAGGGCAGCTGACAGTGAGTTTAGCATCAGTAGGAAAAAGCACCTGTTTTACTTTTGAAGCCTAAAAAGAAAAGCAGTGCAAAGGGAAAAAAACGAACAGCACTTGAAAAGGGAAGGGAAAAAAAAGAAGAAAAGAAGGACCTCAAGATATGTCTTATCTATCTTAGCATGCAGATCCACTCATATTTTGTAAAGAGATACAATTTGGTCAAGTAAAAAGCAGTCAAATCATACGAGAAATGTACTGGTACTGTATTATTGTCCCAGTCTCTACCATTCTTACTCTCTGTGCAAACTGAACCTTAATTTATCTATTCATAAAATACATATGCAAATATGTTTTATGCTCCAGGGATATATTGCCAGGCTGAATTAGTGCTCTTCATTAGAGTCTTAATACTTCCAGAATGCCTTCTTTAAGCTAAGGCCCAAATGTGACTAGTGATGCAATGCTAGTGAAGGACTCTAATTTGCAAAGGCTCACAACATCTCAGCTGTGGAACATGGTCATCATCACCCTCAGGTACCTGGTGAGACCCTTCAAGCAGTTGCTGCCTTCCTGAGGGCATTTGCAAGTAGTTACAAATGCCTCTGTCAGAAGTGAATTGCTGGTACCAACTGTTGAGGGCAGCTGCTCACTGTTCAGAGTCTGAGAGCAACTAATAGAAGCTTATATATGGCACCCATTGCTCTCAGTGCTAGTCTAGAACAAAAGGCACAAAACTGAGGAGCTGTCTGTGATACGTTTACAGCCTTTTACACAGAGAGGAATATGAAGATGAAGGTAGTAGTTTCCAGTTCTCTTGAACTCATCCTGGTATTGATTTAATAGCTTTTTACGTTTTTGCACATTTAATAACTAGAATGTGGTTAATTTATCAGCAGAGGGAGGGGAGAATACGACCCACAGGCTGTATCTGATCATGGGATTGTCATATAGCTGTTCCATCTCCCTTCCCAACCAAATATGAGCATATTACCCCTTTAATCCTTCCTGTGGTGATTTCCCAGTTGTAGGCAACAAGTGAGTCCTGCCTCTTCTTGCAATCAGACCTGACCACAGTTGCTGCCTGGGAACAAAACGTTCCCCAGTTCCCTCAGCTGTGGGGCTGCTCAGACTGCACCTGAGCAGCCAATGTCTGAGCTCTCTCCCAGTTTCATAGAGGAACCTGGAGCTAGCAAGAGCTTAGGTAAGCTGCTTCCCTGCATTTTTTTTTCTATGTAATGTGTTGGTGGTGATGTTGTCTTATAAAGGTATTTTTACACAATTATTTTATGAATTCTTGTGTTTGAGTTCAACCCTGTTGCTTCATGAATTAGTCCCTTTGTAGTTTCCAGCATTTGTGGGATAATACTGAAGAAGACATGAAAGTGCTGTATTATGTTCTAAGAGTGGGATTTCTTGTCTGTTTTGGGGGTTGTTGCTGTTGTTTTCACAGGGAACTGGATAGGTTTTCTGCCAAAACTGTGCTCCCTGGAGTCTCCCTGAGGACTGAGAAGAGTGTAACAGTGATTGCATTTAAGTACTGTATGGTTACCTGAGGGCTTCTTGTGTGTCTCACAAAGTTCTTTTGTCACAGCAGTTCTCAGACTTCTTCATGTTGCTGCTTCAGTTCTCACTTTTGTGGCTTTATCCCATCTCAAGAAGGGGCAATTATTCCAAGTAGATGTAGAGTTGAAGTTGATGGTGTAGGGCCCATATGGGATGAATTTTCTGGTAATTCACTGCTTGTTACTGCCAGAGTGGGCTCTGGAGAAGGAGAGCTGCCAGGAGGGCTGAGGGGGCTGTATTATGGAGGGCTCTGTTGGTGGAACCCAGTAGTGGGTTAAGTGGGTTATTAAGTTTGAATCCTTAATATGCGCTGTCTCTCTTTCTTGTTTGTTTCTTCTCTTGTCTGCATATAAATCACTCAGGTGATGCTGCTGGCAAGTCCCGTGGCTAAATTTAATAATGAAAGCATATGTTTTCTTAAGCTAATTATCTCTGCTACACTTGAAATTCAGATTAATTTTCTGCTTCCAAAGAAAGATGTCTAAAGTGCATGTTTATAGTATTAGTGTGCTTGCTGGTTCTATCCATTTTCTGCAAGTGTCTATTTAAGTGTGCCTTCTAACGAAGCCTCTTTTGAGGCAGAAGTAAGAGTTGAGGAGATAATAGCTAGCCAAATAAAAGGGCCATCGCTTAAGATGTGTGTGATACGTGAGTTTGCTGAGAGGCAGGGAGAGAATCTTGTAAACAAAGCTGCCCATATGTTGCATCTTGAATATCTTAACAAGGAAGTTGATTATTTCTTTGCTTCCATTGTCTGACAACACTCGCAAGGGTTTATGATTTTGCACTGGTAAAACTGCAGCAACTTTTTTTCCCTTTGTGTGTATGTGTGGAAATAGAGAATCTAAGGAGCATCTCATACAGCAGTTCACAGAATAGATGAGCTCCCAGGGGGCTTCGCTTCTTAGGGTTGGCGGATGATAAAGGAAGAAGCTTGTTTTGATGAAAGAATTTGGAGAATATGAATGAATAATGATAACAAGTATTTATAGAAACAAGAATATCTTTCTGTGGTGTTTTTTGACCGTGCATGAATTTCTTAAAGCTTGTCATCAAGATAAGTGGTCTGAAACTATATTAATGATTAAAGTGAGAGGAGGCTGTGGGAGGCAGAAGACGAAGAAAAGGGAAACACGTTCAATGCTGTGGGTGGTTTTTTCTTTCAGAGCTATCTGAAACAATGGTGATAAATACAGGGTGGGGACAGAGGAGTTGAAGGATCCTCACAGAAGGAAGAAAACATGAGTTAGTCTTTATGAAAAATCTGCAGAGCTCAGGTGGGAGAGTAGGAGCGTGCAGCCTGTCTGGGTAGTGAGGGGGGCCATCTGTCTCAATTTGGAGCCTGCGGCCATGTAAAATGGGACCAGGAATTAATCCCGGAATACTGAAATAGAAGGAACCATATCTGAAAGAAAACTGACACAAAAAAAAAAAAAAAAATACAGTGAAGGCAGCTCAGGATGGAAGCAGCAAAGTAATGAGGAGGAAAGCGGAGGCAGATAATGGTCAAGTTGGGAACCGAGGAATAAAGTTCTATCAAATAAAACCTCGATTTCTTTCACAGGGTGAATCAGAAAGGGCTGATTGTTTTATTTTTTTTCCCCTTCTTTAAACCACTTGGCATTAGAAGAACTCAATGAGAATCTCATCTTCTTCACCAATGCCAAAAGAAAGAGAATCAGACTTGATACAACTATTTGATATTTTTTCATACATCTTGTTTTCCCCATAGATTTTCTTTGTGAGCTTTAATAAAACCAAGAGAAGCAAAGATTACTGATGTCGGTGTTACACTGAAAGAAATAGGAAATAATGGTGTGGAGCAACTCCTCCTTAAATACCATGGAAGTCAGCACTGTGTTTGACATATTGTGATGCTATCCTTTTCAGTGTTAACTGTGCATGATTTGACCCACTTACTGCAGTTTTTTTCTTCCATGTTCAGTCTTCTCTGTGCATTGCTCCCACGATTCTCCTCTTTTTCGCTTAATGAAACCATACCAGATTATGTTGCTGGTTAAACAGTATAAGAAGCCAGATATTGCCTTTATTTTCTATTCCTAAGTGTAATTTTAACGATTAACCTTTTTATGCAATGAAGAGAAAGTAATGCAGCAGAAGTGACATTAAGATTAGAACTGTGCTGTTATTAAGAGCTGCTATCAGGATAAATTAGTATTTTCACAGATAATTGCTTTCATCTTCTGAGCCTCCCCATTCTAGAGAGCAAACCCCTTCCTTCCCCATATGCTGGAAATCTTTTCATTAACTCTTCTTAGGGGGTTTGGTTATCAGTAAGAATGGCAGAGTTTTTATTTCCTCTCTGCCACACTGCTAGAGCATTATATACCAAGTACTAGCATCTTGTGTGATTGCATTAAGCTGAAGTGTGTGCCAGTGTGAAAACCACAAATAGCAGTTCTGCAGTGATCTTGTGCGTGTTCAAAACAAACTCGCGGAGTCTTGCTTTGGTGGAGTCTGACTTTGTGTTCTGCAGCAAAATAGTATTAAAATCATTTGTAGACTTTAGCATTAGAATGAGTGGTTCAAGTTGCTGCATATGGAGGGGAAGCAAACTACATGGGGAAAGTATAACTCTTGCACCAAACCTGTCAGTACTAAGAAGTCCATAATCCTGCCTTAGGCTCTTCCTAAACACTCAAGGGCAGTATTCTTGATCGCAGAGCCAGGCCAAACAAGCACAGCGTGCACTGCTGCTGGGAGTGCAAATGATGAGTACCACAACAAAGGCTTTTCAGCTTTTGAAGTACTGATGTACCAGAAACAGCAATATCATCAAAATATGAAGGTACTGGAACTTGTAAACTGCTGACCAAGATGTGAGGAGGGGAGAAGAGCGGGTTGTTGTGCTTTGAGGGAACCTCTGCAGGGATTGGGTAGTGTGAGGAAGAAATCCCTGTTTTGGGTCCTACATCTCCTGAATAAATTGCTGGAGAGATTTATGGACAAAAGCAATGCTGGAGCCATAGCTGACTTAACCTACAAATAAGGGACTCCTTCAGCCTGTTCTGCTTCAGCAAATGCTGCTTCGGTGCGCTGCTGAGGAGGGAAATATTGTTGAAGACAGTCTCCTGGCTGGTACTGGTTCAGTACTAAGACATAGAGCGATTCCCAATGATAAAAGCTTCTTGAAGAGGTTGAGAACAATCAATGGTGTACAGAACTGTTCTGGGAATAAATCCCAAAGATGAAAGTTGATGGGGACTTCTATACCTGGAATTAAAAGAAATTCCATCTGCTTACCAAGCACAGGACCCTGTGCCATGGTGTTGCAAAATATTACCTTGGTATATAATCCTTTCATGGGCATGATGGTGCCTGACATGCCTGCTAACGGGCACTGAGGAAAGTTTTCCAAATGCATCTGAGACTGAAGTCTCAAACCTAATAAGAGTATATGTTACGTGAGCTCTTGTTATGCGAGTTTAGCAATATCACTGAATTTAAGGCCAGGAGGACTATTGATATCAGCTACTCTAGATTTTCTGCTTTAGGTATGTCATATAAATTTCAATGCCTACGTGATGCTCATCACTTCTACTTAAGCTAGAACACAGTCTTCAGAAGTTGAAATTGATAGAAATGTTTCATGTGATGAAGAATCCAGGTCCACCAGTTTTTAAATTCAACAGAGAAGATAATTTACCCATATATGTATACATCTGTTTGAATTTGACACATCTGTAGCCTTCATAAGGAGAATCCACCTGAGGCAGTGACAGAGCTGCTCAGCCTCAGCAGGCCTTCTCCAGATGTGTTTGGATTGTCATATCACTATGAACTGGTGAGTTTCCATCGACCCTCTTGTATTCCCAGCTTGCACATTTGCTCTAAAGGCACTTGCAGGATCCGGCAGTGTGCTGATTTTTCTTCTCCTATGTGAATTGTCTTTCTGTACAGCAATGCTTGTCTGTAATGATGCTTGTGGAAGCTGTACTTGATATGTTATCGCAACACAAGTATTGACAGTCCTATTAGTAGACATGTTTCTAGAAGTTTAAATGTGCTAGAGCATCAAGTGTTGCATTATTTCATATCAGTCCTTACTGAGAATGTCAGCTTCCCACAACTCTGTGAAACAATGGCACATTCAGCTTGTATGTGTGTACCGGGTATTTAAAACTAGCTGAATCCAACTGGTGTTAGCTTATGTGGCTCTTAGGTTCTTACATTTGACTATCAAAAAGGGATTACTTGAAGCCATTTTTCAAAGCTGCTCACCCCTGCTGTCATGGAGGCGGGTATCAAAACTCCCACTGACTTGAGGCAGCAGCTTTTGAACTCTCGTAATCGCTCTAGTTTCTATGCTAGGGTCAGCAGCATTTATTTTATTAATTAATTCTGCACATCTGCATTAATTCTCTGAAGCTTTTTAGCTTGCAGTCATAGGTATTTTGCATCTCTGAATTATTTGTGAAGAACATGATTAAATTCAAAATGTGTTTTAGGGCATAAAGGTGCTGAAAAAATCAGAAGCAACTGAACAGTGATAAAGATGCATAATAACAAGACTTGGCGTCTTTTAAAATTCAGATCAGAATCTTTCTTTGAATGAATTTGGAAGTGTCAGGCTGCAAAATGTTAGTCTGAGGTATAAAATGGAGTACAAAGAGTTCAAAAGGAATACGTTCTATCAATCCAAGAATGGTGCTGGGTTATCATTGTCTTTCCAAGAGCCTTCAGGTACAGGGACTGCTAAATGCTAATGAGTTTTCTGTTCTTTATTATGATCTTTTAATCTCTTTAAAGTGGCAAAAGATTTTTCTTACATCAATGAAGATTCCATTGCAGTAATTCAGTGGGTGCGAATCGTGTCTCTGACTTATTTGCAGGCAAGCTGAGTATTTTGGGCTACAAGCATGTTCTGCAAGCTGAACTTTGACACAAGTGCTCTATGTGCTAGTAAGAATTTTGCTTGTAGGGAAGTAATATTTGCTAGGTCTTCAGAAGGTTGCAGAAAGGTGTATCATAATACATTGAGAGATAGCCCCATCTCTCCACTAAGTTAAAATTTCCCATTAGGAGTGGCACTGATCCACTGTGCAGAGGTAAACAAATGTCACGCATTTTGAAACCTAAAGTTAAATATCTGTCAAAACACACGGAATCTGGGGGATAAATTATGTGCTATATATACATTTTGTCTCAACAGCTGCATTATATTTCTAATATCTACCTGAATTATGTTTACTGAATAAGATCAACTTCTTCATTGTGTAGCAAAGACCGCATCCTATGTGTTATTTCTTCCTGTAATTTCTCTTTATCTAGCAGGGTAAGGGGTTGCTAATGTTACTGCTGTGTTCGTAAATTTTTAACTGAGGGAAGCAGCACAGTCACACAGGCAACAATATATAATAACAAGTAAGATTGTAATAAACACATCGCCCTGTTAGACATACTTGGAAGAAAATGTGCAGATAACAATGCAGTGGGTGGATCTCTCACAGGCTGCTGAGTTTATTGTCATAGCAATTTAAAGAAATCAATGGTTGACAAAAGGGAATGGGTGAGCAAGGAAGCATCGCCAGATCAACATACGTGGAAGCAAGGTTTTATAGAGAAGATGCAGCTGTGTGTGAAAATACATGAATTACACGTTTCTGTATCATTGTATAGAGGTTTGGAAGGGGACAGGCTGCACTGTGTTGACCCTGCTTGTGTACAGCTAGCTGGCTTTTGGGGACACTCAGTAGTTTCTTGTGGGAAGCATGGTGTGTTCCACTGTACTTTGCCATCAGCCGTGTTTAGTCCCAGGAATCCCACCCTGCCTGTGTCAGCTCTTGGGGCTGGAGCTGATGCACTATCCACTCTGTGCTGCTGAAGGCAAGAATCTTGCAGTTGCTTAACTGCTGGACTACTATGAGATTAAGAGTCAGATTTCTGCAAACTATGTAATATAATTTCTAATTGGATGAAAAACACAGCACGTTTTTATAATCTTGCTGAGCTTATTAGATACGAAGATATTTTCAGTCTCTGAATAGAATGTCTTTCAGCATCACCTACTTCAGAATGTGTTACTTTCTGATGTGCTGAAGGAGCACAGCTGGTACAAAATGCTTATCATGGAGTCAGAGTGTTGCTGCTTCTCAGCCCACAGGAAAGGCATCTCTCTTTTTGCTCTTGGTAGCTTTGAGTGACTTGAGCCACTTCCTGTTTTCATATGCAAACTGTATTGATCCGGTATTGATGCTGAGGAAGCAACTGTGACTTAGGTAACCTCGTTGAAAAAACCCAGCATCATTATCCACAACCTTTGTTGACTGAGGAGTAAATTCAACCTTTGTTACTGGAAGAGATGGTTAGCTATTTGCACTGAAGCCATCTGCACTGCGGCTATTGTGGCATAGCAGTTACACTGAACTCAGCCTCTAACAACAGTGGGAAGAGCTTCTTCCAAAACCATTGCACTGGGTTGCAGCTATACCTGCAACCTTGCATTCCTGTGAACCTGGCACAGGTTCAGTACCAGTGAGTGGGGTTTTGCAGACTGCACTACAGCGTGCTGTCCTGCTAGCTACTGCTGTCATACAGCAATATAGGCTGTTGCTGGGCACGGTTCTCCTGGCTGGCTCAGCCTTGAGGGCTCCAGAGCTCTTGCTAATAAGTACGGGAGTGTACTGTGTTGGGGTACTGCTAAGCAGAGCACTGCTGGGAGTTTTTCAATGTTGGAAGTCTGTTATGGTGGAGAACACATGCAGGAAGATGGTGTAAAAAAGCTGGATGCAGTTCTTGCCACCTATGTAACTTGAAGAAAAATTCTGTGATAAATAACATTAGTGTAAGTGAACCTGATGTTTATGTATCTTGGTTTACGCTGTGCTTCCAGAGGGAGTGGAGGAAATGTTGTAAACACAAGTGTGTAACTTTGTGAAGAAAAGAGCTAGAGGTGAATTTGTTGCTGCCCCAGAGCAGGTGCAGGCAAGTGACAGCCTTGTGCTGTGCACCGAGTTACTGCAGGCTTGGAAGAGCTGGGTAACAGCAAACGGTGACAAGGCCCCTGTGAAGTGACCTGCACCAAATCCATGCTGTCATTTCTGACAAATACCCAAGAGGTCTGTGCCTTTTTGCATGGCATGCTGATAAGATCTCATTGTGTTCTGTTCAATTAGCACATAGATTATTTCTGTTGCTGGTTATAAGCGGCTTTGAAAAGGTTGTCTAAATCCCCTGAATGCTTGGACACTTAACCCCCAATTAATCTGAAGACTTCTTAAGTGTTCAAGGGTGCAGGAAAAAAACAAACTCAGAAGATGCAGAGAAGCTTGCTTCTCCTCTGGTCCAAAACCTCAAGTGTGAAGAATGACTGGGGTGGAGGAGAAGAGATGATTGGCTTAAGAACAAACAGATGGGAGCAATATGTTCTTTCAAACATCCTCACTGTGTTATTCTAGACATTATAAAAGAAAGGAAAATAAAACAGAACTAGTGCTTTGAGTGAAGTTATTTTTTATTATATCCACAACTAGTTGCACTGTATCCAGCAGTGAGTCCGAGGGGGGCCAGTTTGTTCTCAAACAGCCTGCAGTGCATTGGTATCTCCACTGGTAAAGCCTTTGGATTTCTTGCTAAGTTCTCATAAACATGGCTCTTCACTCCAAGCAGGTAACGCATGTGTTATCCATTCAAATCACACCAATGAGCTATTGCTAAGTGACTCATAGCAAGGTTCCCCTGTTGTCCTTCTTTTACTTAGTAACTCTTGCATTTGCTTTTCTTTAATCTCTGAAAGCCTGGTTCGTTATATACCATTTCTTAGATGTTGATATGAGAGCATTGAAGTTCATATATTAGAATTACCTAAATACTTTGTTAGCCAGACACATCTGTGTTTTTCTAACTGGAGGGTGCTCTTCTGAATTCTTTTGTAGGGTTTCATTAAAGGAGATTTTTAATGTTCTTGGCAGTGTTAGCCTGATGAATTCAGCTGAATGAATTTGTCATTTTATTTATCTACTGAGGAGACGCAAAGCTTCTAGAAGAGCAGAGAAACTTGCTAACCAGACTATGAAAATGTCTCATAAACTGCGTTATTGCTTTCAACTTTATTGTGTGAGGGGAATTATTTGGCTTCCTCTTCCACATTTTCTCTCGTGTTTTATATAGTCTTACTAAAACAATCCAATTGCACAAGTATTGTAGAAAGGATTTCATTTTCTAATTGTAATTTGAATTGTGGGAGTTAATGCATTTCAATATACGCAAAGGGCTTTGCTATCCTGAAGCCAAGCTCAGACTGTTTAAACGATCTGTTAGTCACTTGTTATGTTTACAGCTCCTTCAGCTATCAGCAGCAATGGGTCACAAAGAAATGTTGGGTTCCCTTTGCTTTGTGCAGAGCAGTCTGAGCAGTCCATCTCCCTACTAAGAGATCCAGTGTATTATGTTCTGCATACCTTAATTACAGATCTTGAAGTGAAGTTTCATGTCATTATAATCAATATCTTCAGAGAAACACAGTAAAAAAATGTCTCAAATGTGTGTCATCAGTAAAGTGCATTTGGAAAATATTGTATAGGAAAATACTTCTACTCAGTCCCTTATCACTTCAGTTTATCTAAGAATAAGTCTAAAAAAACTCAAAGGAAATTGTTTCTACACAGGAATACTTGACAGGCATCTCTTCCTCTTCATCAAAGACTGTGGTAGAAATGACTGTGTAGTTCTATCACAAGCTTTATATTAATTTGGGTCTATTACTTTGCATCTAATGATCACATCTAACAATGTGACAGACTTCCATTACACTTTAAAGTAAGATTGTTAGTGTGGGAGCTTTTAAAACTAGAGAACTGCATGGGTAGCTTTGTATTTTTGTGTCACGTAAATATTTTTCTGTATGTTAACACATTTAGATTTCATGAAATTAAAAGCTTTGAATAAAGTAATTACTTTTCTGGCCAGATTACTTACAGGCCTTTTTAACCTCTTTAATATCTAGCAGAAACAACCTACCCCAAATAACAGACTGAAGTAGTATTTAGTTTCAATGGGAAGCATGATGATTTTTTAGATTAGTTTGTGAGACTGGAGCATCACCATAGGTAGGTGGTAATGTGCCCAGCACCTCTTCTATCTGTGCATGGGGAAGATGGCATGAGCTCTTGTTTAGTGACGATGCTGAGAGTTGCTGTAATTTGTCTTAGTTGCAACAGCAGAATTTAGGATTAGATACACAAAGCACTCACTGGGAATGTTCAGAGTTTTCTTATTTCCTTCCCAAATATTCTTCTGATTTGTCTTTGAATAAAGTCTTATGAAAGTTAAGGTTAGGAGTAAAATAGTCCAGCCACGCCTAGACTACCTCTGCTGCCATATGTTTAAGTCCAGGATCCCATAGCAAAACCGCACCAGGAGGGCAGGATACGAGACAGCCCAAGTCATGGGGTGAAATGTCCCAGTGTTTGCTGTCCTTGCTTCCTCTTTTCAGGCTTGTTCTGCAAACAGAACCAAGCAAGTCATACTTATGGGCTTCCTTACTTCTCTGCTACCATGTTTATCTTCTGTCCTGTTGTCTTTGCATCTTGGAGGACTTGTCAAATTTATATTGCATCTACAAGGAATGCAATACTGAGATAGGTCTCTAACCTGTTCTGTCATCTAAATTTTGCATCCTGGCCCTCCTTCCGGGCAGTACTGGACTTCCCCTGTGCGTGCCCATTCCCATCTCACTGCACTGGGGAAGCTGGAGAGATTTATTCAGCTGCCTAAGACAAAGGCACTCACCCCTATATGCCCTGCAAAACTGCTAATCCATCAGCACAGCTGTCCTACTGTTCCCTTTGGAGTCCTCTTGCTGCGGTGACAGCTCCTATCTTACGACTCCAATAAGGAGACCTCCTCACAGGAAATAAAAGAAGGGATCTGAGGGATATTAATTTTTAACTCAATTAGTATGTACATTTTCCCTTCCAAGTTTTGAGGATCTCTGTTGTTGTTTTTAGGATATGGAAACACTGCTCCTGTTTCAGAACCCTGCTACAATTGACAGTAGATTGATATGAAATGCTAGCACCAGTCCATATACTATTAAATATCAATTTATGATGACAATGTGCTAGTTTGTCTACGTTACTTCCTATTAGATACTAATTCGGAACAAAGGAAGGTGACCTGGCAGGACAAAATTCAGCTGATCTGTTACAAGCATAGCAGGAATTAGAACAATACAGTTGACTAAAGCAGAGCCCTTGTATGTGTGTAATGTATGTAACAATAATAAGGATTAATGTCTTAAGGATTTCACACTGGAGGTTTTCTGAAGAGAAAATAACTAATGGGCTGCTAATAATTTGTAATGTAACTTCAAATATGCTATTACCTTATCACTACAAAGACTATTTTTTTTAACTCTGCACATTAAACCACTTTCACTAACAAGAATTACACTCCCCATAAATGCTTATCTCAAACTTTCCAAAGGCTGAAGGTAACATTCGAGAAGCAAGCAGGCAGCACAAAACAAAAGCAAGCTCTAATCCGTTCTGTTTATGCCACCTAAGAAAGCTGCTGGGCAGTGCCATGAGTCTCTGTGCACTGCCCTCCCCCCCCCCCCCCCCCCCCTTTGCACACAGACATTTATCACAGTTGTTTGGCCACTATGGGAGCTCAGTCCTTTGTAGGCCCTTCATCATGGCAGGATGGGGGGAATGTAAACAAAAAAAACAACCCTTCTCTTGAATAGGAAACTCTGAATGAGGCTTTCACTCTAAAATCCTGATTGCTTTATTAAAATGTTCACTTGTACCAATGTGCTCTAGGCTTGGTGATTTAACTCACCACATCCTTACTCAAATAAGGACCCTTTTGTAGTCTGAATAAAGCCTTCCTCACTCAGCAGCCAGTCTTGCAATGAGGCTTTAACTGGGAATTTACGGTATCAGAAGAAGATGGGGAAAATAATTGCCATCACCAGCTCAGCTTCAGAGAGACAAGATGTGATGCGGAACTGCTTGAGTCCAATGAAATTCTGCGAAGAGTAAACTATTTAAAGTGTGGGACGCTGTGTTCTTCCCATGGTGAGAACGCCTGGGACAGTTCTCCAGCTGGTGGGAGCTGTCAGCACTGCTCTCACTTCAGCAGAGCTGTGCAGGCTTGCAGCAGCAGAGCTGGAAGCCAGCTTGGCACTGTGAGTGGGTTTTTTTCATGTACAGAAGTTTGCTCTAATTCCAGTTTGTGAGAGTTTTAAGTGTGGGAGGAGACTTGTTTGCTCCTTTCTGCAAGGTTCCTGCCCCTTTGAAGCTGGTTAGTTGAAATGCTCCTCTATTTGATTTGTATAAATATACAATATTTCCTGGTCAAAAAGTTTAAGAGTACCTAAGACTTCCCAGGCAGAGTTCATCTTGCTAGCAGATACTCTTAGTATTTATTTTTCTCCTTCCATCTTTTCTCATTGCTCGGTTTCCATTTTGCTAGCTGTGTATTACAGAAGAGAAAGCAGAGACGGGTGGGCTCCTGCATCAAGAGCCACCCACGAGCTCTTCTGGGGGCCATGAGGCTCCTATGGGCAGAATGAGCCCTGCCAGAATCAGGCTTCTTTCTTGGAGCCATGCTAAATCTCTTTGAAGCTTTAAAGTGGAGTGCAGTGACCAAAGAGAAACCAGTTAATTGCCCTGGTTCTGCTTAATTACGAACTGCATTCTGTTGTCTTTTTTTAATCTCATGTGCAAGATCCAGCTCAAAATTATTCACCTTAAGAGACAAGGATAGGAAAGGAGGGGGGTGGAGGGGAAGAAGGTTATCATCTCCCTGCAGGTAGGTGGATGCTGACTGTATTCAGTGATTTGATGTGTGACACCGCTACAGTCACCAGACCCCCTGCAGTAAATAGATTGTCTGCTGCCTGCTTGCTGTTTTTTCCACCTTGTCACCTTTCATAGGTTTTCATCTGCTGTATTGTCAATGGCAGCCTCCTTCCATGACTTAGTAGGAGAGGGAAAGCTAATAACTTTCTTGACCAATTTATCTTGGCTATCACAGAGAATCCCTTTCATTTCACTTATCAGTAATAGAAGCCACCAGTTGTCTTTGGAAATGCTCACATCTAATGTATTTATACACAGCTGCCATTTATTGATAAATAAGTACGCTGTAAATAATGGGAACATTTTAAGCACTATTTTCCCTTTGTGTCTTTTGGCAACTCATACGCTCTTTAGCAGATGTGCGAGCTCTGTGTAATGTAGTGTAGGAGAGTAGTTAAATCCTTCATCGATTGAATGCAAAATAAGTAACAAAACAGATGAAATTAACAAAGTTGTCATAATCTTTCTCACATTGAAAAGGGTTCAAGCAGCATAACCATTGAATTCGAACTTGATTACTAGTTGGAAGTGTTACACATATTTTTTAATGGAACTAGGGCAGCTTAACTATGCTCCGTGGTTTTTGACAATGAGAAATGAGACAAAAAGGATCGTTAATGATCAGGGTGTTCAGAAAGGCTTAAACTTCGTGTGAGATCTATAATTCTTCCTTCTGAACTTCTGGCCCTTGAACGAGGAGGCAGTTCTTCATTTTGAGAAATCAGAGTGGGGAAACATTTGAAATTATACTAAGATTCATTCAACTTCTGCTCAGTGTGTAGGTACAACTATAATGCAGTGAAATCAAAGATATAGGAGTAGCTATTAATATGTAACTCTTGTGCTACTTGAATATTATTAGGTACATTGTTGCGATGTCTGTCTTTCACGCTCCTTAATGTTGCAGCTTAACGTATTTGGGAAAGGCCTTTAGAAAGGCTCAGCTGGCCAACATTAGTGAGTACTGCAAGAAATTGTAGAGTAGCTCTCCTAGTTTCCTTATTCAGTGCTTTTTCCTACCATGTTGACTATGTTCTGTAGAACCGTGTGTGAAACTTATTCCTAGCAAACTCTGAGGGACAAGAAATTTAGGCTGTTTTCTACCAGTCATCTCTTCCCTCCTCTCTCCTCAGAGGAAAACAAGCAAGTTTATGTGTCAAGCCACCCCACAAATGAAATGCATGGAAAATGTTCATACTTAATTCAAGAATGAAATTCAGTACTGGAGGAGCCACAGTTACAATCTAACATAGCTCTTATCAACACCTGTTCTTCTCTCGGGTCTTCTCATATGCATTCCTGATTTATATACATTTAAAAATTATTCGCAAGCATTGTCTAAGACACACTGCATAGGGAGTTGTTATTCTTGTCCATTAAGGCCACTTATTGCAGCAGCATGAAGTCTAAGTTTACATGTTCACAGAAGGCTGGTAGAGAGGGTGATGCTTAGTTGCAAACAGTTGGGCAATGGGGACATAAAAATGAGGTGTACTGGAAGGTGACACTGGCACACGTGGGACTTATGGAAGCTGTACAGGAGCTTCCTTGAGTGCTTGTGGGAAGGGGAATAAAGCAGGTAACTTAAGCATGGAGCTTGAGAAATGGCTGCTACTTTTACACACCGGGGACTAATGTGGACTAATACCTCCCGCAAGTCTAGCATTATTAAAAGAATGTGTGAAGCTGCTATCTGTCCTGACTGGCTGAGTTGAAGTGGATCTCCTGTGAATCTGGCGTTGTTGATGGGGCACAGCTTTCTTAATGAGAAAGCAGAAAATAATCCATCTGAGGGACTCCAGAGCAGACACTGCTGGGGTAGCACAGCCCTGAGCTCTCAGAGAGGGAGAGGAAACACTGCAGCTCCTCTCTGGCACAGAGGGGAGAATGAAGCTTGACAGCTTGCTGCCATCAGAAAGACACAATAAACCAGTTACCAGGGAGATGTAGTCCCTGAGCCTCTGCTGCAAAACAGTTTTCACTCAGTGCTATTTCCAGGGTTGGAAATGCAAAGGTCTGTTTTGTGTATTTTATGCAAAGCAGATTGAAATCAACATCACACTTCACTTGACTCCTAGGAATTGAACAGAGAAAACATATAGAACTATGAACATATTTATTTTGGAGCAGTTTTCAAAGGAGATAATCAACTACCTGAGCCAGACTGCCGGTTTGGGTTTGGGGCAGATTTAGGATGAGGAAATCATTGCCTGTTTCAGTCTGTAACCTGTGAATCAAGCAATCTCCCTGTTGAAGTTCCTGCATGAAAGGGATGTTCCCTACCCCTTGTCCTGAGGAGGCTGCTGCAGGTACATGGGCATCCAGCCCTTTGTGCAGTGACAGTGCCGATCTTGGGTAGGATTTCCCATATTTTGCTCTATGGTAAGGAAAATGGTGAATTGCAGGAATTCCATGATTTGTTCTAGCAAAAACTCACCGACAGTGCAGCTTTCTTGTTTCCTGTGTGCACTGTGGGTTTGTTTGTGTAGGGCTATTCAGGCTGTGGCACTTCACAAAATGGTTGGGATTTATTTGCTGTAGTTGGTATGTTACCTGTGACGTGTTGTGAATGAAAGCAGCTTCAATGGGAGACAAAAACAAATGAATGTATGTATTAAGGCTCAGCAGAGATAAGAAAGGTTTGTTCTGTTGCCCTAACTTTAAAAGGTTGGTTTAAAGGTCTTTAATGTTGATGTTTAGCAAGCGCTTCTTGCTCTGGGAGCTTCTAACTCTAAAGCACACTTTTCTGTTTTGCATCCTGCCCAGCTCCATTTCATAGGAAAATGGCTTTTTCTCTGCTTAAAGCTGAGAGCTCCTGCCCTGGGGAATTCTGCTAGATACAAATTTTACAGTCCATATGATCCTTGCCACTGCTGAGCGAGTCTGTGCTGCCCCACACTGCTGCCTGCAGCCAGCACTACCTGAGCAGAGCTCTGTGACAGGAGCCATGTCTGACAGAGGCTGCAGCTGTTCTGCTCCAGCGTCAGGCCTGTTCTTGCTCTTACCTGTGTGTTCTCACAGCTGGTTTTGCATTTGCCAAGTGAAGCCACAAGAGGCACCTTCCTTCTGAAAAGCATCTGTCTCCAAGCTTTATTCTTTCCCCACACCAGCAGATTCCTTCAGTATTTTTCTGGCAAAATGTGTACAACTTCTGATTGCCCCTTGTAATAATATTGACTTCGTATCTCCTGTAAAGTCTTTCAGAGACAAATGGCATCGGCTGTGCAGTCCTCTCACCTCTTTCCTTACCGTATTAGTTTATTTGAGGGCAGGGCTTGTAAATTACCATGCGGATGTGCTCGTATCCAGGTGCAGAGCAAACACTGAGCACAGAAGGCAGGCAGCAGGTTGCTGGTGTTTAATTTCACAGTCTGGTATTTTCATTGCAGGAGCAATTTCATCCCTGGGTTTTTAAAGCCATTAGGAGTTTCAGGTGATCAAAATCAATCATAAAACAGAACTTGTTTGACTCTGACAGATGATTTCTTCTTTTATCCATGCACCCTCTGTCACCTTGATCCACATCAGAAATGTTAGCCTATCCCCTATTCCTTCCTCCTATTCCTGTGTCTATTTCCACCAAACAATATCTATGCCAAAACCTCCCACATGAGAGATGAAATTCACTTGACACTGAGTTTCTTTGCTTTCAAGTTCAGTGTGTGCCATCCTTTCCATCACAGGCAGCTGTGGCTGTTCAGCTCTAAGTGTCCCTTTTGGCTGTGGTTAGACAAGGAGTGGTCTCTAGCGTGGCTTGTTTAAGACTGCCAGAGTGCTGAAATGCTTCCTTTTGCTGTTACAGCCTTTCCAGCTGAGCTCCCCTCCTCATCCTGATCTCACAGGGCACTCCCACCCTCTTATGCCTCTGGCAGAGCAGTCGTGAACTTGCTGCCAAATTGTACAATTATAATGCTTTTCCTCACTCCTGACTGCAGCAACAAAACTACCATCTTACAGGATAAGTAACTCCCTGCCCACAGCTTGTCAGCTCGCTGTGGTGCCTTACCAGCAAATAATCTTAACACAAAGCAATCGTTACAAATGGGACCTGTAGATTATTTTCACAGTGAAAATCATTAGCAAAGATAATTAACTAAGACTGCGGTGATGAATAGCGCTGCACTACTGATCAGTGTAATAAAGAACAGAAGTCACTAATTACAGATAGCAAGCCTTGAAGCCAACGAGAAATTTAATTTAACATTGCTACACAGACTCCACACAGTCTAATGTAACTTTGCAATTATCATAATAAAATCTTGCCACAGACAATGCTTCTGGGAAAGTTCCAGGTACAAGGATGTGTGTCCATCAGGATAAAATGGTTTGTGATCTATCAGTTACAGCATCTTGAGAGAACAGATTAAAAACCTTGTGTCTGAACAGGCACTGTGCATCTGCCTCCCTCAGGCAGGTTCTGAGCTCAGGCACCATTCCCACAAGCTCCAAAGGTTTCAGCTTCCAGAGCAGAACCCTATTGCTGCTGTTAAAGATCTTAGATGTGCATTTTTACTACAGGCATCTCAGAATGTCTAGTTCAGCGTTTCAAAGCACCTTTTTCACTTGATGCGTGTCATGCTCCATCACATTAAAATGACGGATCCTGGGCAACACAAAGTGATGGGAACCAACCTCGTTATCCTCATGCACATAGACAGCAAACTGTGTTTGACACTGACTAGGAAATGGCCTTCAGCTGCAGTGTCTTCTGTTTCAACCTCTGAAAAGAGGCAATGTGAATTAAATGCTTGCACATTAAGGCAAACCTTCTTTCCTGCCGTCCAGCCTTCCTGTCGTGTGTACTTGAGGAGCGCATGAGTGTAGGATCACTGGTGTTTCCTGGTGTTGTATCTGTTTGAATAGGGTTGTTTTTCTTTTTGTCTTTATCTTTTAATCCACCGCATATTATTTCTGATTGCCAAAATGCAATGCCAAAAATTGCCAGAAAATGCGTTGCTTTGGTGGATGTGGGATGCCCCAGCATGTGGCTCTGCGCTACACAGTTGTTCATTCATTTCCCCCCTTTCCAGTGGGATGGAGAAGAGGATTAAAAGAAAAGAAAAAGAAAAGAATTTTTGAGTTGAGATAAAGCAATTTACTAAGACAGAGAAAAGGAACAGGATAATAACTATGATAAGATGAACTCCAGTCCCCTACAAACTCCTTCTACATGAAATCATATTGTATGGAATATCCCTTTGGCCAATTTAAGTCTGTTCCTTCCCAGCTCATTCAGCCATTCTCTGTGAATGGCCTTGGCCCTGTACAATACTGCTTGGCAGCAGCTATAAACATCAGTGTGTTATCAGTGTTGTTTTTCTCCTTGAACCAAAGCATAGCATCACACCTGATGCTCTGAAGAAAACAAGTGCATTCCAGCTGAAACTAAGACAGAGGTGAGGAGCTACATGAGCTGAGTGAAGGTGGAATAAGTAGGATTTTTGATAGCACGGCAGTGTTTTTACATGAGTACTGATTGTTTTGATGTTCACAAGGTTCTCCTGTAAAGTAAGACTAGATAAAAGGAGAGAGGAAAAAAGAGCCAATTTTCAGAACATGTAAGGGCTTAGCGAACATTCCTGGGTAACACATTATCTTCATGTCAGCCTGTATTGGAAAAGCATTAATATCCCAAAATTAGACAGATTTGGGGAAAGCTATCCATTTGAAAGCTTGGAGAATAGTAATTTGAATACATATCAATTCAGAAGACTTTGAGGAAACCCTTAACATCTGTTATACAAATGCCTGTCAGGAGCTGTCTGTCTCAAAGTGTTGTTGCCTCGAGGAAGGAACAGATCATGTGGCTTCAGAGGCCCTTACCAGCTCTATTTTGTGTATCCTTCTGCAATTACTGCTCAGATGACCAGTCATCTTGGCTGTACCTGTCACAGAAAGCTCCAGCATGGTTTAGTTGCTTTCTCATTCCTGCGGTCTCCAAGTTAGCTTGAAATAGCTATAATGCTGAATCTTAAAGTACAGGTGACAGCAATATGCTGATCAGAAGAAAGGGATAAGAAACCTTCCTCTCCAGAAGAGTGTCAAGCTGGGTTCTGGCCAGCTGCTGCCTGATTCTCATGCTCTTTGAGCATACCTGTGCTTGCTCTGAGCATTTTGATTCTGTATGCTTAATGCAGAGATGGGGAGCCAAGACTCAGCAGCTGTCTGTCACACTTTTTCAGTCCTGTGAGAGGGAATTGACCCTGCAGTGGCTTCTACCTGATCCTCAGGATCAGATACAAATACAGGGTCATGATAGTACCTTACAACTATGTTTGCTTCTTCAATCCGTACAGTGAGTCAACAGCCCTGGCTTGCTGGGAAACAGTGTAGTGCTTATGAGATACTTTTTATCGTGTTCATAATTCCACTGTGATCATTGTTTTTGCTGGTTTCCATTTGCAGTAGTATTTTTGGTAAGGCAGTTTCAAGAACTCTATGGGAGATATAAAAATGGAAGGCTAAAAATAACCTTCATTAAAAACTGATCTTTTAATTAAACTCCTAGAATTCATTTGAATATGAGTTAGTGTGACCAGACAAGAAAAGGTACAGATTGATTAAGCTATTACCATTGACATGATATGATATTAAACCAATAATACAAATGAGTTGAGCGCTCGCTAGAACATGAAGAGAGCAAAAGGTTGTGATCTACTGCAATGGAGTATGTGTCATAACCAAATGGAAAGTCACAGCACAGAAGTAGGCTGGTCCTCTACTGAATTTAAGATGTCTGTGTAGTGCTCTTGTTTAACAGAACTTGATGCTCTCGCTTCTCTGCATTTTGGTGTTACTTGTTTGGCAGGAGAATTACAGGTGATGCTTTAAACATAAAGTAAGGGCTTCCCTGTCTCAGAAAGCTGATGCTGTGACTGAGGGGTTTAACCACTGTGATGATAATAGGAAAGGGGTCAAGACACATGCTTTATGTATACGGTGGTCAAAGAAATCAAACAACAAAACACATACACACACACCAAAACAACCCCACATAGAATGAGTTGTGTCTTTTCATTAATGAAAGGAAGATGTACTCACTTTTGCTGTTGCTTTTTCTATTGGCTATGTAAGAGAAGTAGCTGAGGTACCTTTAAACATTCCATTTATTCAGGGCATGCAGACAAAATAAGCCTTCTGCGAGCAACTTGTTTGAGATATTTAATGTTTCTGAAATGATCTGGGTTACTTGCAGTAAATGTTGTCAAAATGAACTTGTCCCACAGGATATATCTATCAGAATTCTGACATTCCCCCCCCCCCCCCCCCCCCCATTTCTTTTTAACTATTATTATTATTATTATTATTATTTAATAGAGACTTATGTACCTATTTTCAATGCCTGCAAAAGGCAGAGGAATGAGAAAGTGAATTTAGTGTGTGTGATAGTGAAGTGCATGATACCGGTATGGGAGCTTTTGAGAACTCTCTCAATTCCTGATTAATTCAGTGTAAAACAGAATGAAGAGATTTGCACGGTAAGGTGGATGTTATATGTTCTCAGGTTTATGACATTGTCTATTTGTAAGTCCCCTCCTATTGTAAGGAAGCTCAGAAGCTATGGGTTCTTTGGTTGGTTGGTTCGTTGTTTTGTCTTGTAAATACCATACCCGTTCTGTTTTTATTGTGAAGTCAAGTGAAACTGACTTGTTTGGAACGCCTCAAGCTGCAACAAAACAAAGTTTCTGGTCTGTAGCCAAAGAGCTGTTTCACTCCTTCCTTTGTTTGTCTCAATTTATCCTTGTGTCTAGAACATTCAGAAAAACATCATAAGTTCTAAGGTTTGATTATAATGGCTAATTTATGTAGGGAAGAATGCAAACAGATTTTAAACTAATGTCTTTTCTCATGTTCCAGTATCAATTACAAACGATACGTATGTCCCAGTATAATTTTAGCAGCGAAGCACAGATTAAGTGAATGGTGTGGAGATGAAGTAGCTCACTAATGATCCATGTTGCAATCCCTGAATTTCTTTCAGTTAAGTTCATTTTAATAAAATACAAAAAGAAAATGCCTGAAATGAACTCAAAGGAATTACGAATTTGGTAGCTTATAATGACATTTCTATTTCAACAGCTTCTCACGTCCATAATTCTACACAAAGGAGATGCAAATGTGTACCTGAGGCCTTCATTCTCTTCTAATTTATATTTCATTTTGAGGGGCAGATCTCTTAACAGTCTCATTGCTCAAACTTAGACTGTCAAAGTTAAAATGATTCAAGACCAAACACCACATTGTCATGATACAGAATGCTGTCAGAGCGTATGCACTTAAAAAAGCCATTATCTTTTAAGCTAGCGCAGCCTGCGGTGTGCTCCCCCAGCTGTCCCAAGACAACCTCTGTGAGCAAGATTAATTAAATCTCTCACCATTGCTGGTCGGTGGTGACATTTCCTTTCTGCAAATCCAACTTTCACATTCTCCCTGTTAAAGCAAGTTAAGTTGGCTTTTGCTGTCCCATACTCACCGTTTTTAAGACTTGCCAATTCAAATGGTTTACTGCTATGGCTGAATGTTAGATAAATCTCCTACCCTCATGCGGACCAGGAAGAAATGCCTGAGTTCGGAGGAAACAGAAGACTTGTCAGCACTTAGTACATTCTGTGCATAAGGAGACATTTAAAAAACAAAGGAAAGAAAGAAGAAAGAACACACTTAAAAAACAAAGCCATCTTTGATATCTTTATTAGGAATAGACCTTTGGCATTCTAGAGTCAGAGACCTGGGTGGGTTGGGAAAGTTAAAGGGGTAATAGACTTTACAGTAACTGATGTGGTATGGATTTGTGATTATTTGATGAGTGTCTTTGAAGGTACTGATAAATATGCATATCCGAAGAAAGAAGAAACACAAACACAGCACAAAAAATGTTACTGCATTAGTGCCTTTTTAGAGGTGAAATCTGCATTATTTGGTATTCCATTTGAAGGAAGAATTAAAAAAGAAAAAAAGAGAGAGGGGCATTGGGAATGCCATCTGATGCACTGAGAGCTCCCCAGCCCAAAGACTTCTCCTGCATTCAGTAGCTTTTACTTTGTGCTCGGTGGTGGGGATTGGGACAGGAAAATGAATTGCTTTGGTTCTGTCTTGCTGAGAAGGTAATCCCCAGTACATAATCAAGAAGGAAAAGTGGCAGCTTTTCTCAACACTGAGAGGAGCTGCAATGAAACATGTCGATGTCTCCTGTTAGTACAGAAGGATGCGATTTAAGTTAGTGCAGTTTAAAAATAGATAAACAGGTGGAAAACAGATTGACACTGTTTGCAGAGATGAGGCTATATGTGCAATACCTTTAATAGCAACCTGCAAACCCACAGGGGTGGAATGCTGCTAGACAGCAAGAATGGATGCAATTGTGTCAGTCGTATCTGTTATCAGAATATTACTTGGGATAACTGGCTGTGAGATAGGAAGATGATAGAAGTTTAAATGAGAAGTGGTTTTAAATAATGTGTGTCTGTAGAAAAGTGTGTGTTAGTTTTCACATATACCTTGTATCTACTGTCTTATCTGAGTAATAGACCTTCATGAGAAATACATGAAGTACTGTATTGTTCTCCTTGGTAGCTTACTATTTTAGCAAGTGTATTACCATTTTCAGCTGAACAGATAAAGAATTAACATTGATTCTATGAAAAACTAGGTTATTATGATTTACAATGTAATATCCTCCAATTCCTTAAGAACTTGGAAAGTGGGAAATGCTGGGTTTTCTTTGTGCTGGTTTAAATTGCAATTAGATTCCAGCTGGAGACTGCAAAACACAGCAGAGCCCTTGCAGGGAGAGTGTTTGCCTTGGCTTCTATTTTGAGAATCCTTAGCAATATCACCTTGTCGCAACAGCTGTTCTGAGAGCTGGGATTGGTGTGAATTTCTCCTCTGCTGCCTGGCAAACTGAAAAGTTGCAATACGTTTTCGGTTCATTTTAGGTTCAGGTATCGCTAGAAGCAATCTTCTTCATGTTCATCAAAAGGAACGAGATGCTGGGCTCGCAAAGCAGAGATTCAGGAACTTAGGCAAACTGCTCTCAGTTGGAAGCCACAACTGGGACCTTACTGCAAAAGCACCAGGCAGCAGAAAATCTGTTGCTAAATTAGCCAGAATAAATGTCCAGAGGTACAAAACAGCTGCCAAGTCACTCCTTGGATATGAGCGGTAGGCTGGCAGTAGGCCTGAGAAAAGGTCTGAACAAACAAAAACAAACTCAGAACCTGTGCCATTTCAACGATGTGCTAATCTGCTCTCTTGTTTGGCAGTAAAAGCTGTCCTAGCTGTAGATCCTCAGCCACACTCTTAGCAAACTGATAGCCTTGGTTACCAAATGGTAGGTGAGTAGGAGGGCTTTCTTTGGAAACTCTGGTGGCTTGAATGGTGAATGAATGATGGGAACGTTTGAGACTGGACATTAATTAACTTAGGGGAAGATTCTGCCTCTGCTGTTTGGCAGGTTCTTGCTCTCACTTAAGCATTTTGGTTCTTGGCAAAACCAAGGACCTTCCTGATCAATGCATCCAGGGCATCTTTTCATGTGGTACTGAAAACCCGAACCTCTAAGACTTTCTTAGTTACCCAGCTGAAATCTTCAGATCCAGCAAAAATATTCTTTATGTCACCATACTGAATGATCTGTCCGGTTGCTCAGACCCTTGAGAAGAAGGTAGGAGACACAGGAACCCAGGTTCTTCTTTCCAGAACGCTCTCATGGCCTCTGTGCTCTGGTGCTGACTGGGAGCTGCCACGTGGTGCTGGGAGCTGCTGTGCTCCTGGGACAAAGGCTATATGTGCAAGCATCCCAGAGGGAAGCTTTCCAGGAACATTGCATGTAGAAAAGATGAGTTAGAAAAAAAGAAAGTCATTCTAAGACAGATAGAACATTCACATTAATTCTAAAGTCTTTTCTCAATTTGAATACAAACTCTTTGCCTTTTGAGGGGATCTGATTTCAAGCCACCTTCTTTTTTTTGTCTGAAAGCATAGATGAAGAATAGCAGTTTCCTGCACACAGAGCATAGCAGTCCATCATGAATTGATGTCTGCAGCTCCAAGCATCCCTCCTAAGGTGTACTGACGGAGCCTCACAGCAGGGTGGCTTGAGGCTTCTGTGCTGCGATTAGCTAGCTGATGCCTGCCTCAGATTAAATATCGGCCTGAGTATGGCAGAAAAGGAAATGTGCTTTGCTTTCTGTTGCAAGCCCTGACATCAATTCCTGCAAACACTTGTAGGTGTCAATAGGACGAGTCTCTATGTTATGGTACCCACATACCTTCAATTGCTTTGCCTAAAAGCCAAGACTCAGTAGCACACACAGAACTTGGTTGGAGCTGGGATGACCGCACTGATGTCACTGGTACAGTTAAGCCCGTCCCCGTGCTGATGACATTAGGGATTCATTTGCTGCTGCCTAGAGGACAAAGATGCAGACAGAGCCAGTATCATGGGATACTCTCTATAACAGTTGGGCTTTTTCTTTGTGTATTGGAAACATCGCTAAAGTCAGTGTAGACACTAACAGTGAGCTATAACTAGGTATGTATTTTAATTGTGCTTATTTTTTGAGAGTATCTATATGACATCATTTGCAGCAGTTCAATAGCCATTGTTTATGATGCCTGAAACTACTGGGCTTATCATTAATGTGCCTGTGTTGCTGTAAGAGGAAAGCAAGTATTTTGAACGTACAGATGATCTATTACTGAAAAATTAGAGCAATTAGTCAGAGCAAAATTAAGTTATCTGTATCATCACCACTTTGCAGATTTATTTTCAAAGACTTTTCAATCAATTGCTTGGCTATTAGTACTAAGAAATTAAATAGTTCTTCCAAACATCTAATTGTAGACAGAGATGGAAAGAGTTCCACTGGGAAACCCTTTCAGATGGAAGAGTTCCAGTCAAGTAACATATGTATTTCTATTCATTAGCAAAGTACCAAACTGACCAGGTTCATCAACCTCTTTCTGCAGAGCTGTGAAGGATTCTGGATCCCTCCATATCATTGTGCAGGGAAAACTATATGTGGGGCACTGTTGTCAAATTGAAGTGTGGTCAGGTGCTAGAGAGCCCACCGGTACCCTCAGTCCAGAATTAAACCTGGTGCCGAGATCATCTATTCAGTCTGTAGAGTTTGAACCTGCAGTAGCGATTCTGATACCAAGGGAAGTTTATCTCTTCAGAGAACTGACATAAAAGCAGAATTCACATCCACTATCTGAATATTTTAGTTGTTGCTAGGCCTCTGCAGCTCAGCTTGGAAAGTCAGTTTTCTTCTCTCATTAGTGATTAAGTGGGTTTGTGTGAATATTTTACTCTTTAATGTTTGTGAGATATTTTTTGTTTGCACCAAAATACCTCTTTCTCTCCAGAGAACAAAGATGATAGATTTTCTGGCCATATGGCTGCAGCAAAGTGGTTTCCCTGGCAACTGTAACCCACAGAACTCCTTAAAACTTTTTTTTTTTTTTTTTTTTTCCCTTTGTGGATTTTTAAGCGGTTGATCTCAGGATCTTGTCATCTTCTTCGAAATCATTGCAGCTGTGGAACAGAGGTTAACCATGGAGGTCTCTGAGTGTGTTAGGGCCCTGGGTGCCTTCAACAATCTGGCTTCATTTGCAATGATCTGAAGGTTCTTTCTCCCTGTGGATATTTAGCATATTCTTCATGGGGTTAGTGTGGTAGTGTTCACATAACCACTGCTGAAAGCTGTCCAGTATGATTTAGACAAACCAGACAAACACAAAACCAGTGATAGATGAAACACGAAGCCAGTGGGGCTGCACAACCATCCTCTTGCAGCTGGCTGGCTTGCATCCTGTACAAGAGGTACAAGAGCTGGGACCAAGCTGCAAGTTTCCTACTTGCCTCTTGTGCCATGCAGGGGCAGGACAGGAGAGGGAAAAGCAAAGCATGTATTGCTGGTTCTTAATTTATAAGTAAATAAGCAAGCTTGATTGCCCAATAGAAGTGACAGAACTTTCAGGTACAGCTTCTGTAGCAGATCAGCAACTTCAGTGAAGCCTTCACTAACTGCACCATCACAGGTGTTACTGCAGGAGATTTATCTCAACTGCTGCGCATTTGGACAAACATCATGCCAGTGTCAAGTTGTAAGGATGAGATGCTAGCTGCCTTTTATGCTTGGTAATCCAGATGGTGCTATTTGTTGGGTGTGTTGTACCTCTGACAGCCATCACACTGATTTCTCTTTCTTCTGGTGGTTTTGTTCTTTCTGATCTTGTTTTGAAGATAATTAGTAGTCTGAGTATTGAGCAAATGATCAGCCTTTTTGTAGTAATAGTAAGGTAGTAGTTTAAAGAATAAGTTAAGTTTGCTATGATTATCAGAAAAATCATTGAGAAGAACAAAAGTCCTGCTAAACTGTGTGAGTTCTGAAGGGCCCTTGAAGGGATTCATGGGCTGATAAGCTCAATGTTGATACAACTAAATGCTGGTACAGGTGGTTTTTGTGGTGCCAAGCTGTCCATTTTCAAAGGAATCACTGATACTTTCTAGATGTACAAGGAAAACGCATTCATCTACTTTGTACATACCATATTAATTCCAGATACTAGGAATTCCATTTATTTCTTCTGTGGATTTATTCCTATCTTTCCCTAGATGAAAGCTAGCAAGATAAGATGCTTCAGGAAGTGGGCCAGAGCTCCTTTTCTAAAGCAGTCAAACTATATAAGAAGTTATAGATATATATATAAATGCATGTGTGTATATACACATACAGTATATTTTATCTTTGTTCATTTTTTCCTCTCTTCCGTAAACTTTTTATAATACTGCAATTCTTTTAAGGAGGGCAATTTGGAAACCACCTGAATTAATCAGTAAGTTGTCAAAAACTCATCAGTTGTTCCATTCAAATATTAATAATGTTTTTCAAACTCCTGTTTTCTTTCGGAGTGAAATCAACAACAACGACAATCCAGAATGCCACGCTGTAAACAAATCCCACAGGCGCACTCATCATTAGGCAGTAAAGCACATAGGACAACAGATGCTGGATGTGAAATTTTGCAGGATAATAAATGTGTTCAGTGTCCCCAAGAAGAAGATTTTAAAGAGCGTTTTCTGCAGAGAGCTACATAATTCATCCTCAAAACCTCTCTGTTTTACACAGCGTGTTAAACGCAAAAACACAAAAGACTATTGGAATAAATAGTCATAATATGCTGCTAAAGTAGGGGGTTTTAGAAATAACCAAACAGTTTAGCATAGTTAATTACACAGGAATATGAAACACTGCCTCAACATTTAACTCTTTATTCTATGCTTTTTAATTGGAGTGCTGTTGGAAACAAATGGAGGACATTTTCTCTAGAAAACCTTGAAAGCAGAGTGGAGCACGGGGTTCTTAGCAGTGCAGTTAATTTTACTGTCAGCACTGGGATATTTGCCTAAGCGTTTGAGGCATCCTTCTCTTTAAGAGTAAAAGTCTGAGTCACCTCTGGAGCAGCTTTTACATTATTTTTCCTATCCATTCGAACATGTTATCCTTTTAATTATTTCTCAGATCTAAGTCATTCAGTATTTTCTTATGAGCCAGTGGATTATGATTTCCACACGTATCCCAGTGGGCAACAGTAAAGAACTCAAAACTGAATTTACCTGTCTTATCCTGCTTCTCTGGCAATCAGAGAGCTGGAGCAGTTCTCCTATGAAGACATGCTGAGGGAGCTGGGTTTCTTTAGCCTGGAGAAGGCTGCTAGGAGACCTTGTTGCAGACTTTCAGTGTTGAAAAGAGGATTATAAACAGGAGAGAAATTGACTTCTTACTTGGGTAGACAGTGATAGGACAAGGGGGAATGTTTCTAAGCTCAAGAAGAGAAGGATGTCAGGGGAAAGTTCTTCACAGATAAGTGGCGAGGTGCTGGAACAGGCTGCCCTGAGAGGCTGTGGATTTTCCACCCCTGAAGGTGCTCAAGACCAGGCTGGATGGGGCCCTGGGCAGCCTGGTCTGGTACCAGATCTGGAGCTCGTTGGCCCTGCCCATGGCAGAGGGTTGGAACATGACTATCCTTGGGATCCCTTCCAACCCAAGCCATTGTATGATTCTGTGATACTTCCACATATGACAGCTTGGTGGATGCCAGATGCAGTTGTCCTCCTCCTTCTGACTTCAGGGCTAACATAAGTTGCTGATCTCCTTTAAAAAAGTAGCTGGACTATCCTAAGAGCTATAAAGAAAGCATCACGTGGTTGTGGCCTCTATTTATTAGGAAAACATAATCTTGAGTTATAGTTTAATGTAGGATTGAATTTCAGACAGCAGTCCTGCTGTTGCCTAATGTTGTGCTGTGGTGGTGGAGTTGGCCGTGGGCAAGCAGCTGATGTGGGATCAGGATCAGCTCTGCATGCTCACCTGCTTCAGGCTCACTCCCCACAGAATGGCACAGAAATGGCTGTGATCCTCAAGCACACAGCATCCCCACCATGCTTTTTTTTACATTTATCCTGTATCTGTGCATCATTATTTCTTGCATTCTTGTGAGACCAGTTGATGAGGATGTCTTGTCTGCAGTTTCTCATTTAACTGTTACCAACCCAACCCCTAGACAAGAGTCATGAATATTAAAAGTTCTTTCAACTCATATCATTTAGGCAGGGTAACGAAAGTGCTAAGTTCCTTCTGGGTGCTGTCAGGTTTATTAAATGATATTGTCAAGACAAGGGCTGAAGCATAGGTCCTGAAACTCTCTATGTTTATGGCAAGTTGTAAAGGGATTTCTGAACAAGACAGAATTTCTCTCTCACAGAGAAGGTGTTCCTGTGAAAAAAACTGAAAGATAAATGTATTACAGTTTGGACCCACAAGTGTGTATTTACACCTTCTGCAGAAGTGTTCTGATGTTCTGTGCCAGATACTTGTTAGCTTCATAGAGCAGGCTGTGTAGCAAGTTGTCTTATTAATAGTTTCTCTCTTGCAGAACACATATTTCCAGGTCCACTAATGCATGCTGAATGCTATTATTATTTTACTACTTATTTTACTTCAGGTTTCTTATTTCTTAGCCTCTCTTTTGCCATTCTTTATCAACCCCAATTAGGTCCCTGTTTAGCCTCACAAGCTCCGCTGGTGCTCGTTCTTTCTTAGACCAGTGTGAGTGATTTTCCTTCACAGTGAAATCCCACATGGAGCTTTTTGCCATGTAGTATGGTGGTTGTTAAAGAACTTTTCCAGTCAGTGATTGACTGGGGAATGGATGGCTGTGGTATTATAGCACGGGAACGTTTTCTTGGCACAGAGGTACCCACATTAAGAGCCTGTAGATGTTACAGGATGGGAAGTGTCACTTATGAGACTCACTCCTGTGTACCTGTTGTTGAAGCACGGTTTATGGAAAGATTCTAAGGACTGAGACAGTATGGCTATTTTAATATCTTAAAATGATATAATGACTATAGATACTTCTTGAATAGTGGCTTTAACTAATGGGATATTTGGATGTTACAGTTTGAGCATGGGTACAATGAGCTCATAGCTTTAGCCTGTGCTTCAAGTGCAGCTTGTAGTCACCTAAGGAAAAGGTGATGAAGGATCACCTCTTCATTTTATGTAGGCAGCATCTTAACATCAAGCCTCCTAGGGTTGTGCTTTTGAAAGTGTGATGGAGATAAACTCACAACAGCTACCAAGTATTTTATCTTATTTTTCACTACAGTAAAGCTCTGTACAGTGTATTTAACTCAAATTCTTCTGTATTCATTCTGCTCCTACTGCTACACATACAATAAGAGCCAAGGCTAAGGTGTCAGAAAAGATCTTCACACTTCCAGGATATTTGTGTATCGTCCTTGAAGAGAAATTCGGTTGTACTTTACTGGTTCTGTGGCACAGTTTGGAACTGCTTGGTTTTCCTTGCTTCTGATGCTATTTTATTTTCTTTTTGGCACTATCATTTTGTGAAATCATTTGATAATATCCATTTCTCTTATCACTGTGCTTGGGCATTAAGTCAGTATTAGGGAGATGGTCACTATCAGAGAGAAGCTGTCACATTTAAGTTGTAGTGCGAGCTTTTCAGAGAAATTGCTAAATAGTCCTTGACTGAACAAGGCTGATTCAACTGGGTGAAACTGAATGTATCAGTTGGCAGAATATCAACAAGCTGGAAGTCTTCTCTAAGGCAGCGACTTCTGGCAGAGGAGTGCTGCTGGGAAGGGAAGTGCTCTCGTCTCCGAGTGCTGTGCCAAAGGAAAGTTTTCGCTTCAGAGCAGTCCAATATCATTTGTAGAAATGCTCTTGTATGACAGGAGAGATGCTGGCCTTCTGTTTATTGGTAAATGTTGAATTATTCAGGGCAAACAACCTTACAGAAGGAAAGATCAAGTTTGAACTAAAATAAAATCTAGATAAGCTGAATATTTTAATGAGTCCCAGTGTGAAGTTAGAGAGTGGGGACGCTTCGCTTTGGATCCCGAACATAGCACAGGCCTATGCTGTTTGTCAAAGCTGATCCCGTGGGCAGATCTGTGAGACCGCAGCAGAGGCACAAAGCCACATGGACAACTTCTGTCCCCGTGGAAATGAGCCTTTTTCTACCTGGAGCAGCTTTCTCCTTTCTAAAGGTACAGACTACAATACATAATGCCAGGCTGTTGCAAATATTAACTTGGCACCTTCTTGTGACAGTTGGGACACAATTTCTAACAATAGACAACAACTGTCTTCAGTTTTCTTGTTTGTTAAACAAAATTTGTCAATTCTGGTATAACTGACATAAGATTGATGCGGGATTTCTGTTTCTTTGCTGTGCTACAGAGCAGCTACATCATAATCATCTAAAGCATTATTTGCTAAATCACTGCTATTGCTTCTATGAAGAAATTTTTCCGTAGGAAGTTTAAAATGTGATTTGAAAGCAGGGTGAAAAGGCAGGGAGGTCCTGCAATGTGAGCGTAAGGAGAAATGAATAGTAAGGAAGAGAATGGTTTTCTATCTTGATATTCATTTTATTTGCTGCCAGCATCTCTGTCAGTTTGTCACCACAGCTGATGTTTTCTTCTCTTCCATTTACACACATATTTAAATTGATCAATATTTGTATTGTGCTTGCTGGCATAATCTTATCATTTGTACGCTTACACAAGGGTAAGTTCCATTTCTTGGTATTGATCCTTATCCTACACTGAGAAGCAAATAAAAGTCGTTCTGTCTGCCAGGGCTGACCTTTAGTGTAATTTACATATTGTCTCTAAAATTGGATGGCAGCACAGGGGAAGAGAAAGCAGAAGGTGGTTTTGCCATTTGCTTGTCTCCAAGAAATGTGAATATCCCACTGTGGAAGAGTCAGCAAGCAGAGCAGAAATGGCACAGGCTTCTGTATAGTAAATCCGAGCTTTCCATTGGCATCAGTCTTTGTCTTCAGCCTGCAGACAGGATTTATTCTGATCCTAAGTTTCCCATGAGAAGAAAAGTCAACATGTCTGACTATTCCTGTCAATCCTACTCTCTCTCTCTTTCTTACCCCCCTTCAGTTTTCTAATTTAGACGATTCATTGCTGGCTACTTATTTGTTTGTTTAGGTTTTTATTCCTGTTCTGCAGAGGTAGTTGAGCACAGATTGCTGTGATATTTAGTTTTCGCTGTTTCGTTCTTGTCTTCATCTTATGAGAAAACCTTCCACTGCTTGTAAAGTCATACAACACCCCATCCTGCTCCCTTAAGTCGGTTAATATTTTTGACATAGCCATTGCAAAGTGAGAATCTCACTCGAGTTCTGTTATGAATATGATTTATGTAGTAATGTGAGTTTAACTTATTTTAATTTATGATGGTTGAGGAAATAATAAATGTTCTGCGTGATGCATTTTGCCTTAAAGATTCCTTTGACTCCAGTGTCCCCTGCAGTTTATTTACTAACAGCATCCAAAATACCTCAGAAAATGAAGATAAATAAGATGGTTCATCTCCATTTTTAGTTTCTTCTAGCAAATTCTCACTTATCCGAGTAAACGAACAGCTCAGCAGCCACACAAGATTTGTTTGTGTTGTTATGGGCTGCCTATGTAATCGTTTCCAGTGCCAATGGAAACCTAAAGAAAAAATGTGCCAAGCTGCAGCTGGAGCGCTACAAACAAACCATGACATTTGGTGAGAGTTTAAATTAACATATGTTACAGCAGGCAACAAGGAAACAGCTGGGAAATATGACAGCTGTTATCCATAAATAATGTTACATTATCAGCAACTATATTTATATGGGATTTTATTGGGTAAAAATGCAAATAAGTATTTCATTCCTTAACGTGACTGCACTGTAGGAAGAAATCTTGGCTATCTCCAATGTGCACTTGGCTATTTTCAGCATGCTTCATGTGCTGTACGAGCAGCCTCAGTGCTTACCAAGCTGACATCTGAAAATTCAAAGCTTATGAACAGTGACTGAAGGTCCACTTTTGGAAAGTGATGTTCCTGAGCTTCAGAACACATTCTCTGCCATTAACACAGAAGGCATCACTAGTTACTCTTTAACCAGCATTTCGTGGTTACTGGTGGTAATTCTTAACTTTTACAGTTCTTTCTGATACAGCAAGATACAAGCTTGGCAATTTTCCTTATAATATCTGTTACACAGATGATGGAAAATAAACGTGAGATAATTCTATGTGCAGCTGTGTAGATAATAATTGATCCTTTCCAAAAGTGATGGCACCTGCAGAATCAGCGCCGGCAAAAACTTGCACTGTGTCAGTTATTCACTTGTTATTATTCACTGCTGTGTGGAAATAAGCACTGCCTTCATAAGTACTTCCCCTAGAATTTTAGCATGTAAAGGAAGAGTTCACAATCTTCCTTAGGAAAACAGTGTTTTCTTTGTGAAGCTAGATGGTTATTTGTTGTAAATGGAAAGGCTCGTATTGGCAACAGCTTATGCTAAGCAAAATATTCACTGGGAATATCTGGAGCTTAAAAACAATGACATGAAAAAGGGTCTTTTCATCATCATCACACTCAGCATATTGCTTTTAAATAGTTCTGTAGTAAAGATAGATACATTAAGAGACCCGTTTAATTTAGGCAATTGGCCAAGAATGCGCAGTGATGTTGTTTACAGTTTATTAATGCTGAAGAAAGTGAAATTATATTCAGTTTTTGCATCTGGAAAAAGAGGGGCTTGTAGAAAGGTCAGACTGTTGAAACATGATTGTAGAACCCAGGTTCTACAAATGCAGAAGCTGAGATCCAGAGGAGCACAGTAAAACTATTCGTAGAGTATCTAATAGGAATCTGACCTGGATTGTTTATCTGCTCTCAGAATGCTGTATCACACCCCTTCCCATATGAATTATTATATATGTTGACTCTCTTTAAACCGAACAAAGGCAATATGAAAATAGGTAGAGGCTGGAAAAAATAATTGTAACTTTAAACCAAAAATTGGCATACCTGACCTAGAATTACTTTCAGTCAATTTGCAATGCCTCATGTGAAGAAAAGTGAGGATCCATATAAAGTAACCAATTCGTAGCAGCAATGACACAGATTTGCAAAGCTGTACTAAATTACTACAGTTACTAGGGGGGAACAAATTGGGTCATCTGTCATTGAAGAGAGACTTTTCTACCTGTAATATTTCTTTCCCCCACTCTCAGCACAGTGAAAACCAGTTACTGGCCATCCTTGCTATCCTGACACGTTCTCTGTAAGAGCTGGCAGTATTAGTGGGCACATCTGGGAAACAGGACACTCAAAATAATCCATCCTTTCTGTTTGAGATTTTTCCCTTAATTAACCTGTTGGTGTCCTGATGGTAAGAAGTGATAAAAACTAATTAACATCTTAATTTGATGGTGACAGAAAAGGCTGCCTGCCCTGCTTTGTCCCAGAGGGCCTAAATATATATGTGTATAAATTACCTGAGGACTTTCTGTGGGAATTGGGGAGCAAAAATGAAGACAGAACTAAGTATGTTCCAAGCAGTCTCCATCGGGAGGGAGGGAATGTTTCCAAAGAGGAGGGAAGTGAACCCAGTGCTGTAGCACTTGCAGATATATGCAGGATGAGCAATACCAGTCTAATCCCTGTTAGAACAGTCCATTAAGATTTTGAACATTAATCAAAGTGTGTTGCAGCTCTGTGAGGGCATCATTATAGTCCAGAGATCACTGTTTTGTAAAGATCTAACATCTTATTTTCTTTGGCTTGAAAATTTGTTGTAAATGGATCACTACCATCCATTTCCAAGGCACATGTAGCACTGGTATAGTAAAATTCAAATTTCAAAGGAGAGAAAGTGAATTAATTCCTCTAACAACGTCTTGAATCAGAAATTACAAGCTTAAATTCTTGAGATCAGTCTTCAGCTTGGTGCTGATGACAAACTCTTCTTGTCTTGGTTATCCTTAAAAAGTTTCTCATAGAAACCTCATGGGAAGATGTTTGTTTTCCTCTGGGACTCCCTTATAGTTGCAGGATCTGAATTTTGACAAACCACTAACAGTGAAAAATCCAGCCCAAAAGAAATCTGAAAAGGGAGAGCATCCCAGTGAACATGGAGCTTAGTCACACAGCCATCAAGGTGCGCTCAAGGTTTTCTGCCAGCTAAAATGAAGTTGTAGAGTGGACTGTTCTGGGAAAGTGTTGGCACTGTTTCTGGCTGTAGAAAGCCTGAAGACATCCATTATTAAAGCTGTGATGCAATGTTACTTTTGATCTTGTACCCCAAAGAATTACTGTCTGAGCATCACAAATATTACAAGGCATGTCTGTCCCATGACTTGTAGAGTCTGCAGACATGGGACAGGTGGGTTTGTCCTTCCAAACTACATTACATACCCTCAGTTAATCTCTTTCTCCTGATGTTCTGATTTCCAGTCTGAAATAACAGCACTGAACTAGAGGCCAAGTAATACAACACACTCCAATATGATCTGCATTTATTTTTAAACAAGGAGAGATTGAATATTTGTTCTTGTTCCCAATAGCAACAAAAAGGATCCAAGCATTTTGGTAATTAACCTGACTGCAAATGCAAATTAGCGATCAAACTGTTTCTTCAACTGGTCTGTGTAATCTAAAAGTGGTTCTCTAGACAAACAGAAATCAAGGACGTAGTTTCTGTGTCTCGCTTTACGCGCTGAAAAAGAACTGCTCTGAGTTCCTCAGGCAAGTCAGGAGAACCCAAACCATTACAGAAGTGCGAGGCCTTTAAGGGTAATACATAAGAATATTACTAAATAAATCTGACTATGTGAGCAAATGTGAGTTTTAGTGCATGGTCTTAAGATATTCGACTAGTGCTCTGTAGCACGCTTGCTGTAGGAAGTGATGAGACTGCTGTGAAACTGAAAGATGGAAAGCATGTCTTTGAAGTGAAGCAAAGGATGTCACCATTAAGTGACGCTGGTTAGGAGGAAATTGCTTCCCACAGTACAGGTTCATGCACTGTGTAAGAGGTGAATATGCATAAATGTTGTAACTGAATCTCATTTATTGGAAGTGAGTAACTGAATAATCAGTATAAATGTTTCTAAAGCTAAAAGGAAGTAAGAATACACAGTCAACTGAAAGTAAAAGCATTACTTTCAGAATAAAGTTAATTACAGATGGCCATTAAAGATGGTGCAACTATGTGAGGCATGAAGTGTCAAGCATGTTTTTTCTTTTTGGGCCTATAGACTAGAGGTAGTTTAATCTCTGGTCTGTAGTTTGTTTTATTTGTCACAGCCTAATTCACACTGCTCATCTCTGCTGCTATTTTTTGTTTGTTTGTTTTAAAGTCTAACTTGGTCACTGTATCATCTACAAAGTGCTCATTTGTTTTATTCCATAGCCTTTGAATAAGGACTGACTGATCCAAGATTTGAAGCAGATTAGAAGTCTCTTGTTCTCTTTGACAGCTCTTTCACAAAGCAAAAACTCACGCAGTACTAACTTGAGTAGATACTAAATTGAACCTTTAGAATATTACCTTTGACTTAAATATTTATAAAATCATAAGTGACCACATTCTGATCCAGACTGACAGATGCAGTCGTATTCTATGGGCAGTGTAGTCTGACAAAATGGCATCTATCATGGAAGCATGTATGGACCGTAAATATGGAACTGAGTTCCTCCACGTGGAAAAAATGGCACCCATTAACATTCATTGACACTTGCTGAACATTTATGGAGGCAAAAAGTGGATGTGAGTAAAGTGATGCAGTAGATGGTGTATGTCAGCAGTATCCACAGCAATGTGAAAGACAAGCCACATCCTTGGATGGGCATGCACAGCTGTCACATCACTAAATGAAGAGCATATCCATCTGCTCATCCACACAAATTGCTGTATTGCTACCAGGAAACTGCATACAGAGATGAATATCAGTCTTGATGCATTGGAAACAATGGTGGCAAGAGTGGAACATCATAAAATTTGTTCCAGGTGTGTCCCATGTATGCTCACTAAAGGTAGTGTAGACAAGTGGTGGGATGTGGTGGGAGTGTGGAATCTATTAATGGAGCATCAGTTGGAGTTCCTGGTCTACAGCTCTGGTGAAGAAGCTCTGCTACCTTTCCTCTAGCATGTTAACTGCACCACTCAGCTTGGTGTGGCCTGCAAACTTGCTTAGGGTGCACTTGACTCCACTCTCCATGTCGTCTGTAGAGGTGTTTAATAACACCAGTCCCCATAGTGATCCCTTAGGAGCACCACTTGTCACTGGTCTCCACATGGACATGTTGCCATTGGCTGCAAGGCTGCGACTCTCTGAGTGTGACCATCCAGCCAAGTTAAGGACAGTACACAACAAAAAAGTCCAAGTGTCTTAAGGTATTAATTTGTTTTTTCTTATTTTCATTTGAATTTCCATGAGAGTGCATGAAAAATGCAGACGGGACAGATATATTAATGAAAAGGAGAATGTTTGTCTCTATACTGACATTTCACTCATCCAGAGGAACATCAGACTGTTTTCTTCAGGGAGCTGAGTTACTGCATGCACAGACATGCGCAAGTAGTGCCTAGTGTTTTGGCAAAGAGACAGTAGTACTCCATTTTCTCTCGTAATTATGTCATTAACACATCTTGATCTTTTCCTAGCCATGACCTTAAATTTGAGAGTTCCCTTTGGTTTTTGACATTTCTTGTGTTAGAGAGCAAGCACCATTTGAAATGTTAATAGAGAAGGAGAAGCGAGATATCAGTTCGTGCAGTGAAACAGATTACTGATCATGGGCTCTTTAATGTGAAGTAAGTTTGCTGCTGCCCTTTGGGATAAATGCCATTATAAGTGATGTGGAGATATTCCATGAGTGTTATTAGGATTGTCCTATTACTCATCTACTGTTAGGTCCACAAACACTAACTCATCTCTGTTGTATTCATTGCTCTAGCAGTCTACCCTATCAGTGCTCTCTTTTTTATTAATCCTTTCATAAACTGAAGTGGTGAAAATTCAGAAACCTCTACAAGTGTGTCAACTTTCTGGGTAACATTCATATGTCCTGAACTGTGTTTGTGTGGAAGATGTTTTGATGTGTATGTAGTATGACTGCACATATACATAGAATCATGAGAAACTCAGCCCATCTCCTAGTGGATTTGGTCTTCCTTTACAATTAGAGAAGGAAAGAATGAGATAAGGAGATCTTCTGGTGTATTTCATCATGTAGAGGTCTCACTGGAATTATTTTTGCAATGTGTTGGTCTTTCTGGAGGGCACATGCACTGCACAGAATCGAACCTTCAGCTTTGAACCTTGCTTAGGGATTACAAACACAGATCACAAAGGATGTTGTACAAGAAGTTGACTTTACTCCTGTAGACTTTGGAGGCTGTTAAGTAGCTTGTATATTGAAGATTAAATTACATACGTGGCTTTGCTTGGCTTTTTTATCCCTTTTCTTTTTTATTCTAAATCTACATTATGGTATAGTAACAATTTGTATTGATTTTCTCTGCGTTTTTCAATTATGATGAAAATCAGATCAAATGAAAAAGATCATTCAGATTTCTTCTGTTCCATCCTTCTCATTTTCCCCTCTCCCTTAAGGACAGAATTTCTTAAAGTCAGACTGAAGCTGAATTATATCTTCAGGATTTTGCTATATACAGTGACTGCATTGCAGGAAAAAATCCAGTGTGTAACTTGTAAGTTATTGAAGACTAAACTTAAGCTGGTAGAAAATATAGTTAAGCCAACATGGAGTAAACACATAAGTATGTTAAGACATTTTTTATTTTGAGTATGAGGCTTTAATAGTGCATTTATTCTCAACGTGACAAGCTACTTTTTCATTACATTTAATCAACAATGTTCTCTTTGAGTAGCAATTTTGATTCTGTGTCTCTCTGTGTTTAAAATACCTTTCTACTGAGGAAACCTGATAGCAATGCAGAGGAACAGGAGTGATTCAAGTGGGAGTTGAACTATCAAGGCTGAAAAGCATCTTGCCAAATGAATGAAGGCACAAGTGGAGCACATTTCTTTCAAGTTTGCTTGATGTCAGAACACATACCTTAAACACGAAGGATTGAACACAAGAGGCAACTGAAATCCTATTTTGAACCATGTTGTTGTAGCATCCGTGCTTTCTGTGTGAGCACGTTTCCTTTGCTTAACATATCCATAAAGCTACAGTTTGTCCCAGGGAACAAAAGGGACTCTGCCTATGAGGAAGAGTGAGTGAGTAAGGCATGCTGACAGTAGTTAACAATGGAGCCCATCAAACACTGAACATGTATAAACACAGCTCATCCCATTGTAGGATGTGGTGCTAATGGACCACTATCCCACTGTGTCAGTGAGATCACTGTCTACTCAGCTGTCCATTCTATCACTGTCCAATCATGACCCCAGTTAGGCAGACTTACTTTGGTCGCAGCTCAAGATTTTTCGCACTAGAAAGATAATATAATATAATATACAGTCTGTCTTTCTATGTTTAACATCTTGAATAAAGGCTCTTCTTTATTGCAAAAAAAAAGTGCTTGAAATAATTCGGAGTCATATTTACTGTGAAGGAAGAAGTGATGTAGATCAGTTTCTCATCATGCCATTAAATACATTTCACATTGCTATCCATTCCCCACAGGTGAATAAATGAAAAGTGGAACAATTAAAAATGTGGGTGATCATAATTTGAAACTTGTTTCCTTTTCTACCCATTTAAGCATGTCATTTTCCCATTAGCTCTCATTGTGTCTGATTTACTTAATTACTGCACCATTAGTATCCATTCTTCTCAGTTTCTAAAACCTCCTTGCTAAATTTTTAACGACAGTTCTTTAAGGACACAATTTTCTGTGTCTTTCAGGATAACTGGATGAAATTGTTGTCGGTAATGATCAGATCAAGAGCACAGTGACCTGCTTGCTACTTATGATTATTACACTTGCTATGGCAACCACTGCTGATATTTAAGATGCTTATTAATTTCTGGGACTACTTGTGCTTTCCAAACTGTGTTACCAAGAAGACTGTTATGCAAGGTCCATGGCCACTGATCTGTTTGGGCGTTTCCTGTGCTGCTCTGGGGGGCTTCTCTCAGTTCTGGATCTGTCTCGAAGTAGCTGCTTGCAATTTGCTAATGGAGAGAAGCAGTTAGAAACAATCTGTACTTTGTACTACTCTGCTGTGACTTAGTCATGTTGGAAAACTCTTGGCAGTTGCACGAAGCTGTGTGTTCTCATTTGCAGGTTACAAGATGGCTTTGACCAGGCTTTCTTCCTTCCATGTTGCAATTTTACTCTAGTAAAGTGGCATTTTTATAACACTGATGTTCTTGAAGAGGCCTGATCTCAACCAATGCTAGCTTACTGCATCTCCAGCTGCAGGAGAGTTGTGCTCTTGGGCAACAAGGGAAGAGTGGGGCAGCTCAAACACGGCATGTTTGCTGCACAGTGTACTTGTGCCTGGCCTGACCAATACATACTCAAGTATTTCTGTAATCGTGTTGTTGCTGACTTGGCCAAGAGCCATGTGAAATGTGTAAACTAATACCGTTTCCAACCGTGTTTACTGTGAGGAAGTAGTGAAATTGCCAATTACAATAATAAAAAATGAAAGGACCACAAGAACTGACAGCGCATTGCGCAGAGATGGCTGTAAGCTTCAGCCTGGTACCTCGGCTTTGTGACAGAGACTGTAATGAGAAGAAACAACATTGCATCGGTTCATCTTTTGTTTTGCTGACTGTAACGAGAATAGGAAATGATGTTAATTTAACCCATTCTTTCTTCTTCTGAAGTATTAAGAGTCGTTCTCCTCAGTGCTCTTCCCCACTGCTGCCAGTGCCAATCCTCTCCAGTGTTGGCAGGGCTTCTGGCAGCATGCACACCTAGTCACAGAATGGTTTGTATTTAGTGCTCTGCCAACGTAGTGCAACTGACAGATATGTTAGCAAAAAATTTCTTTTTCTTGTCAGGCTGAACAGCAGGCTGCATTCATTGAATATGTCAAGTATTATAATTCGATGAGAGCTCTTTCTCCTGATACAGATGCTAACTACATGGCTCCCATGAGCAGATGCTTACTCAACCCTTCCTGCACGTTAGTGTGATACAAAGACAGATATTCTCCTATTGTTTCTCTGAAACACGACTCACACCTTTTATTTCAAACTATTTTCAAAGACAGCTCACAAATCAAAAAAGATGAACAAACGTACTAAATTTACTGATTTATTTAGTTAAGAAACGAATTATTTTGTGAGCAGAACCTGGTTTTAAAAATCATTCTTCCTACGTAGTAGTGCTTTACGTCCCCTTAATTGCTTCCCACAGCCAATTTTAACCAGTTCCCTCCAGTTCTCTCATTATTGCTTGACAATCTCCTTCTTGCAGGAAGCCTATCTCCTCCTGGCATCCCCAGTTTATTTAGCTGGACAAATTGCCGCAGCTCGTTCAGAGCACATGTGTGCTGATTTGCTGGTTGTTATCTCTGAGAATGGGGGAAAGATCTTTCCCTCAGCTGAGACAGCAATTTGGATTTCTTTTCAATAATCTACTGTTCTCATGATATTTGCAGGAGTTTCACACTTCTCAAAGCTGTGCCTTTTAAAAAGTGACCATGAAGTTCACAAGTTATTAAAGTAAGCAACTACATAGGTGTGCTGCATAGATTTTATTCTATCGGGAATCTGGAGAAAATAGTCAGAGTCCAAATGATTTGGGGACAGAAGAGAATATGTAAGGTGAATCAGAGACATTTTTATTGCCCTTAAAATCAAATCAGACTTGAAATTGCACGAGGACATGCTTTTTTTAGTTATTTGGTGATGAGGATAAATGTAAAATCCTTTGTTGATGAGGAAATTGTAGAATCCAATTTAAGTGAATAGAAATTAGAAGTGTTCGCATTGCGTGTATTTGTGAATGTTAACCTCCGTAGGAACCATGCGTGATGTTGTTATACTTAGTACCGGGAAAAGAAACTAAAACATAGGGGATCACTTTTGGAGAAAAGATTAAAATTCCATCCTCTGACTGAGTGTATCTCAACCAGTGCTTTCACCACTGCACTATGCGAGACTGCTGGTGTTTGTTTTTGTGTAAATGTCAGGCAAGATAAAGTAATCCTTACCTGAGGTTGCTAAAGATTTTGGAGGAAGATGGTATGGAATATTACTTTCCCCACAGGTGAATCATTATACAGCTAATCTGTTTTACCCTCACAGGGTTCTTTCTTCTGATGTATCTCATACAGTGAATATTGATCTGCCACTCTCGCCTTGAGTTGGCTTTTGCTCTCTTCTTGTTTCTAGGATATTCCTTGGTTTTCTGTTGTCTTTCTGTCCGTTGTTATCTCTGAGTTACACTTCCATCCTCTGCGATCTGCGAGTCCTTCAAAATTGTCTTTTGTAGATATATCATACATTTTTTTCTTCCTACTCATATTAAATCAGGTCAAGGAAGTATTTCTGCCATAGCTTATTTGTTTGTATTAACATGTTAACCTGCTTTTCAGAAGTGTGACACATAATGAATGGGTTTTTGGCCATGGTGTACTACATAATCCTTCACTGCATTAAAACTTCATACTTTTATAAGTTTTATATTCGTAATTGTCTAGGTGCAAAAGAAATACTGATTTCAGGTGAATATAAATTAGTTCAGTGCAAAGAAATCAGAAACCTTCACCTTTGTTACTTTCAGCAAACCAAAGAAAATAGATTTACAATAACAGAGAATAATGCAGGAAACAGATAATGGTGCTACTTAACCTCCTTCCAAAGCAGTTGCTGGATTCAGTTTCCAGTAGGGACTGGTAGGTGAACCAGTACAAGGGCATGAGTCAAAATAAGTGTTTCCAACAAGGCAAAACAATTGGCAGTTCTTCTCAATTCCATTAGGTCTAGTGATAGCACTGGGAGCCCATTCAAAGAAGAAAAAAAAAGGGGGGTGTGGAGGGGGCTATTGCAATAAAATATTATCGAATAGAGTGGATCTTTTTTATTGCATGGAAAAGATGAAGTAATCTCCTGGACCCAAACGTGCTCATGGAGTTAAAAAATTATGAACTTGGGTTTTTATAAGATTTGAAAGGTCAGGAGGGTAAGCAGATGGCTAGCTGTAGAATTTATTGTGCTTTTAGCAATTGTTTTTATGTTCCAGGTGAAACCTTGCAAGCTGATGAGCCTGTAAAATTCTACAGCTCTGCATTAGAGTGAGAATTATGCTCATAATATGCATGTGATTTTAGAGATCAATATATCATCTGTTTATTATCTGCCAAAAATTCACAGGATTACGAACACGAAGTGTGAGTTTTACTGTTCTGCAACAGTGCGTCTTTTTCTTGTCCATTTTGCATTAATGTTTCCTTTATGAAAATAGCTCAAATAAGCTAATGATAACCAAGTGATATCCTGTGATAGCCTGGTAATACCAAGTGACATTCCAACAACCTTTCTGTACTCAAAAATGCCACAATTTTACAAGGCATTTTAAAAGAAAAAAATATTGCTCATACTTGTCACATATGACAAGCTGTCCTCAACAGATTCAGTATTACCAGGGTCTCAGTGTGGTGCCTTGTGAGGAGGTTAACAATGTCAGTGCGGAAGTGTCAAGGCAGGGTTCACCAGAACCTACACAGCCCTACTACCAGACAGTTATTTCTCTTCTCCCAAGAGTTCTGTAGATAGCAGCTCCTTCTCTGTAGCTGTGTTGTGTTCCAGTGGGCAACATTTTGTGTCTCTATACTTGTATTTCTTCACTGAGCAAAGAGATGGCAAAATACATAGATAGCATCTCAGGCTACGTGCCAGAATCAAGCTAATCTCCTGGGCTTGCAGCAGAAGCTTGAATGTAGGTCAGTATAAGATCACAACTAATTTGACAGTTAAGCCATTCATAGCAGGTCCTTCTTGTTCTGTCTTGAGTGTGTGAAGGCAAAGGGCGCATAGAAGGTGTGGCTCCTGGACCATGACAGGAGTTTCTGCTGTAGCTTTAGTAATGAAATAATGGTAGAAGTTTCCTGGTGTCCCATTGGAGCTGAAAAGCATAAATGTTTTGTTTCTGCCTTTAAAAACTTCCTAAACATTTTTTCAGAGATAACAAACTCTTCGTGTTTGAATATTCTGTGATAATAAAAATAAGAGTGTAGGGTATATTCCAGTGGTTTCTAATTAATTCAACTCTCTGTTGGTTTTGGTCTCCTATCTGAAGAAGACTGATCAGGCATAACAAGTGGGACAAATGTGGATGGCTTATCAATATTGTGTTAAAACCCTCACTCAGGAAAGAAAAGGTAAAAGCTGTATTTTTTTCCTTGGGAAGAGGAGGTCGTTTTACTAATCTGTATGTGTTGATGAGTATCTATAGAAGAGACGTATTACACATTAACAAACTCAGTCAACCCATTGGCCAAGATGAACTTTAGTTTTCCAAGAAGCAGAGCTTTCTCATTGTGGTAACACAATAGAGAATTTTTGTCGTTCCAGACTGATGATTGGCTCATGTTTTAGTAACATTTCTGGTGCTGAGTAGCGATGGAGGAAGGAGTAGAGATAGTGGGAGGTCGACGTTCTGAAACCACACAGTCCAATTTTCCAAAGCTTGGACCTGTATTCTTGCTGAAATAAAGCACAGCAACTGAAAGCAGATGGATCTCAATCAGGCAGAAGTGAGGGCAAATGGAAATGATAGGAACAATAACTACAAAAATTGTCTGGTTGAAATCTCCGTCATCTATGCATATGTAGCAGGTTTACCATGGAAGATATTATTTGTCATTATTGGGAATTGACTGTTGCGCTCACATCTGGGTTGTGCTTTACTAGGTAGAACCGCATTATGTTTTATTGCACAGTGGTTTGAAGTTTGTTACCTAAGATGAATTATGAATAATAATTACTTTTCTGTTCAAGTTTCTTTGTTGTCGTACATACAGATTCAGTCTCAGAACTGGTGCTCTGTTAAATTCAGAATCTAAATGGTTGCTTTACAAGTAATTCCACTCAGACTCCCTCCCACACTCATGCTTGCCCTTAGCTTAGCACCTCTATGTTCACTGGAGCCGCTGCATAGTTTCTGCATACACAAAAAAGGAGCATTTAGCTAAATGCTAATTAAAAGCAGCATGTCAGTTTATTGTGCACAGTAGGAGCAGTCACAAAAGAACACGAACCTGAATGAACTTTTTATCTTTTTTTCCTCTTTTTGCTTAGCAGACCCCAGGAGGGTTGAAGAGAAATCCTATTAGGATAACTCAAATTAAAATTTGAGATGAGCCTAAAAAGCTTCTGTGAAATATTCTGTTAGAGCCTCCAAATTTCAGTGCAGTATCTTCTCAGCCTGAAAGATAAGTGTGCCAAAACTTCTGAAACCCAAAATTTGCCAGATATCTTGGGCTCCCGTTAGTTCTGGTACCACTTCTTGGATTTGGGCTTGGTCATGTGAGGCTCGTTGATGTTACTGAGAGTTCAAGGCAGCTCACAAACTTGTTCAGCATCCATGGTGACTAGTCCCTGCAGGCCTGATCTGAAGTATGTTGCCTGGAATGAGGTTTTATATTTCACTTCAGTGGGCTTTAGGCAAAGCCTTAAGATATGGGATAGAAACAGATACTGAGGGCAGTATGAAAGGCAGATCAGAGGCAAGAGTATGAAGAGAACTAATATGTCAAGAGGAGAAGCTTGAAGAGCTGGAGAAGCTCACCCAGACATACAGAACTTATCACCTTGGTTTGCCTCTTAATACTTGTGACCATCAAACTCTACAATAAAGAAAATTGAGATCATTTTCTTGTTGGTAGCATTCAAAAACGTGTATGTACAAAGCAAGAACAGACCTTCATTGATGCAGTGGAATTGTACCCCATTATATCAGCAGGAGGTAGGGATGCTGAGACTTATAAATACATTTCTGAATGCTCCCAGCAGCACAGGAGAGGGAAGTTTTTCATATGCTTCGTAAGTACAAAAGAGCTGGTTCCTTTAGCTGATGTCTGCCATCTTTCATGTTTATTTTTTTGTGAAGTACTTTCAGTTCAAATATTTTCTTAAGGTTGAGTTTGCTTAGTTGTGAAAACTAAGCAAATTATGTGCGCATTATGATTGACCTACCATATTGTCTTATAATTGTATTGCTTTCAGGAAGCTCTCCATCTTGTATGTCTTTCCTATTTCTGCCTTTGCTTTGCTGTTAGCATGCGTCAGGTTGTGTGGCCTTCTCACACATTGTTTAGCCCCCACTGACACTGTTTACTTTATCAGACATCAGTATTATTTGATAAAAAGAGCCCCTGTTTTAAAGGAGACACTGGGTAACTTAGTGGTAACATCAGTTATGCATAAGACAGAGTAATAATTTATGTGAGCAATAATGATTTTACTTGCAAGGTCTTTAAGCAACCAAATACTATTAGGTTACCCAAATAGATGCGTTTACTAAAGAGCCTATTCTCATTACTCAGCACCAGAATATTATTACAAATATATTAATAGCAAGAAGAGAGCTAAGGAGAATCTCCATCCTTTGTTGGATGGACAAGCAATATTATCAACAAGGATCTATGATTCTATGATAACGTGCCGTATTTGGAACAGCACAGAGAGTCCTATAATCTAATCATTAACCAATAACAACCCCCTCTGGAGGGCTGGAAAACACACTGCCACTATATCTAAAAGGGTCCAAGTACTTTCATTCCACTTTCACCTGGAATGGCAGTAAAATTACAATGTGGTACTAGGACAGATGTCACCATGCAAGTAGAGAGCTGACAAGAGTAGCAGATACCATAGTGTAATGCATTACTACCCATCCTTGTCTCAGCTACCTGTTTAGTCCTTTTATACCAGTCATTTTCAGAACATTTGGCTTTCCTTTTCTGGTCTATTGCTTTCCTCTAGCTCTTAATTTCATCTGGCTGAGAAGCAAAAATCATGCTGCAATAAGAGGCCAAGATATCTTCAGATTTGCCAGTGTCAAGAAATATTTGTAAGCTTTTGACAGTCAAACCGTGTAAATCCAAGAGATTTGAATTGTTTCAGATGGGCTCCGGTTATTTTCTTATAAACCCTTAGAGAAGTTACTGGGTTTTCGTGCTTTTCTCAAAGCTCATAAGAAGGATAAAGATCTTCAGTACTACCAAGTACCAAGTTATTCCCTTAGCTCTAGATTCATCCTTCTAACTTCAGTGACTCTGTGAATGGGATCATCTTCTGAAAGCTTCTGATTCAGTTTCTTTAGTTGTGAAGACCCCTAGTGTTCAAAAACGTCTCATTTTGCTAGTGAAATTAGGGATCCCACGATACTGCCATATCCTTTTCTGTCTTCTCTCTTCTCTAGCAAAGTACTTCAACATATTAAGAATGCAATAGTTACACTCCATTACATCACTGACTTGTTTTGTTCCTCAGTATCTTAGGCTTTGGGCTGTTAGTGAATGTGTGAAGTATGATTCATTGAATTGTTACTGGTCATCTGTGGCATTTTAGCATTAAGGAATTTCTCCAGTTTTGAGACAGCTGTTGTAGCAGGTTGAAAAATCAATGGATTCTTTCCCATCAGATAGCACAAATCCCTTCATGATACCAGCAGTTTCCCATTGAATGCTGACAGTTTGTAATGATTTAGGATCACAGGAACAGAAATGAGCTTAACTACAAGTCTGTGATAGAGGCTTGAGAAGATGTCGTGAACTTATACTCTGAAACCATCAATCTTATCTATCACTATTTATTTCCCTTTTTGTTAGACGGTCCTAAGCAACACAGATCTGACTTTATTGTATGACTGTACTAAGCTTTCTGTGAGATCTCATTTGCGAGAAGGCTAATTTACTACCTGCTTTAATAACCCATTATGTTCTATTTCTTTAATATGCACGCTGTATAGTCACCAATACGGATCTTCAGGAAGTTGACATATAAGGGTACCATACCTCTTGTTTCCATCTATTTGTTCTATTGTTTTTCTCACTGAAGCTGTGCAGTTACTCTGTGCATGTCCCAGCTCCCTGATGGGACTGAGATGTCTGAAGTGGTTTCAGCTCAGTGGAAGTGAAGCATGAAAACATGAAGTAAGCCCACGTTGTTCTTCACATACGGTGATTTTCTGTAGTTGATACAGAGAGCGTTAGCAACTCACCAGTTATTTTTGCAGTATACTTTCTATTGCGAAGCGTAAAATGTTCTAGAATTCCAAAAGCAATTACTGGAGCAATCACCTGGTGTATTAATGCTTACCAGGAAGTTACATAGTCAACATAATGGAAATGTGCCATTCTAACGCTCTGATCACTTTCTCTGAACATTTGGAGTATGTGTGGGCTGTTTACTAAACTAAGATCAGGCAGATTGCTGTTATCCCATGATCACTTTCTTTGATGGGCCATTGGTATGCGATGGTAAAGCATGGAGCAGATAGCAAAAATGCTGATAGGATTGCTGAGAAAACACATGAATGGAACACTCTGAACTACGAATGTTTTTCATTAGGCACAATTTTAACTGCAAAAACAAATTTCAAAGTGTTTTCCATTAAAGCTAACTGAAGATAAAGTCATCTGTGTGCTGATACCTACTTAAGTGCTTTATCAAATTATTGTAATGAATATCTCTAATATGATATGGACTGAACTTATTTCTTCTATAATTTCCCTGGAAGACATTTAGCACAAGGTACAGGAACTGTGCCAGGCTTAAAACATGCAGGTTTTACTCAGTATTATTTCTTGAGCATTTTGCATTGCTTTTTATACCGTAGTCTGGTTTAGGAATACTGTCAAGCATTGTGTAAAAGCCTTAATAGGTATGAAGGACATATAATATTGATGATGAAGTACTTTTTTATTGTTCAGAAGGATTACTCGAGGCTACCCTTTGGGCTTTTTTTTCTTGTTGAAAGGATGCACCTCAGAGCCTTTCTGATTTTCTCCTGATAAAAGAGGCTGCAACTACAAAACAGGAAAAAAAAAACCCTATAAAATATCATTCTAGATTAAAAGATCTATGTTAAAATTAGTAACGCTTCCCCGTAAGTACAGCATGTAACTGGTAGCACATCTGGAAAATGCAAAGGGGTTTTAGAGACTGTCTGATCCTGTCTTGAATGGTCTGATTGATGCTACTTGCAGACAAGGTGTCGAGGGCTATGAAAGAAGTAATTGCAGAGTTTCTATTTGTCACAATATTCCTTGATGGGATTTCTGATGCCAGTAATTTGTCACAGCAGTTCATTGTCTTGCAGGATGTCAAACAGAATGGAGATGCCAGAGAGCTGATGATTTGCTTTGAGAACGTCGATGTTAGGACCGTGGGAGCAGATTGATAGTGTGTATTGGGGTGGCTGAGGAAAGGCTTGTTGTTTTAGGAGAGGATTGGTGGCTGCTGCCATTTTTGAATGTGCTGCGGTTCCTATATTCAGACTGCTGGTTTTCCATGAGATCTCACCTGAAATGCATTTCATTTTGTGCTCTATGTCAAACCTAATGTTCTGAACCTCCCCAACAAGCAGCATATTCCCCAGAGTTTAGGAAGTGTGGGTGAATGCATTTTTCCTTAAGATGCTTCCCCATGCCACTAAAAAGCTACGGCCTCCTATTGACAGGTTGCCCATCTGCAGAGGGACTATCTTGGCAGACACTGAGCTTGCCCTTAGGGTGCCACCCCAACACATTTGTGATTTCTCCTTCTCTTTGGTCTTTTCCTCACCCAGAGAGGGATGCAATGGGAAAAATAGTATTTTGCTCCTCTCACTCATTTTGTATAATGAAGTTTAATTAAAAATACCTTAAGGCATAGGCAAGTCCTCCCTATACAAAGTTATTGCCCAGTTGAGAGAGATCTCAGCCTTGGTGCAGAGATATATGGGGATTCATTCCTATAAATAATAAATCATATTCCTGTTCAGTGATGCTCTGCATGGGTTTAACATTAAAAAAATGTAAAGGAAAAACTATACAATGAGCTGCAATTGAAATCCTGGCATTTCTCAGAAATTCTACTGTTAGGCCTATTCTGTCATTACTCTTCAAACAGACCGTGCATACATAAATGAAAGGAAGGACCAGTGGTCTCCTCTGGAGAGAAAGGCAGCTATGCCTCCTGTCATACCAGAGCATAGGAAAACAACTTAATTGTTAGACGTGTCAGTGATGGCAAGTCCCAGGCATAAGCTGCTATAATATCTCCAGAAAAAAAAAACAAAACAAAAAAACAACCACAAACCCACACAAATGAATATACAGAAAAACTGACTGTCAAAGCACATCTCAGTAAAGTGCCCATGCATGCTCAGGGAGTGTAAATAAAGGCAGAAAAGGAATGGTAAAGGCAATGGTAAAAATAAACACGGTGCAAAAAGATCGTGCTGAAGGTTGAACAGCCTTGTGGCCTCTCACTGGCCTATTTGTTGGCTGCCATATGGCCAAAGAGAGAGTGAACAGTCAGAAAAGATCACAAAATTAAGGGAGCAAGATATGGAGGCAAAGTATTAAGCCGTATTCTGTACCTGTTTGTTTAATTCTGAACATAAAAATTAAAATGCAGAATGAACGAGAATCTGGCCTGAAATATGGGTCCTTGTTGGCTTGACAGTTTCAGTACACTGTGTATAATGTGGATACCTTTATTCTTATCCATGCACATTTTTAGTCTCGGGCTGCTCATTGGTCTCTGAGGGGATGTATAGACTGCATGCTAGGCTGGGCTGCCTGCTGACTGAGCAAGTGCACTCGCTCTGCTTTTGCAGCCACTGCTACAGCTCAGGCAGGAGTTTAGGGGGCATCCAGTTTAATCTCTTGGATGCACCTGCAGGTGTTGTATCCTGGAGGCATTAGGAGGCCAGGTAGGGCAGAATGTGGCTGCAATAGGTAGGCAAGAAGAGGTCACTGTGACAGGATGCTGTATCAGCCAGATAGGATTTTGGGAGAAGCTTCAGGGAGAAGGGAGAGCAGAGCAAGCAAAAAACCAAGGGTATACAGTGGGATATTATTGAGTGGGCAGTGCACCACGAGATGTTAAAGGGAGGCAGGATAGAGATAAGTGAGCACAGGAAGGGAAAATGTCAAGGTGGCAATAATGAACAAGCTATCCTGAGCAAGGTCAATCTAACTATATTCAGTAACTAAATTGTTTCTTTGCTTACTGCATTTTACCAGGATACAGTAAATATTTGTCAAATGCGCTTTCAGTAGAATCTGGTCACTTCTTAAGGTAGACAGGCTGGCATCTTTTTTGTGTGCTTTTTTTGTTGCACCTCCTCATTACTCCAAGCTTTCCACATGCCCTGAATGGGCTTGGGAATGAATTTTGGAGCAGGCAGACAAAGGAGGTAATGATGTCGCTATGATGGATCATTCGTTTCAGTTCCAAACTTTGTTAATTCTATATTTTCTGTCATTCACTCCTGGAATCTATAGGTTAAAAAAGTTTGGCATATCCAGCAGGTAGCAGGTTAGGGAAAGTTTTAAAACAGGCCATCATGTAGTGTAGCACCATCTCAGCAGGCACTGATAAAGCTGAATGATCTTATCCATAAATCATACTACAGCTTGGCACACCTCAGCTCTGCCTTGCATGCCTTACGAGCGGTTAGGTTTTCCTATTAGAAACAAAGCCAGAATGTATTTGTCAGAAACAACTGGAGTCTGAAAGAAGTATGTATATATGATCAGGTGGACAAGTGTGAATCTCACGCTATTGAGGTGAGATTAAAAATCACTGTGTGAGCTGGCACGTAGGAAGGTGTGGTGCTGGGAGCAGAAGGCACACTGGTGGCAGCACCAGAAGACAGGACAGGCTGGCTGCAGCAGCATCATGTGCTTTAGTGGATGAGGCTTTGAGAGGACACAAGTTAGCTGTGGGATACACTTGGCAGGTTTTTTGTCAGTAGAGGGCTGAAAATACAAGTAGATCAAGACTGTTGGAGGTCATTTGGAATGCTTCTCAAGGAAATGCAAGGATTTCTTAGAGACGAGGGCTTCAGCCTGGCAATGGGGAGTTTAGTCTGCTAAGGGACGCAGTTCTTCTCTGAGAAATAAAGATACCAAATGCTAGCAGTAGCTTCTCTGGTGACAGGCGATGCAGGTGGGAGGTCAACCACAAACACACTAAATGCATGTAACTAGACTTGCATTTTCCTGGCTAGTAGAAAGTTCAGAGCAGGCTCCTGCCTGGACTAAATTGGGCAGCTGGGCAACTAGTGTGGGCCATGATCAGTTCATGAATGCACTTAGACAAGGTGGTTTTCTGAAGGAGCAGAGAAATCATCTAGGTGAATCAGGGCCCTACAGCAGATAAAGGCTGTCAGGTCAGATACAGTCCAGCACACTAACAGTATGCTGGATATGATGGAGTTTGTTGCAGCTACAAGTTCTTCCTCAGCTTTCATGAGGTACAAATGCCATTATTTCCTTCTTACCTTATGTGCCCTTGTTCACTATGTGATATATTTGCTGCCTGGTAGTTTGACCTGTCCGCTAATTATTTTATCAAACATTAAATGTTCTCCAATCTCAGACTACAGTATTATTGCATGGTTATTTCCCTTCTAATTTCCCTTAAGCACAGTCCCCTACATTCCAAAAAGTGCTGTTTGTTCAGTAATTGACTGTATTTCATCTAAAACAGTGATATATTGATTTCCATTCAAGGTGAGCTTTCGGGTTGCCATTTAGAAAGATGTGTTTCGGCAAGTCTCTATTAAGCTACTTTATATTCTCGCTCATCCTTCAGCTGGGAGAGAAGGCAGCATCGTTCCCAAGTACAAGCTTCCTGAACCATCTCATTCAGCCCCAGCTCCTTTATTCCTCTTTGTGTTGGTGTGGTCCACAATATGTCAGCTGATCTACTGGCTGACGGGGGATGCTTTACCCAGCACTCTTGGTCTCATATTTTATCTAGAAACTCTCTCCCCAAGCTTTACCATCTCCAGAAATACTGCCCACACAGTGCTGCTGCCTGTGAGCGACACCCTCTCTCCAATAGAGAGCACATTCATTTGCAAACTGCTCCTTTGATGACCGTTGTCAAATATTATCACCTTGTCCAAAGGCATGGCATCAAAAGGAAGGGTGTGTGTCTTTTTTTCCCTTTTTTCTTTTAAAATTAATTGCATTCCGTTTGCATCAGCACATACATAATAAGAAAGGCTAGTGTTCTGTCTGGAAATACCTTATTTAACCTGGAAAATGACTGAAGATGTTGAAAGTGAAGGCAGTAGCTAATCAAGAAACTTGATGCAGCAGTAATATGGAAGTTATTTATGTTTTTTATCACACCTTTGTGCAATTGCATTTGTATGAATTTCGAGTTTTCGTAAGTCTGCGAATGCCAGTCAGATCAACTATTTCTTTATATACAAAGCATACAAAAATCTTTTCCATAACATTTCTGCTCAAGGCAGGGAAGCCTAATCTTGACTTTTCCAGGTTTATGAGGAAAATAACATGAGTAAAAATGATGTTAAGCTACCAGGACTATTCCTGTGCGCTCTTACTGTGGGGATGCTTTTCTGAAGCTTGTTCTATGAGGTGTAGGAACCAGCAAAATATCAGGTAAATCTTTGTGTTAAATGATGCTTTTAATCACGCTGAGTTATACTGATTTATTTTCAGTATCCATGAAGGGATTTTAGAGAGACCAATAACTTAATATTCCAATCTATATCTTACTTTAGATTTTGCTTCTGTCCTTTGCTCAAAAGTATTGTGTACTATTGACATTTATCACCTTGGGTGAACTCTGGAAGGTTTAGGTGAGGGCGTACTGTTCTTTGTGGTTTCTAATATTGCTCTGGAAAAAGTGCTCTGATTGCTGACCAGTACACACATACATTTAACAGCTCATACTAGCTTGCTTAGTAAGTGAATACCTTGTCCACTGTAAGAGAAACAAGTAATGTAAGCAAGAGAGTCCCTTTAGAGGGAAAGATAAGAAAAAAGAAAGCTAAGATTATGGACAATGAGAAAAACAGGGATGAGATCTACAGGATCTATATGCTCATAGTACAGGTGATAAACTACAGTTAAGAATGACATAACAAGAAAGGAAAATAATAGCAATCAAGGCTAAGGTACACAGAGTGAATCTGTTGCTTATCCCAGCATGACAATTTCAACTCTTGGTTACTGTTGATGTTCAAGCTATAGATAGATAAAGCTCAGTTATAAAAAAGCATTATAGCATATCCTTTTTGTTGTTTTTCTGTTTTGTTTTGTTTTTAAATATGGAAGTGTGATTATGGTGTGTTACCAAGAAGGAAGAACAACTAAATACTTCAAGCACTGAAGTAAATTGTAAGTTCTTATTAGAAAATGATTTACAGAGGAAAGGATCTAATTCAGAAAGGATGGATTTGCAAAGAGTTGAAAATAGCAACTCTAATTCGATTGCAGTGCTTTCAGCAGGCAGGGGATGTGGCTGGGATGACAGAAGCATCTCTTTGAAATCATTCCTATCAGGCTCAGACCCATAGCCAGTAGAGGAGACAAAACAAAGAGTTATTAACCAAGACTTGAAGCTCTTACAATAAACTACAAGTAATAAGATGTCCTCCCAGAAGGGTGAATCAGGTCATTTTTACAGATGGAAGCTAAACAGATAGTAAGCACGTCCCACAGCATCAGCTGGACTCTACCAGCAGTGCAGTGCTTTGGTAGGAGTTGTGGAAGTCCATACAAAATGCTTCAGTGAATTTCTAAATATTTTGAGGTTTCCAACCAGCTGAGTGTTTGATTAAGGTGACTCACCAATGGTTTTGGATCACGGGATCATAGAATAGCTTTAGGTTGGAGGGGACATTAAAGATCATCTAGTTCCAGCTCCCCTGCCCCTTCTGTAAGGGTCTTGTTCACCAGATGTAAGCACTCTCCATCACAGATATGGGAATAGAACAAACTGCTTGCTGTCCCTCACAGTGCCCAAAACCACCAACCCTATTTTTGCCTTCTTTCCCTCAGCTGAATGTTAAAACCCACTGGTTGTCATTGAACGCAGTACTGAATGTGCCGTGTATTAAATTGTGCAAATTGTTTCCACATCTCTTTTTCTGCCACCCTTAGACCAGACTATGTGACCAGTGAATTCACAGGCTTCATGCTTGCTGGTGAATGACAGAAATTAAATGAACACGGTTGAAAAATGGAGGTAAAGATGGCCTGCAGAAGATTTGAAGGGAAAGAATTTCCTTTTGTGTTCTGTGAATGGGATGTTGGGGGGTTGTATTGCTGTTCCTTGTGGCTCAGAGAGAATCTTGAGATGTGTTCAGCTCTACAGCCCAGTGTACTGCTCTCTCTCACACACAGACATGACCTGAGTCATGTACTAGGTGCTTTTTGCATTAATAGCGCTGTAATTGTTCATGCTTGGGGCAAGGACTGTCGTGGTACTCATAGGTACCACTACGGAGCAAATAAATCATGAGAATTATGTCTTTGCACTCTATTCTACACATTTAAAGGATATTTCGCCTCCAGTTCCTAATTTTGGCTGGTAGTTTTTTCATTATTTTAGATTGATTACAAGAGGGATTTGGTAACACTTAGAAATGGTCAACAGTTGTGAATATCTCCTTCTAAGGAAAATTACATTTTGGAACTTAATTAGCATCGTGGAACAATATACATTTCAATTAATGTCTACATTCTTAAAGATGTGTCTTGGAGGAGGGAAGGGAGGAATTTTCTGAAACTAGACTCGAAAATGAAATGAATGACTAATGGATAACTAAGAAGTCATTGCGTGTTTTTTATGCAGGGCTTCCTCTGACCTATATTCAGGCTGCATCCAAAATAGCTGTTTCCAGTCTCATTTTTCACGTCAATTGAAAAAATATATATTTGTTGTTGTTTTGTTGGTGGTGTGTTTTTTTGGTTTTGTTTTAATTTTAGTCAGAATTTCAATGTTTTGGATTTTTAGCGTGCTTTCAATACCTATCTGAATAATGTTGAGCAAAAGCAATTACCTGTCTGGTGTGAGCTAGTGAGTTGCTACCGGGGTTAGAAATATTCTGCCTGTTTGTCTTTACTAAGCAGCTGGATGATTATAGACTGGTTTGTAAATATGCCTCAGTATGTGTAGTGCAGTGGTTTAGGCAGAAAACATCTCTGTGATTTAGCCACTTGTCACAAATTACTGCCGTATTTGTTGATTGAATAATACTGGAATCCGGAGCTAATAGTAATATAAATATCGGTCAGTTTAATTTATGTCAACATTGATTTACACCGTGCTAGTAGTTTAAATGGCTTAAATGTTGTACAAATTCATTTATTAAGTCAATATTTACAGCACGAAGGCAATCTCCAAACCCTGTAAATGTCCAATTATTTAATATTAATATCCATACCCTCAAATGAAGTCAATTTTGCATCTTCCAAAATTATGAAATACAGTCTGCCTTCATACAGAGGATGGATGAACCAAATATAAGCCTGCAAAAACTTTTTGTGTTGTGGTAATAAAACTCTTTAAAATGCTGGTTTTACAAAGTAAACTCTGACACAAGCCTTAATGTAGAGATACAAATGGGAACACTAATCCAAATACTCTTGTTCTGTTTGTCACCCAATGGACGTAGCAGGGAGATGAAGTGCTGCCTTTTCAGAAAGGTGAATCTCCCATCAAGATAATTTCATATGCTCATGTATGTCTCCTAAAGAATTATATTGTTAGGTTCATACTTGTATTTTGAAACCCCTGAAACATGCAATACTTAAGTCACTAAAACAGCTTCCAGTCTATATCTCCCCCATCAAATTGTCTTTCCATAAGGGACAGAGCTCTGCTTTCTGCCCCTGTCAGTATGTTCACCAGCTTGAGTCTTTCACTCAAAATCCTTTTATTCCAGGCAGTTTAAGATTCCTTTTAGGGTTGATTCTCCTCCCACTTTCCTTCTTGAGCAAAATTAGACATTCATTAATCGGTCTATTTTTTGTTTTAAATCCATTCCACCAAAGACTGGACCATCTGAGGGCAACCTCTTCTCAGAAATTATAAGCTATCTGTTGCATGAAACAACATGCAACAGATGTCAACATGTTGCTGATTTAAATGATACCTCTGTAATCTCAGTTCCTAGTCAATTTTAGAGACAATGGCAGGCAGGACTATTATTAATGTAACTGACTTGGAGAAATAAAGGGAAAAGCAGATGTTTTCTTGTTGACAAGAGTAAGCTGAGAGCAGGCGCTGAGAGCTGATCACTGTTATGGGCAAGATTTGGGGACGAGAGAGAATGCAAGTGTGGCAAATGGGACATTTTTACTACTTTTTAATGAAGACATCTCTCTAGTCTACTTACCCTCTGTTGAAGGATTTCTTCATGATGCTTGAAGAGATCTGGAGGCACAAATTGCACCTCTGCAATCATTGGCAGTGACAAAGGGAGTGGCCAAGAGCAGCCCGTGCATGCAAACAAGTGCACTTTACAAGATAAGGCAGCCCATTTACAGGAACATATGGAGAATAAGATGGGAAGGCTGCCTGTGATTCTTTCCCTTGCATGTGCTTCTGCAGTTGCAGCCCATTCTCTTGTTTTAAATAGTGCAGGACCATGCCAGCAAATATTATTTCAGCTGCTGTAATAATCTTTATGCCAGTCATTAAATAGTTGTATTTACTGCATTCAGCTCAAGTTCAGCAGTAATGAAAGATGGAGAGATGGAAGGGAATAATTTTTATCATTTCTGAGTGAACAGATTGAGTAACTGAGGTCATTTTAAGCTATTCATACTTACATTTGATAACGCTGCCATCTGATAGCACTTCCCTTGTGAAAAGAGAGGTCAAGGAAAATAAGTCTGATTCTAGGCAGCATGTTTTAATTTTTTGTGGCCACTGCTATTTTCTCAGTTGTTCAATGTATTTGAAGAGCTGCATTGATTCCTTCAGGCTAAAAAAGAGGAGAGAAATTGCTTAAGAAATGCTGTTTTAATCTTTGCGGTCGGCTCTTTCCTGTAACTATCGTGTTAGACAATCCACCAATGACAAATCATTTGCCATCTGCACAACTGTATCCCCAGATTTTTGAGTTCCATTATGAATAGGCTCATTCTGGGTTTTAAAAAGCAAGAAATGCTGAGACAAGTCTCTTAGAAGAAATTATTATTTCATCCTATTTTTAGTGAATTCTCATTAGATAAAGGACAATTAATACAAGTCAGTGAGTGTTTGGCTTTTCATGTTTGTGTAAAAGATCGAGATAAAACATGTTCTGACTTTCTGGGGCATGCTTGGCATGTCTTCAACACGTGCAATAAAGTGTGCGTGAGAACATTATTCATTAAATCATTTATTAATTTCTTTATAAACTTCAGCAGAGCAAACTAAACCCGAAGTAAAAAACTGGACAGTCACGCACTCTGAGCATGAGAAAAGACCCATTTTCTTGTCTTGAATAAAAGACAAACAAACCAAATGATCTGCAAGTGAAATATATTTCAAAGAGCTTTCTTAAAGTCTTGAGTTTGCATGGCTCATCATTATTTAGAAGTACAGTGCTATTTGATTAACAGTAAAGTGGGTAACTCAGCTGTAACTGATGTAGGTTCTCTGGCTCAAAAAGAAAGGATAATTTTGCTGTTTTTCTTCTGTTTTTGGAGGCTAAATAGTCTAATGGAGGTTCATGCCTGCCCTTAGTTGTGTAACCTTTTGAGTACACCCATCTCAGAACACAAGGCCAAGAAAAATAGGTTTCTGGTGATGCAGGTCCTCTACCCATGGCAAAAACAAGAAAAATTGACCATTGACTTTCCTAGTGTTGTATCCTTAGGTAATTTATAAAGTGATGAGTCCTGATCTGACATGTTAAAGCAGGTTTGAGGCATGATGAGAGAATTATGAAATCATTTGAATCAAATAATTCTTTAATGAGTACAATTCCTTTTTGAAGCATTGTTTATTAGTGAGTTTCAGAATAGAGGAGCAACTCTTTAATGTCACCCCTGGAGAAGTATCAGTTGTAAAATGCATCTCTTTTCACATTTTTTTTTCCACATTGTTTGGCACTGGAGATCATAAAGGAGAAAATGCATCTTTAATGCTAAAGGTTGTTGGGTATGTGCCAGGAAGTGCTCTGAATCTCGGGAGGAAGGAGCAGATTTGTTAATGTTATTTGAGATGTGAATGTTTCAGGCCAAACAAGAATGAATATTTGGGTAACCATTGCAGATTTGCATCTCACTGCCACAATGTAGTGCGACAGGGAACATGGAAATTCTCTGTATTAAGAATATTTCTGCTGGCTGTTGATGCTCTTTCTTACTCCATACATTTGAGTTCACAACACTTCAAATCCACTGCATAATGCTAAGTTCAGGGTACAACAACTGCATTGACCTTTACTAGATTGATGCCTTAGAGAATTTTGTCCAATAGCTTTTGTGCCATATGGCACCAAGTCCAGATTCCTATGGGTGTGAGCAAAATCACTGAGATCAATAGGATTAATTATGAATTTGAGACTATGTATGTTGATTGGCAGCATTGAAGTGGGACACTGATAGGACGAGAAAGCCAGAGCACCACCATCGTAGTGAGAGGAGAGCACAGGACAGAGCCAAAGAGTGCTCTACTGTGCAGTCACTACCCCAAGTTTCTGAGGCAAACATCCCTAAAGCCAAGTGTTAGCTAATACAGTTTGGGACAGAACAGTCAGCTAAAGCTATACCCAAGGCTAGTAGCAGTGTGTAACTTTGAACCGTGGCTTGCTTGCTTTTATTTCAGAGACTTTTATTTAACCACTAATGCTTGGAGAAGTGTGAGGTTAGGATTAAACAACCTGAACTGCCATGTTCTTTAGTAGACTATTATAGTTTCTGGTCCTCCTAGTTCAGTAACAGCCCATTGTTTATGCTCATAAATTCTCCTTAGTCATGGCTTGAATAACCATGCAGAAATGCAAATCTGGCACCTTTCTAAATTCCCAGAGTCTTCCCATTCACCTCCAGGGCTGACTCCGTGACAAACATTGGTTACTGCAACAAGATGACAGTTCTTAAAAATATGGCTTCAGGATATCTAAGATCTTAATTCACAATAAAAGACTGGCTTTTTAAGTCTTTACGTTATGAAGTACCACAAAAAATGTATTATCTAATAGTAAGATACTACCTTAGACCTACTCTGAGTACAGTTTATTTTAGGATAGCTGTTAAGTGGTAAGTTGATAAAATCAGTGTTTTAAATTTTACACGTGTTCCAAACAATGGGTTTCTTCTCAAAGAGTGCCAAGTAAAAAGGTGAATTGTCAGGTAAAATCTTGATGAGTTTTGCAAGAGAAGCAGTAATTAAGAAAACTTTGCTAGAAGCACAATGAGCATCTGCAAGGAGGATTGGGTCTTATTTTTGGTGAATTTAACACTTTCTGTCAATATGAGTACACAGAGTAAATTTGAACATCATTTAACCAATTGCTTTAATTGGAATAAATCACATTTACAGTCAATAGTTGTCACCAAGACCATAATAATACCAAAGGCTATATGTCAAACAGCGCATTCCATTTGACCAAAGATTTTTCTCCCTGATCCATTTATGGATCTAAAATTTAAGTTAAAAAAGAAAAAATAAAACAGAAAATGATTGATTTTAAAAAAAAAAGTATTTACCTGGACACTAGGTGATGCAGTTTTGAGCCATGCAATGTGCCTAACTCCAAAAGCATGTATTCTAACTGTATTCTCATATAGGCAACTGAATCCGTAACTGCAAGTTGCTCCCCTTGTCTGTAGTGAATAAGTGACGAAAGAACTTCACCTTCTCTTTGTATGCCTGATTTCAAACTCCTGGAGGAAAAATGACTTTGTTCCACAATCTTTCTGCCAGCTGACACACAAAAAGACTAATGGCTTCTCTTTTGCTCTGTGGAAATCTTAACTGTAATGCATTAATGGCCTTCATTAGATGTGTCACCTAGCATCCCCAGAGCCCCATCGTGTGCTTACTGTCCTCCCCTCCCACCGAGGTGTTTTATCACTCTTCTAAATGACATGGAGAGAGGCACGATCTTTCAGCAGCAGCACCTGAGTTGTCTGTAGGGGGATGATGAAACATGCTGCCATCTCCCAGATGCTGTGCATCTAGCCACCGCTCTTCCTGCTTTCCTCAAATCATTCCACATTTCTTGATATCTCTCTGGAAATATTTGTGAATAGCCTGCTTTCATGCTTGGACTATGTTATGTGATTAGTGCTTAATGAGTTCATTATCCTATTCAACATTTCATGGATAATTTGTGACTATTTAAAAATAAACATGTGTATTGAAGGTCTTCATTAATGAGGAGAAAAAAAAAAAAAACAAGTGCTGAAATACATATGTATTGATAGAGTAGGTAATTGCTTAGACAGGGAAAAAATCCACTCCTCCTCTCCTGCATGCTCTCTAAATGCATAAATAGGCCAATAAGCACATGCACATAAACACACGCACATATCTATGTTAGCTTGCTTTGTGTCCTTCTTAAAGAAGTGTGAAGATTGCTCTTCCCACTACAAGGAAATCATGGATTCCAAAAAGATTTCTAGTACCAATCTCCTGAAATACTGAGAGCTAACTAGTGCTTAAGCATTAGGTATTCTCAGCTTGAGCATTACGGTCTTTTTCTCACACAGAGGCATAGGGAAATACAGAGTGGAAGAAATAAAACTGGGTTATATTTGCATATATTTTGTTTGAAGTCTTGTTCAGAAAGGACAGATCCTGCTCGTAGAGAGGGATGTGTTAAAAAAGCTTTCAAGTATTTCTGAAGTACATCTACAGTGCTTTCAAGGCCTTTCCTAGCACGGTTTTTCTTCCCTATCACTACTGCTTTCATTCCAGCTACCTTGCTGTTTCCTTTGCTATCCTTCTCTACCTTGAAAGTAATGATCCCTATGGCATGCAGGACATAACTGATAACATTATCTCCTGGTAGACATCACATGCCAGGTAAAGAGATTTGTATTTAGCATACAGCACCTGAAATGAATATGTTTGCAGCATCCACTTGGTAATATCCGTTAGATTACAGTTTCTTTGCTTGCTTAATGCAGTACTATGCTAGATGAGACTTGTGAATCAGGAACCGTTATAAGATATTTGTGTCTAAATCAAAAACAATATTCACCCTAGATGAAATTCCAGTCCCCCACAGAAGCCAAGAAAAATTTGCCTTCAACTTTCCTGTGACTGGAATTTCAATAAGAGTCATTACAAGAAAAACAATTGAATAGCTCCGGTGGTTATGATTTCAGTCAGAGTCTCCTGCGTTTTTATTAAATTAGCAGCCAATAACAATAACTTCTGGGAGCATTAGAGGAAAGTAGGAGAAAAGAAGAAGGAAAGGAAATCTTGACAGGTAAATACTTTCCTTAGGCAGGCACGTGCCAGTCTTTGGCAGTGGATGTAGTGATGTCCCTGTCTGTGGAAACCTGAAGAGGCACAAACAATTAGTCTGCTACAATCTGTATCAAAGCAGAATTAATGTTATCCCTTGGGGTTACATATGCACGGGCAATTTGCGATAGTGAGAACTTATTGGAAGAAATGCTCTGACTCTGCTCAGGAACAGATTTAGTTCATTATAAAGATAGACAAAGGCATCCTTATCATTCTGCCCTAGCAATGGAATGCAGCTCACAGTCTTTGGAACTGTGGCTTTGTGAGGCAGGAATAAAAAAAGAATAGAGCACATGCCTGTGGAGAATGGTCAAGTTAGCACAGAGCTGTAAAACTAGGAAAGGAACCATGTTTGATAAGAATTGCGTTCCAACCATTTTGAATACTGTTTTATACTCCATAGAAAGCAGGACAAAGATTAGGACTTTTTCTTTTCACTTGAGATAGTTCTGCTAAACCAACATGGGTATCAGAGCATAGCTCATTCATCAGGATGAGAATTAAGTTCTGAAACCACATAGGAGCCAGAAAAAATAAGTGTTTATAAACTTGCACATTGAGTTTGCAATTAGAGACTCCAAAGCTTAGGAACCACAGAATATACCTATTTGCACTAAGTGTACCCAGTAAGTCTGTAAAGGAAAGACACAAGTTCAGAGTCTGGTCTCAGATAAAGCATTTGTGATTTTTCCATTGCTACTTTAAATATTAAAGGCCAAGCCAATTCTATTTTGTAGCATTTTCTATTTATATTAATTTTATAATGGAAAAGGAACCACAGAATTGCTACCTTACATTCCATCATCAAAACATTACTGAAATGTATTTTGCAGAAGGAAGTAGAATGCAATTAGCATCGATTAAGAACATCACTCACAAAATAGCTTAGAACCCGGCTGGCCTCGTTTTTGTTCTTCAGATCTTCCTTTAGCTTACACGGGCACAGACTACTCTCAGCAGCACAGGCAAACAGGATGGCATGACGGTATTGGTCACAACAGACATTTTGTGCAATAGTGTTGAGAAACAACAAATGTAGACAGATAATTTCTAAGCCCCGTGGATGGCTGTCAAGAAGCTTTGATCTGCTGTGTGCGGTGGGGTCAGCTGGAAAGGGCAGTAGTTGAAGGAAGACCCAGGAAGGCATGGAAGGGACAACAAAGCCTGAGAGTACCTTGCTACTATTCTGATCTCTGTGGGATTATCCCTGAGCTGTGCTTTTTCTAGGTATGTCTGCTGAAAAAAATATCCATCCAGAAGTCACTGTAGCACGCCACTCCTGGGCTATGGCAACACAAACACAGCAGAGCTGGGTGAGCGTGGTGAGCAGTGTGTGAGCACTCAGCAAGACCCATTTGCAGAATAGAAACAAAGTGAACTCAGGTTCCAGCTCCAGAAAGCGCTTGCAAGTTTGCCACCCAGAAGAGCAGCCACTTGTTAGCAAGGATCTGCCCCAAAAGTCAGAAGAAATCAAATGAGGAAATTTGCAGTCAACTAGCAAATACAAGGAGTCAAATGTTTAAAACTTCATCTCTAAATGCACTAAATGACTCAGATATTCAGCTATCACACTGATAGATAAGATGGTAGTACTGAACAAAAACAGAGCTCATGTTTTTCTTCGTTATTCTGGATACGGCAATTTACAACTGAAATACAGGCATCTCCACCAAATCTGAGCTAAAACCTTTCACGCAGTAAATGTATTTCAGCTGGAAATGCAGGAATGTTATATCATCTTGCAGCTAGGGTATAAAATCAGATGAAAAAAAGTACATTTAAACTAGATTTATCCCCTGTGGAGGACTTCACACGGAAATTAGAAGATGATCAGATCTCTGAATGGTAATTTAATAGCTAATTTAAAAGCTTCTCTTGCTTAAATTGTAAAGAAACCACAAGATACATAGTTATGTATTATACAACACGTACAATAACACAGGCATATGCTAGTGAAGAAAGGACTCCAAAAACAGTTTGAGTTTCATATTAATTTGAATATATAAGATTACCTAAAATGTCAGGTGCACTTAATCATGTCTTAAACTCCAAATTAACAGGAAAACAACCTATTGTTCTGGCTTTAGGCAGCTCTGCCTAATCCCCATATACCACTCTGGGAAGTAATTCCTCATCCTGTCCATTAAATTCACTTGCGAATGAAAGTGTTGCAGCGCATCCAGAGACGGGGCAAATTTATCCCATCTGGGAACTGAACATTCTTTGTCTTCACTTCCCTCTCTTTTACATCCAGGGCTGGAGCTTCAATGCTTCCACTGAGCCCTGATGCAGTAAGAGCTCTGCCCTGCTCAATCAGGCAGGCAAGTGTCAAACCAAGTAGGTCTGCACCAACATTTGTACCTTACACTCGAGCCCTAACTGCCTCCTGCCGTTTTTGTCTCTATTATTACCTTTAGGAGCTTTTTATATATTTCCTTTTACAATAATGTTCCTTGTGCTGAGAGGTCAAAGAAAAACAGAGCTATTAAACTGATTGCACCAAGCACAATAGAATTAAGTAGCGCCGCATCAAAATTGTGCATGAAGAATACATTTAACAGTACTCTCTGCTCCACTAAAAAAGTAATTTCATAGTATTTTTTAAATAATCACTGGCCATTTTTTACACTGGCTTCTCCAGGCTTACAGACGCTGTGGTGAAATTTGGAGACAGGTTTGATTGTGCAGCTGCAGAGGAAAATGGACTTTGTTAATGGTTGTGATGCACTGCTCCACTCTGACCCCAATCAGATGGATGAGCTCCAAAGGGACTTGTCCCTTCTGTGAATTTCTTACAGTGAGCCTTGACATCCTGTGAGAGTTTCTCTCTCTCCTGACACCTGCAATAGAACAAGGTGTATTCACTTCTCCAGCACAGGGAAAAAAAACAAAAGAGAGAATAAAGAAGAAATAGCAACAACAACAAAAAGAACAACAATGAGGAGTCAGCTCAATTTCTTCTCCAACTAAATAAGCTTAAAACACTCAGAGATTCCCCCACAGGGAAAGCGTCTGACTGATATGTTGAATCAAGACAACACAAAGCTCTTCCAGCTGTCACAGCGCAGCAAAAGTACAGGTTCGTTTGCCGGAAGCCAGGTTATTCTGTCGCTGCTTCTGAATGTGCTGGTTTGCTGATTAATTCAATCCAGTAGCTTCTAAGATGGTTTCAATGAAAATAACTGATATTTATGCACTCAGCCTCTGATTCTGTGATCTGAGCACAAATGTTTCATACACAAGGAAGTGTGAAGCACCTCAGAGCTGCCTCCTGGACACGCGGACATAGGAGGGACAGGCTGGGACTTCTCTCTGATGGCCACAAGCTCTGGGCTACAGGCCAGAAGGCATGGATGAATCTGACCCACAAAGAGGAAAAATCCTCTGGAACAGGCAGCATAACAGGTCCCAGGACAGATGGGGTTGAGCACGCTCATTTTTCAGGGTTTTGCAAGATGCTTTTCTGCATAAAAGAGCAAAGAGTCACGTATTTATGTTAAGGAGTCAACCCAAAGTCCTCTGAAGTGAAAGAAGGCTCCTGAGGGTGGTCAGGCATGTTCAGTCTATTCCATGTTTAGAAGGAGATGTGTTTCTTGCATCTCACTCCTGATGGCTTCCAAAAGTCTGCTTGCTGCAGCATCCTTTATCAGAGGACCACTGCCTAAGAGGTGATGTGTGACTGCAGTCCTTTTTCCTTGAGGAAAAACATCTTATTATCACAGAGATTTACAGGTTAAAAAAGGTTTCTGAATAGCATGCAGTAACTGCCTAACTTTACTAGGCCATCAATGACAAAGAAGAGAGAGGAAGAGGTGTCTGTATTTTCTGTTATAAAAGTACTAATCTCACCATTTTAAGGGGTGATTTCTCAGTTGTACTGAAATCCAAAGTGATCGGTTTGATCAATGGTCTAGGTAGCTGAAAAAAAAAACCAACTGGTCAACCCATTAAATAAGGAAGTTAATAAGAAGAAAGAACCATCTCACAATTCATGCAGTACTACAGCAAAGTATAATTTTTCAAGTCTTAGTAATTATGTCGGCTATCATACCATTACCGACATAATGTGAAGCTAATAAGCCAAGTAATTAGAATGCACTAGGTCAGAGTTTTCACCTTAATGTGTGAAGGGTAAATGAGAATGAGGCATTACAATATTTAGCATATAGCTAAAAGAGTCCAAAAGTGATACAACTGAAAGTTTACTTTTAGAGGGAAAATGTTAATCGAGTTGGATGCTGTTTGCATTGCCTTACATGCTGGAGCTGATGAAGGTCATTATGGAGCTTTAATCATGTTATGAATGCATCTGAGAGATGCCTTGAGTAGCTGAGTTTCTTGTATGTGCACAACTTGGTGCATTAGATGGTTGTGGTGAAATTTGTTACTGTATGAATTGCAACTCTTTCTTACAAGACATTTATTCCTTTTTCTTGTGTTTCTGTTCTCCACTTTGCCATTATTCTGTTGTTTTACATCAAACTTTCAGGTACTTTCAAAATAAATACCTGACTACAGATACAATTAAGCTCTGCTTGCTAGCTTTGTTGCAGGGAATAGTGATGATACATGTTTTACTGAGATGCATGGGGCTACCTGGTATGATGCTGTGCAAAGGATTCCTAACCTTTGCTTGACTCTGCCTTGAATGAAACCTCTCTTTTTGATCCCCATTTGTCAGTATCAAAGGAAACAAGAGATCATGAAATTGGTCTGCATCAAGCGAGAGAAAAAATGCGTGGACTGAATGAAAAGTCAATGGAAGGAGTCATTTCAATTCTTATGGCAAAGCAGCAAGAAAAAGACTGCTTCCAAGAAGGTTTTTGATTCAAAAGGTGCCTTTGAAGCTTCCAAATTTCTTCATTTTCCATATTGTAAATGATATCAAGTGCTAATAACATTAAGAGCTCTGAGGAACGCACGTTCCTACACTTTGCTTAGCAGGCATTACTTTGATGGACATTATGTAAAATTCTGAAGATAACTTCAAATGGGATAGAACCCATGGCACATTTTGATCAGCACTGAAATGTAGGCACTGTCACATATTTGAGGATCTGAGGATCTGATTTTGGGGGGAATGGGAGTGTAAGTCTCCCATCATCCTATGCTCATTTTACAGAGAGTGGTGTCTTAGAGGACCATTTAGGGATTGAGCTTGTTATATGCAAAGAAATTATTTTAACAATTGTCCTTCAGATGAAGTCATATAAGGGAGAGCACTTTAAATGAGAACTGGAGCGTGTGTGACAAACAAGTCATGATAAAAGTGTCAGATCAACAGCACCATCTCCACTTTTTGAAAGCAGGAGCTGGTACTAGAACATGAAAGAAGTCATGATTTTCCAGACCTCCAAGGAATAAATGTTAAGGAATAGCAGCTGTCTTAAAGCAGCACCACTTCCATCCTCAGCACCTTTTTGCTCACAGCCTCCCCATGAGCAGAGGTTGGGTGAGCAGCAAGCAAAGAATGAGACTAGAGAAGGGAAAACCTCACTTAGATCATAACGGCAGGGAGTGTTGGGTGACAGTGGTGGTGGATCAGAAGGTCACATGTGATTCACGGTTACAGCCAGCCCTTCAGGAGCAATTTGCTTCTTCTTGGCTTCTAGTCTAGAACTGAAGCATGGAGTGCTGCTCACCAAAGCAAGTCTTCTTGGCACCAACAGCTTTTGCTTCTACCTGTTTAGATCCTGCTAAACAAAATGTCAATGAAGTGAATATAAATGAGCATAAAAATAACTTATCATTGCCAGACTATACGCTCAAATTATAGTTCCTCAATAATTGCTTGACTGATGCATCTAAGCACGTATCTCTCATATTCATGCTAATTAATGAATTGGCACCTCAAGAGATTTCAAAAATATGCATTTTCCTTCCCTGGAAATGTTGTGTAAGACTCCAGAGTATTGCCATGTAAAATTCCATCTAATATTTATATTTCATTAAAATATACTTTTTTCTTTTTTTTTTCTTTTTCATTTTGGCACAGAATCTATCACGTAATTCCCACAGGTCTTAGCTATGTTCTCACAGGGGCATGAATAATTCAGAGCATGGCTTATGCAGTACATTTCATTACTGGGGTGTTTTTTTTCTGCAGCACAAAGTGTCCACAAACTAAGAGCAAGTTTCTCAGGTGCACACCCTCCCAAGTGCAAGTATTGCATCACCCCAGTGAGCAGCTCTGAGCCTGCAAGAGGTTAACAGAGCTCCAGGGAGGAGATGTTGCACTTTTTTTGCTAATCATTTCAGGAGATAACAGAGGCTTAGGCTTTTGAATGATGGAGATCAGTGAGTTTCTGTCTTCCTGTTGCCTCTCTGAGAGGCTTTGTGATAAGGTGCTCAGACATCCATTTTTCTATTTTTTTTCCACTCGGTGCGATGTCTCAAGCAGATAAAGGACTGAAGAGTGCTCAGATTTCATCTATTCATCCACTCCTGTCCCCCTGCCGTCCAAACATCCCATGTATATCAATGAGGAAAAGCAACGCAAGCCATGACACTGAAGCACTGTAGACTTTGCACTTCTACTCCAGAGGAAAGCTAATTTTCATCACATTACATGTTTCTGTCACAGATGCAGGTGTGAACGTCACCAGCAGACATGCACTATCGGTTTGTATTTCATCGTACCCTGAAACCTGGAGGCAATTATTCACTTTTAAGATCTGAACTTTAAACAGCTTCAAAGATGTCGATTTAAATAGCTTTAAAGATGTGTCCACTGAAATACAAAAGTGGAAATAAAGTTTAAAGATTCCAGTAGGCCTTAGAGGCACGAAGGGAAATATCAGTTAGTGTAAAAACTGGATACAATCTGAAAAGGTAGTGTTCTTGTTTGTAAAGCAGGATTTCTTTCTGATTAACAGAGCTTTGGTGGAGCTCATTTCTCTGCAGCTATTTCTAATGGCTGTTCTAATGCCAGTCTGAATTGCTCAGGTTTACAGAAGCAGAGAAGAAATTTGGTAGGACGAGCCTTCCTTCAGGGGCTAAAATTTTCTTTTACAAACCCTTAAGAAAACCGAGAACAGGGGCTGCAGAGAAACAAAGTTCTGGTGAAAGCACTGCCCTTGTCATCTCCACAGTGCTGCTGTCTGGTTGCAGACAGTGTGTTTGCTGTGGGGTATAAGGACTCAGCCACCCATCACAGTGCCACTTCTGCTCTGGGGCCTGCATCAGCAGGGGGGGCACAGAACAAGTCAGGATGGAGCTGGCTCCTACCTGGTCTGGAAACCAAATGTTTCCATGTTATGAACAAGCATCAAAGAATTCTGGTGTCAATATGGAAAAGTCTTATTTTTGCTACTAGTTTTTATGTAAAGTTTTATTCCTAAATGTTATGAAAGCTAGATGCTTGCAATATGCAGACCACAAACTGCTGACAGCTGATCATCAGCCAAAGCTAAAAACATGACATCCAAAGCGACAGGTGGGGAGAAGCTTAGAGAACTTGACCTGCCTTAAGCACATCAGCATGTGACATCAGCTGCAGGTTAATAAATGTTCTTTACTGTGAGCATGTGCAAAGGGGATGCTCAAGTATAAGAAGTTGCCATATGGCATAGCCAGTACACCTGTGGTGATGCAAAGAATGATGAATTGTGTGCTCTAGCAGTTAAATGGTGTCATCTGTTACTTGGGTGAGGGAGGGAGAGACCAACATATAAGCTAGGTAGCACATCTTCTCAAAAGGTTTGAAGTAACGCACCAGGACTGGACTGCAGTGTACGTGTAAGCGCACATACCAAGTAGGTGGAAGAGAAAGGAAGATTTAACATGCTTAGTGCTATTTCTATCCTAGCAAACCCATATAGGGATACAGACTGGAATATTTCAGACCTGAGGTCAGTTTTGACAGCGCTATCTTACTACAGGCAATTCCATATTACCACAGAGAGCTGGAATGCAGAAAAGCCTGTAAGATAAACTTAGGCTAACCAAGAAAAATATGTCTTCCTGGAACATTTATTTCCACCATATTTTCAAAACAGCTGAAAAATGAGGCTATGGGCAGCAGGTGCAACGTGGGACATGGGGTGTGGGATGGCGAGCACAGCGGATGGCTCATTGGCCACAGTTGCAATCCAGTTGCTGGTCACCAGCCAGCAAGCAACAGCATAAGGGGTGGGCAAAATCTAGGTTTTGTGCTCACTTGGTTTTAATAGTCTGGCATTCAAACAGAAGGTGGCTAAAGGCAAACAGAGAGTAATATACTCCATGTCATGGCCCTTACTGTGCTTCAGAAGTGTTGTAATCTGCACCGGACTGATCTTTGGCCCTGAGCATCACGTTAGAGCCTTGACTGGTAGAATAGTCTTGTCAAATAATCCCACTGTTTTATTCTTACGGTGGGCTTTTCACTGGCTAAGACATTTTGCAGCATAAGTAGTAAAGTCTGCCTCTTTTATTTGTTTTCCCTTGACCAGAATACACAGGAGAAAGAAATGAAAGACAGCATAGAGTTAAAGACCTGTAAAAATAGATCCTTCTTAACATGGGGAGCATTCATGTGAAATTACAGAGAGGGAGAAAGTGAACGAGCAGTATTGTCAGGTAGAATGGTTCTATAATTGGAGGAACAAGTGAGTGAAGTAAATACAGAACAAACCCGTTTTGCAAATAGAAAGAACAGGCAACAGTGTCACAGGTGGGAAAGAGCAAGTCTGAGTCTGCACAACTGACAGTGATCTGAGAAGAGGACCAGGACATTTCCTGAAAATCAGAAGAAAATTGCCTGGGGGTGGGATCTGTTCAGCTGAGGATCTTTGTTGATGGCTGCCAAGGTAAAGGAGGAAATCAGCCGGCTTGAGGGAGTGGTTTCCAGGTGCCAACATAGCACAGAGACAGATGAGGTCCTAAGGAATCCCACAGCTGCTTCAGGCACACTAGCAGTCACTCTTAGAGTGAACAACTCGATATTACTGGTGTTTCCTTCACCTGTTTCTAGGTTTTCTCTTTCCCTTTGTATTGTGCCATCCAAAACCACAGAAGGGAAAACTCAGCAACCAGCGATTCTCCTTGCAAAGCTACTCAATAGAAGTGCTGTCAAATCACAAAGGGAAAAGTTGTGTGTACTTCCCTTCATCCTTTGAAATAAGGAGCTGGATTATAAATAAGAACAATGAGTAAAATAACTGTGATTTCTAAATCAATTCTAACAGTAATAGGATGCGCATCACTCCTTTTGCATGCATCACTTTCCATTCCCACAGCCTGACAAGCCCAGCGCTGCCCTCCAACCCCTGTTTCTCAGCAGTGTTACACCAAGAAGAGGCAGCAGGGGCTGCAGCATGGATCCACTCTATGGGAGCATCCTTTCATGTCTCACAGACTTTCTCAAGCATCTAAAAGATGTTCTGCGCAAAGTCAGGATGCAATTAAAGCCCTGGGAAGCACCTTTGTAAAATCTCCACCATCTCAGACAATAGCTAAGATGCTCACCTGGGAGATTTAATTAAGTTTCCTATTAGAAGCAGAATGGAGGCTCTGAATGAAGTGGGGATGAATCCCAGATGTCACCGATTTTGCTTTCTTTTTCTGATCAGAAATTTTGTCTGAGTTCCAAGAAAAAAAAACATCCTTCAAAAGTGGCGTGTCTGCTGCCATGGCTATTCCTGCTTGTGATGAATTAACGTCTTCTGAAAGCACTCGGACACTCCTGCATGTTCTGAATTGTTTTGTTGCTTTCCAGTAAGGGAAAACATTTCACAGTGTTTATGTGTGTGAAGAACAGATCAAGATTTTCTTGTTATTTCTTTGTCTGATTCCATCCATTTGTTTCTGTTTTGCTTCAGAATGAAAAACAAAAGGTGAAGCTCTTCTGCCTCTGTGAATGGTTCCCATCCGTGTTCCCCAGAGGAACTACAATCAAGCGGTTGTGGTGGGAAAGGTAAAGTAAAAGCAATATCTGTGTCACGTTTCATGGAATGGTGGAGTAATGGCAGGACCGTAGTGCAGTATTTGAAACCCTCAATGTTCCTCAGAATAGGTACATGAAAACAGCATATTGAGTTTGAGTATGCCTGCGGACCAAATTCTGTGAAGTATAGTTTATAAGTTTATTTTCCTTATTATGTAAGAGACATTATACTTCAACTGCATGTTCTGTAAGGAGATGATCCAAACAGCTGTCAGTGCTGAATACATAGGGTTACTTCCCAAATCTTTTATCAGCTGGTGTGGCATACCAGGACAAAAGAATCATTCCTCATCAAACACCTCAGAAACATTTGTAAGCTGAGCCATGAAACTGCTGTCTGTAAACCTCCCTTATTTGTACAAACAAGTAACAGTATACTATATATATATATTGCCTTCAACTTGTTTAGTGAATATTAGTTATTTTCTTGAGTAAGGAGATTTCACCTCTATCCACCCAGATCATTCTCACCCCCAAGAACAGGAAATGCACTACTCGTTATTATGTTGATGCATAAATTGTACTCTTAAGTGTATTCATGAAAGAAATACAGATTACTTGTTGTTAAATACTAAAAGATACAAGGTATAATAGAAATGGATCCTTTGAGATGCACGCCAAATGCCAAAGGATTTGTCTAAATACTACACAAGTTGAGATGATGCAGCTTAAAACTGCGGGCTTTTTAACAAAAGAAAAAAGGGCTAACTACAGGAATTGTAATTACCTAATGCTGACAATTGAAATGTAACTCTGTGGAAGCTTATAGGAAGGTTTTAGCCTGTGGCGAGAGGTGGGAAAAAAAACATTGTTTTGAGTTTCACTCTGAAAGTTCCTTTTCTATTCCCAGTGAGATTGTAACACACAAATATTTCCTTTTGGTTTGACCTCGATTTCCCAACTTTGTGTTAGCAGCCATAAGAAATAGCGAGAAATTAAATCTTTCCAAATGAGCTGTCTAAGCTTGCGGTAATCAGCATGTTTGCTCTCTTTTTATCCCCAAGATTTACAACCAAATTGAACACTTTCTCTATAGACATTTCGGAAAACAACCATTGCCTTTCTTTCAGAAATGTAAGATTTTCAACTTTCAGATACCATCTTGGTGCTGAAAGAAAAGACAGGGAGTAATGTCAGGTCGGTAGTAAGGAGCCCAGGGTACCAGTCTGCTGGCTTTGAGTGGGTTCTGTTGAAAATAACCTCTAGTGGGTTCACCCGAGAAGAACATTCCCCAACTCTAAGGCTGTCAGAAGTGAGCTACACCCTCAAGATGGGCTGGAGTCTGCAGTCCTAACTTACAACTCCTAACAAAGAGGTGAGACTTGCAGTGTTGCCCTTCATGCGTCTCATTTTGGATCAGGCTTACATTATGAGGAACTGCAATAATCAGGGATTTAGTAACAAAGGGACAGAAGCATATGCTCACACGGACTTACATGGTAAAGAGGTTTTATTGCAACTCAGAATAGGCTGTCACCACAGTGAAGGAATAGTCAGGAAATGAGAAAATCATATGCCAAATAACGGCTTAAGCATTCAAGGCTGGGCTTTTCTAGTCACTGTTCACAGGATCATTAAAGATCAAAAGCAAATTTATTCATGCCTTTCTATCTTGTACAGTCTATCACTTTCATATTTAAACAGTGACTTCCGTATATGTGTTTGTGTTTACGAGAAATCGAGGTGACTAGCAGAAATCTGATAGTCTTTTTTATTATTATTAGGGCTTCTTGAAGCTTAAACTCCTAAATCATATGTGGGAAATATTAAAATAATACTATCAAAGGCTCCGTCTTTTGGAGATTCAGTTCATAAATATGCACTTTGATGGAGGAAATGCAGACCCTTTTATGCAGTGTGAATGTCATCAAGGAGATATTCTCATGCTAATTATTACAGACAATTCATGGCTGAGCAGCTCTCAGATAATGTAAAAAATGGCGGGGGTTTATTCCTATGTTCTGCTATTCTTCTGCTAAAACTCCCGTTAACCACTTCTTCACTCGCTCTGCTGTTTGCTTGCAACTTCCCCATCTCCAGGGAGAAATTCATAGTTCAGACATATCTGTTGGAGTTGTGAGGCCCTAGGGGCACTGAGCAGCCTCCACTGGGACCCCAGGCACCCCCTGAGGTGCAGGAGCTGCATTTCAGCCCTGAGGGCACCCTTGGAAGTGTAAGTGTGCTTACCACACCTGCTTTGCTGAAAAGGAAGCTTTTCAGGGCAGGTAATGATGTTGTATGATCAACCTGTCTCAAGTGGTGGTGATCCCTACTGCAGACAATGGCTGCACTCAGTTAGAGCATGAAATACTAGTTTTTGGCATCTGACAGACACACGTGATGAAATTGGAGGTTTAAGTTGTGATGAGCAAAGTGCTTATTTTCATGAGCTTTTTTTTATCTCCGTGCCATCAATGGGATGAAATCCCAGCGCTCTGAGAAGAAGCTGAGAAAACCATCATGAACACTGACTCTTACACTCTTAGCCAGAGATGTGTGCATCTTGAGCTGGAAGAGATGTAGAAAACAAACAAGTGAGGAAAAACAGCTTACAGCAGAACAAGTCTAATACATTTTTCCTTTAACCTTTGGGTCGAGGAAGGGAGGGGAGAGAAGTGTGTGCCAAATTTCAAGTTGACTGCCGATGGCCATTACTTATGTAATGAACTTCCACTTGCCAGCCCAGAGCACAGGGCTGATTGACCTTGGCAGCAGTACGCAGGTATTATTCTCACACAAATCCAGCAATCTTTGGCAGCCTCTGAAACGCTCAAAACAGAAGCAGGCTTGTCAACTTGGAGAATACATTCCTCCTAATTTATTGTTCTTTGCCATTTTCTTTCAAGAAGCAAGGAAAAACCAATGCAGGTTTCTGCATCCATTCTAAAGAATGTTGCAGCAGGGCAAATGTTTTAATTTGCTGTACTGAGAGAGCAGTTGTGCAGCTGGGCAGTATATAGAGAATGCTGTGTAGAAAAGCAGTCATTTGGAATGGATGCTGGAAAAAATGAATGTAGGTAGTAAAGGAGAAATAACTGAGCTTGAGCATTCTCACAAGGTTGTGGTGTTTGTGTTTGCTCTGGGTGGGTGCAGATTCTATTTTCTGAGCCATTTTGCTGTCAGTATATATCCTAAACAGGATTCAAGAAAAGCTGAAATGTGCATAAGTGTGAACCAGAAAATGTCAGGTTTCCAGGTCAGGGAACTTGCAGAAAAATAAATAGGAGGAAAAAATCTTGTTGCTTTTTTTCCTGCAGAAGGTCGGTCATCTGCAATATCTGGCATCTGAAGCAGGGATTAATTACAGCAGAACATTAGTCAGGTCTGTAAGGATTTCACCACAGTGGGACAGAAGCACTGTGAAGCCGGTAGAGCCCCATGTTCTGGATGGGGTTGCAGCTGGATTTCAGGGCTGGTCCGTTCTGGGAAACCTGAAGCCTTGGACCCAACTGTCCTCTGTGCGCAGAGGGGCTGTGCTCCCTGAAGCACGAGAGTCATTCTGCTGTGCTCCAAGCTTGTTTTTGGGTCTTTTTCTTTGGTTGAGTCCCAAATGTGAAAATAAGCAAGGTAACCTGAAAAGCTCAGCTGAAGGTTTGTCAGAGTGCTATCCATTCCACAGACTTCTTAACGTAGCATCTTAGGAGAGCACTTGTGACAGCATGGGGTAGCTGGATCCTAGTATAGTGGCTAGCACAGTGACACACAGCTCTGACTTTGTTCTAGAAGAACACAGCTGCCATCTTCTCCTGCACTGTACCTCGGTCAGGGCTCTGTAATGATAGCTGTCACTGCCAAAAAGACCATTTAGCATCTCATTCCCTTCAACGTGAATGAAATTCACTTTCAGCTAAGTACCTGTGTCTGAGACAAAGCCGCTGCTTATTGCTGCGCTTACAGTTTGTGTCTGCTTTATGCTTCATACATTCACAGGCAGGCAAATAGAAAATGAAATAGGAGTTTGCCCCCTCTTACTCCTTCCATCTGCTGCCAGGATCTGTGAGTGTGGGGTGGCCAAGTCAGCTAGCAGACATAAAGCTATGAGATGTATGTATAGGGAGCTTGTTCTAAAACTGCTTCTGTGGGACAGGGAGATTACTTGATTTTCAAGTTCATTTGTTTGCCAATACACTTCAGGCATGATCGAGATATTTTCATTTAAAGCAGATAGATTTCATTTTAAATGGATAAAAATCTCTCTATGCTATACCTTTCATCTTTGTTCAAATACTATGCATTTTTAATCATCACTCTTTCTGCGTCCTGTAGTGACTTATAAGCATCTAATTCTGTACAGGGTTAATATATATTTTGCAGTGTGATTCTGCTGTTGATGCAGGTTCACCCAACCCTTAGGCATCTTGGATGTACCCACAGAAAGGACCAGAGCTGCCTTTTGTAAGCTAGCTTGGTAGCCTGTTAGTCTGTCATGCTGATACAGGGGATGGAGCAATGGCTCTGAATACAAACCCTGCGCAACCAGCTGCTTCTCTGAGGTTTCCCTTAACTTTTGAACCCTCCAGATGTCAGCCCTTCTTTGTCCTAAGGAACTATAACAGAGGGCACTTCTGAGACACAAACCACGCTGATTAATATTTATATATATGCTTCCACTTATTGGTGTAAATAGTTGGGGTAGCCTTTTCGTTTTGGTTTGATTTGCTCCTTATGCTTTCACCCAGCTATATAGGGTAAGTGCTTCAAGATGGGATAGTAGAGGAGTATGTTATGTTTGAGCATCTTCGTCCTTTCAGGCTGATCCCATTAGCAGGTCCCCATGGAGAACATCTCCAAATTCAATCCGGAGAAGCAGGATTTGCTCGGGAGCCCACTGGAAAACTCAGGCAGCAGGGCTTGACCTCACTGGCAGAATGAAGGCAGCAAAGGGACAGCACACTTTGTACTTGTACAAAGTAATTATCTGCATTTGTATGACAATGAGAAATGGGTGCCACATGAGAGTGTTTCATAATCTTCCTTCTTTTTAAACGAAAACTTTTTCATTTGCTTTAAAAATACTATACATTGTACTTCCCTTTCAGCACTTTATAAGCTTCTGTATCTTTTGTGTCTTAATAAGGAAAGCAAAGCTGAGCTGAAGTTTTTAATATATTAAATCAGAAACCTAGACTGGAATGAAAGATAAGAATCCAATAACACCAAAAAGACACGTAGAACAGAATCGGCTGTAAATGATTTATGCAGCAGGATTAGGAGGTTAAGAAGGCAAAATCTTTAATGTTCACTCATGCAGGAATGTCAAATCGCTTGTCTAAATAAGGAGTTTGACTGTCACAGACTTCAAAAGTAGGCATTTTCAGGTAGCACTATCTGCCTTAATAGAACTTGGATTGGAGTATTTTCCAGGTGGTTAATGGCTAGGATAGTCATCCATCTGAACTTTGAAAATGTGTTTTGTAACCTGCTTTAATAAACAGCCATTAATAAAAGGCATGTTTACGTGGCTCAGCAAAGCCGTGCTTCCTAGGCTTGCTTGCTTTATCTGCATCTCCGCAGTGCTTGTGCAATGAAAGAGCTTGCCTCTCATCTGGGGGGGTTGCTGCAGGGCTAAACCTCATCTCTGTGCTGTCTAATCTAGGGCAAGAGTTGCAGGCATTCGACTTGAAAGTTGGACAAGAGAGGGATTTCTAGGCACCGAGGAAGGACACGTGCCTGAACGGCTTGGGCTGGAACTTTTAGTTCTGCATGGCACGTGGGCTCTGACAGGAAAGCTGTGTTAGTTAACTCCCCAGAAAATGAGGCCTCCTCCCTGCCAGCAAATGTCACTGAGGGTTTGCATCTGTTGCAAACACTGGAGAGCTGAGCATCAAGCTTAGCTGCAGGCAGACAAAAAGCAATGCCAAGCGTCCTGCTCTACTAATAACAACCACTCTATGAATTTGGAATATTTGAGGTGGAAACTAAAACCATGTTACAGCAATTGCATTGTGGCAGGTGCTTTAATTCAGGCCGTGGTTCTATACTGTTTGTTACTGGCTCTAACTACCACGTCAGAATGTAGGTGGGCCCAGCTATGGTATTTTTTGCTGGAGCCTTTCAGAATAATGAGCAAAGCTCAGTAGTTTCTTTTCAGAAGACATGGATGTGAAATATCCATAGCTGCTGAGTGTTAGCAGTGATGCACATCTTCACCTCTGCAACCTCTGCTGGTGGCACAGCAGGTGTGTGGGGCTGCACTGCCTGCACACAGAGCAGAGGGACATGCAGGGACGGAGGAGGTGGCCGTGCTTCCACAACACGGCTTTGGGAGCAAAAAAAAGCAAGGCAAGACGAGGGCACATCTCAGCCTTTCTGGTGTGTCTGACAAATTAGCTCGTGGCTGCTTCTGTGCGGAACAAGGCTGACATCGCCTGGATGTTAGTAGTCACTGCAGCTGCCCCCGAGCTCTCAAATCGCTGCCACCACGGGGTCGGCTCCTGTCTGTCCCTCACCCCAGCCGTATAATCGCAGTTCTTCTGTTTGCTTCCCATAATCTCAGCAGAGAAGTGCTCCGGTGCAGGTGATGCTCAGGAGGGCTGCAGCAGGGCTCAGGGCTGTCCTCAGGGCCGCAAGCATCTCTCCCGGCTTACCACCTGCAGCCAAGCAGCTCACCTCCCCAATAGCAGCTCCTTCAGAGCCGGGGTGGGGGGGGGAGAGCGCAGCATCGCGGCAGGCAGAGCGCTAATTAAAAAGCTCCTCGCCGGCATGTACAGAAAGTTAAGAGATGGAGAGACAAAACTACTGATTTCCGTTTGAACAGTGTTCAAAGCCCACCGTTTTGACGAAAGCTCAGGAAACTCTTCAGAGAGCACAAGCTAGTTAGTCATTAAATTGGTAGTTTATTTGTTTTCCGAGGGAGATGAGATGAAGTGGGGAAAGCAGGGGGGACACGTAGGAGTTGAAAGAGCTCTCCTGTTATTCACCGTGCAGCCGGGAGCAGAAATAAAGAGGCAATTAGAAGGTCAGAAGCAATAATAATACGCTGGCAACCCGCGGAAGCTGCAGAGCAGGTGTTTGTTTGCTTGGTGTTTTTTTGCCCTGCAAACCATCATTAAAGCTGTGCGACACCACCGGTTTGCATGCCACGATTATTTGCATGCAAATTTGACATCTTCAATGCAAAGACAGATTATATCTTCACTAATTCGGTCCAAGGCAAATTGTAACTATTTCCTTAAGAAAACACTGCTATTCATGAGGAAATTATTGAGCACAAACTGAGTTTTTCATGAATTTAGCCTAGGCAGCCAGACAGAATCATGCTTTTATTATTTACTTCCACTGTATAATCAGCTTTTCATTGGAGATGACAGCTTTCAGCCTACTAAGTCCAACGTTGTTTTTTTTTCCCTCAGGAAAACATGACATAGAGGATGCAAAAAATGTTGAGCTTTCCCTGGGTCTGAAGAAACCTTCTGGGTTTTGCTGTTCTCTTTATGAATATATGTACATGTGCACTGACATACGCTTACAAGGTGTGCAGTTGGGGAGCTCTTAGCCCCCTTGAGAGTGATGGACCTGTGTCAGTCCAAAGTGATGAGGTGAAAAGATCTTTGGGGGCTCAAAATGGAGAAATCAGGGCTGAAAATTACTCCAGGAAATGCAGAAGTGAGGGGTATACAGTAATTGCTGCATTTATATATTTATCACACAGGTGATCATCATTCTCAGGCTTAAAATGAAAGCAGCACGTGGGAAAGGAGTCATGCAGTATCATTCAAGCATTTCCCCTGTTTTGGGGTATGTGTTTCCCCTGATTTGGGGTATATACAGCAACCTCGTACAGCTGCTGTTCCCAGCTCCGTGCCTTCAGGGTGGCTGTCACAAAGCAACTTGTGTTTTCTCAAAACTGAGTCTGGAATTTCTGGGAACTGTGTCCAGTGCAGTAATAGGCTCAGGAACGCCTGTGTTTCCCTTTACTGCAGAACTGAAGCTCCTGGTTCGGGATCATGGTTAAATACACAGTCATGGTGAATTATTGTTAGGCAAAATGGATGAGCCAGTCCTCCTGTACAAGCACAGGCCTGCAACAAAATTCACACATAATCAAGAGCTGAAAGGGGGAAAATGGGAGGGAACCGCTGCCGAACTATTTTTCCTTTCTGTTCTTTTCTGTGACTTCCCTCCGTGTATTTTCTATGTGTTCATTTTAAAGTGAGTTTACCTGCATACTCGAGAGGCATGTGTTACCTTCTCAAAGCTGACAACTTCCAGTTGTCCTTCATCCACCTGAAAGATCTCATGCTTGGTCCTTCCATAATGCATCTGGATGCTGAGCCCTTCTGGCCTTTGGCCGAGACTCAGTGCATAGAGAACACTGGTGCTAGTGAGCATCAGCTACTGCCTCTCCAGAGTCTTTGCATTTGTTTCTATCAAAACAGACAGCAAAGCATCTATCTCCCATGCATACTTAAAACGGAAGATGGAAAAATATTAATGTTTCATTGTCTTCATGTTTAAAAGTGAGACCTTTTAAAGAAGCGTCTCTTCAGCAAGGATAAGAGATGTTTTTCTTAACCGCATAGCAACAAGCTAGAGCTGCAATTATTTATATCGAGCATGAAATTCCCTCAGTGCTTCATTTATTCAAAGCTGTATTTTTTACCAGGTTTTTGTTTTCACAGATGGCTAAGCTAAGACGCCGTCTTGGGCTTAAGTATCTACACAAACTTTGGCAGTCCCCACCAATAAATAGATTAAAAATAAGTCAAGGCAAAAAAAAAACAAACACAAAACCTTGCAGTTAAACATGCAAAGACCACTAAAGAGCACGGCGATGTTTTAAACTAATTTAAAACTATGATTATCTACCGAGAAACGTAATGCACTTCTGTCATGCTATTAAATAAGGCTTTATGGGAAGCACCGGTTGTCAAATGACAATTGTAAGCTGGATTTTTTTTATCGCTTTGCAAAAGACACGAGTTCATAATTTGACTCTGGCACTTGTTCCGAGTGCTTTGTGCAAGGAAAGTTTGTTTTGTTTAAGAATGGAAAGTCGAGTACTTGCAACAAAAATGTGCACACTCAAACTATTGGATTTCCATGTTTTTTTCTACATGCTGCTTCATGGTGAAAAGAGATGGTTTGCCAATGCTGTCATTTAGTCTTTCACTTAGTTCAGAGAAGGCACCCAGTCTTTGCTCTCAGTAGCCCTGCCTGGGCATACATGGGGAGCAAATTCTGTGATTGGGGCACAGAAATCACCCACTTCGGTATCCCTTGCAGTCAGACAAGTGTGCTGAGCCCAGGCAATATGGCACCAAGGCGTCTTCCCTGGAAACAAGAGCATTTGTATTCAGGCCAAATTAGCACCCATTCATTTTTCACAGCATCTGTTCTTTGAGATGTTAATTCTAAAAGTAACTAAAAGTCCCAGCCATTTTCAAAGAATGAATTTGGGTGCAATATCATTTTGCATTTGGGAAGCATAATTAAATTGATTGCTGCCTTCCCTCTGGAACAAGTATTGCATTCCTAAGAGTCCATGTCTCCATTTGCTTCGACAGTATTGTGTTTTCCTACTGTTTTCTAAACATTACATAGTGTTTTGATGTAGATGCCTTTCTTCCTTGGACTAACTCAGCTTTCAACCAAAGAATTCTGTTTTTTGAGAGCAGTGCAGAAGCAGGATGGCTTTGCCAAGACCTCGGAGACCACAAAGACTGTAGAGCAGAAGGACAAAGGTAAGGTATTTGTGGAGGATACTTTCTTTGGATGAGAAGTTTCTCCCTCACCCAATCCCAGCATCAGGTTTCATTTCTCATACAATGTATTTAGGCTCAGGAAATGGTTTTTCTAGCACTAAAGAAGTTTAGAAAGTGCAGCATAGATGAGCGGACAGTGAGTTAGATTGAGAACTGGCTGATTGTCAGAGCTCAGAGAGTTGTCATTAGTGGCATTGAGTCTAGTTGGAAGACTGTAGCATGTCAAGGGAGGTGATCCTCTCCTACTCCTCTGTGTTGAGGCCACAGCTGGAGTGCTGTGACCAGTTCTGAGCTCCTCATTTCAAAAAAGGCAGGTTTCTCCTAGAGCATGGAAGTCAAGTCAATGGAGGCTGACTCTTTTTGGTGATGTGGAGCAATAGAACAAGGAGCAATGGGCAGAAACTGGAACACAGTTCCATACTAACACAAGGAAAAAATTCTTTGCTGTCAGAGTGTCATAACACTGAACAGGCTATCCGGAGAAGTGATGGAGTTTCCTTCTCTGAAGATACTCAAGATCCATCTGGACACCTACTTGTTCAGCCTGCTGTAGGTAGCCTTCTTCAGGAGTGGACTGGAGTCAGTGCTCTCCCAAGGTCCCTACTGTCTCCTACAGTGCTGCTGTTCTGTGAGCTTCCTAAATTATGTACCAAGAACTCCTCAGCTTGGGGGTTATTTTGGCTCTGTTATCTAAAAGAACTGAAACACTTGTTCTGCTCCTCTCTTGTTCAATTTTCTGAGCCATAATACTGGACTAGAGCTCCTTTGAAATCTGTCAAAGATGTGGAAATGACCTCTATGGACCAGGTATAGGAAAAAATAATGATTCAAAGCAAGGTTTTGAAGTAAACTGAAGTTGCTTCAACTTGTGTGGAGATCTTAGGAATGACTTACCATCCTGTGTCACAGAACGTCTGTGCCAGTGCCATACTCATCAGCCAGCATGAGAGGGGCTGCCACAGTCAGAAGCAATTACTCACTTCTATTGTAGTTCCAAACAGCAAGAATAACGAACATTTTTCACCAGCTCCTGCCACATCATGTTTTCATGTCAACTAGTCAATCAGAGTCTGTATAAAACAGCATGTGTCTGTTCATTAAGAGAAGAAAAAGTTGATTGGTACCAGAAGATGAGTGCAGTGTGATTTAATTGTAGCCCTTTGGCACATCTGTGTTAGATATATTAGGCACTTAGACACTTCACACTGACAGCAACAGTGGGAATTATATTGGGATAATACAGTTTTTAAAGCTGTACTTACAAAAATAAACCCCCAAAAAACACACGCTCTTTTGATCTCTGTGATTAAGCGTTCCAGGCGATTTCACATCATCCTTCAGTCTTTCTCCTGCACCAGTCTGAAAACTGTTAACTTCCCTTTCCTGCGCAAGCTACCTGATCTATATCAAATAAGGAATATGCTCTTACAAAGAGAACAGTCTTATCGATTGGAGATGTATTGTTACTGTTTCATTATTCTTGATCATTACGCCGTTCTCTCCTGCCAGAATTTTTTATTCATCGCTGAGTTACGGGGTTGCAAACTTTACAAAGCCATCCCCTCTCCAGCTGTAGCTGGGAGAGATGCAGTCTTTTGGCCAAAAGCAAGGTTTACCTGAATGAAACCACTGACAATGAGCCATTGTTTTACCATTAAAGTCATTTGAAGCCCAGCCCAGATGCTCCTAACTGAAATTTTCAGGATTCCTGTAATATTTCAGACCTCTGGAAACTGTGAAAGGAGAGCCATGAGAGGGCAGCTGTCTGGAAAGACAAACTGAACTGCAGTTTCTTCAGGGATTGCAAAGTCCAGGCACTTATTGCCTTCAAACAGAGAGAAGAAAGACGCGCTAGTCGTGTTTGCTGCTGCTGAGCGAGCATGATTCATGATCTTTCTAATGGTGTTTTAGTTATTTCAGTCCCAGAGACAGCCCACTGCAGAGTGGCTGGCTGGTAAAGGACAGCAGCACGAGGACTGTGGTAGCACCCCAGCAGGGACGCATACAGCTCCACTACATGCAGTTCAGTTCAGCCTCTGCCAGCACCGCTTCTTGCCAGGCTGCTCCAGCGTGGCCGTTATGCTTGGCTTTCAAACACTGTCCTAACAATCCCAAATGTATCATTATGAGACAAGCATTGCTGAGTTTCTTTTATGGTTTCCATTTGAGACGTATCCCGCACTAAAACATTTTTGTAGGGCTGGAAATTCTTTTCAGAATCTGCTAATTATTTTCACAATCTACGGTCTGCTCTTACATTTCTAATTGCAGTTATTAATCCTCACTCATCTACATGCCCTAGATCTGTGCGGTGCAGTAATGCATTTTATGCTCAGCAGCACCGTGCCTCTTTACTCATTTGTCAAAAGGGTTATTGTAGAGTTGATGCTGAACGTGAGGAATGAGCTGCATAAACTTGGCCATTAAAATGAATGCCTGTGTATTACCTGTGCTGGGCATCGCTATGCAAAAGCAGTAATTTTCTCCTCAAATATGTGGACACTTATCACCAGTTTTATTCAGTTTCATACAAGTGGCCAAAAAAACCCCACCCAAACAAACAAAAAAAAAACAAAAAACAAGAACTGCTTTGAATGCAGTTTCACCTTTGTTTCAAGGTGTCAAATGGTATTAAAACTGCAATTAACAAGCACCGAGCTTGACTTTAGTCACTTGATTCATATTTGGTTTCCTAAATACTTCCTAATCCACTTTACAACATGGCAAGTACATCACACAATCTATTATTCTCAAAATGTTGTCAGGTAGCAACTTACACGTATTGACACCAAAGGACTGACAGCTATTTACAGTCACCAGAAACTCCTCAGTGCTGCCAAAACAGGGCAGTATCCCTGCCGCTGCATTTGGAGATGAGGAAACAGTCAGCCTAGAGCCATTTCCCTTCAGATGTGTAGAAAGGATGTGCTTTCCATTCCTCTCTTAAGGCAAAGAAATTCCCCTTTTCTGTCTAATGAACGTTGTCTACCCAGGCATCTCTGGACAGAATTCAGTGTGTTGTTTGATGGTGAAATCTGTTAGTAGCTGCCTTATCTGGACAGCAGCTGACAGTGTCCCTACCCTCACTGCCAGAGAGAGCAGCCAAACATTTTGTGTTGGCTAGGAATGAAGAAGTCTACCGAAGCATTCATTTATACTGAAATGTGGCCCACTATTTTTATGGACAACCCTCAAACTGCAGGTCTGTTCACTTCTTGGCTTATGGTTATTTACATTCATCGTACACTCTCTATAAGAAGACCACTCAGAGATAAATAGTCGAGGAGACACTTTGTTAGTTAGATCTTTCCTATTAGTCCCAGCCGAGCTGCGTCTAGACACATCTGTTTATATGCCCCTTCATTGGCACGCGGTCGTGTTTCATCTTCATCCTCTCCAGCCACCACACAAGCTCTTCTCCAGGCTCTCACATGAATCCAACACCATGTCCCAACTCTTGCATTTCTTCTATGAAGAAATTGAGACATGCCAGGGTCAAAAATCCTGCACTCACCTCCCACACCAGGGGTGTCCACGTTTCTCCTATGGTCTCCCCCAAGTAGTCCAAACCTTCATTCCTCCTGCCATTTTGGACTCATTTATATGTTATATGGTATGAATCTGCCCAGCCCTGGTTAGCCGGTGTATCACCTGACTTGCATTTGAAGCTCAGCTCTTCTGATCAGGCTGCTCCAGGAGTCAGTCTGTTGAATTTGTTCTTTTCCCAGTGGTCCCTTCAGGCTGTCCCATGAGTAATGACTCCTGCAGTAGGAGGTACAGAGCCATTTGTGCCAGTTATCGTCTTAAATTTCTGTAAATGCTGTACTGCTTGATGTGAATTGAGTCCAGGTGCTATTCTTGTGGTTCAGTTCACTTGCCACCAGTGTAAAATCACTTCCAAGCCCTTGTTGTTCATTTAAGCATAGAAGGATAAAATCCTTTCCTTCTCCATTACCTTGCGCAAGCTTTTGTAGATGATTACCCTTATCCTGCTAAAGCTTGAAGACATATCAGGGTGAAGTCTAGTATATGTTTAAAAGTAACTGGGGAGCCATACTGTGATGGGAAACGCTTAATTAAAAGAAGTTTTGCTCAGGAGATCAGAAAGCAATATCTTTCTGAAATAGATCAAATACTGCAGGCCAAGTGTGTCTTTTTTCCTGTAAGACCTACTGGTGTGCAGAGATGTCATCATTTGAGCTGACAAAGAAGTCTCAACTTTAACCTGAAATCTAGCCTTGCTGTGCAGAACAGCCTCTCTGCTCTGTCTACTTTACTACCCAAGCTCTTTAGCTATTCGCTTCCCATTTGAAACAATGGCATTTATTCTAATTCTTCCTTCACATTCACCCCATTAAGTTTCTGTTTGCAGTCATCAGCTGCTGAAGAACCTGACTTCACTGCTTAGCAAGCCTCAGTATTGGGCTCATGCTGGAACGGTGCTGTGCCCTTCTTTATCAGCTTGCTGATGCTGAGCTGATAAATGTTATCTTCTCTGGAGGCTGATGCAGCAGAGTCACATCTAAAACACAATGTTAAAATTGGGCAAAACATAACTTATTTTCTGTCCCAACCACCAAAAGAGAAAGTACTGAACACAGAAAGGCTAGGTAAAGACTAACGTGTGTATCGTGTCCAGGCCGTATGCACTCCTGCTTCAGACTTCCCAACCCCTAACAGCTGGAAACCCCTTGAATAAGCATAGAGCTTTCAAAAACATGCTGGTATTTAACACTAAAACTATCAGAAGATACTGTGTTTGAAAACAGATTTTTCTGGAATCATGATTGGAAAACATGATTTTTTATGAGCAGTCTCTCCAATGGTGTTTTAATTTCCCTAGTCTTCATTGAGCCCCTTCAGTTCTCTTTTTCTTACTGTTTTAAAGCACTTTCCAAGAGAGCATGTGTAGTTTTTTTTTTTTTTTACGGCTGGTATTTTAATTTACTCCTATAAGATCCTATATGAATTTAGGAGTTTTGATTTTCTCTTCTTTAAAGATCAGACTTAAGCCATCATTTTATCCTTTTCCGTACTATTTGTGAAGCCTGTGAGAAGTCTGCTATTTCCTCATAACAACTTTAGCCTTCCTTCTCATTTGTCTTCATTCTGAAGATACCTTCATTAATGCTTTCATGCTTCTGTAGAAAACACACAGAGTCCAAACAAGAAATCACCTCCACCTGTGGGCAGATTGTTGTTGCTAGTTTCCAGTGAGGGAAGCAGGTGCAAATGCTCAGCATGTTAACGATGAGGGCTCAGAGGCTATAAATGAGACCCACAGCAAACTCACTTTTGTAGAGTGGTGTGCTTCGTGGTGACTTGGTCTGGCTCTTTGTTCTTCCATTCAACTAAAGGTATGTTTTTTATGTCTTTCATATTTATAATTTACAGCTTTTTAGTGGTTTGAGAGTTGAAGTGGGTAAATTTTCTGTGTGTTACTTGGTAATTCTTTCCTTCAGAAACAATATTTAGAATTGAACCAAAAAAGAGTAACAGAAAAGCAACCTATGAGTCACTTCATATTTCTGTTCACCGATAGCATTTTTAGTTTTTATCTTCATTTAAGACGTTTTGGGTTCAAGAATCTGGATGTTCTTTGATGTAAAGGATAAGAAGAGTCTACAACACCAGGAGGTGCAAGGGTTGTCTCTTACTTTTGAACTGTTTAAAGTAGGTTGTTGTAGGGAAGATGGCCGATTTAAGTTCAGCTGAGCTTGTTATTAATAGGAGTTTGTCAGTGTAAATGTAAATTCAGAAATCCTTCCAGGATAAGAAGAAAGGTCCTGCAAGAGTCTTGAGCTCGGATTGCTGTGCTGGGGGAGTTCTGTCTTTTAATGTTAGTAACTGAACATGTGAAATTTGAAGGCTGATGTTCTTACAGTCTGTTTTTTCTTTGATAAAGCAAGTGAAGCATCTCAGAGTGAAGGGGTTTATGTCTTCTTGTTGAACTTAGAGCTGTATCATCCCATGAAATACAATACCTAAACTCTTTAATAATCTGCTCAAGAAATAATTTTTATAATGCTCAAATATTAGAACAATATATTTTGCTACACGAGGATTTTGTTTTTTTCATTGTCTTCCATCATTTATGAATTTAGTTTATTTTTGTTTTATTTTAGTGTTTAATTTAAATTGTCTCACTGCCTTTTGAAAAAAATCATAGCAAAATCTCCTTTACTTGTTTTTCTAGCACCTCTTGCAGAAGCATAAAAATCAAAAGCCAGAGTCTGTGTTACTTACAGGGTGATAAGCCTCAATCCTTTCCCCTTTTCTCATACTTGTTGCAAAAATGTTGCTGGGATATCTAGGTTTTAGAACCTTTTCTGGAAGATAAGGGGGAGGGGATAAGTGAAATTATGAGATAAGAGCTAGACTTATTGCTAAATACGTTGTCTTGGCTGAACTGGATAAACTAGCAATTGGGGACCTTCTGTTTGTGTAAATGGTGTCCTTTGAAGTCCTGCTCTGAAGTTTAAGAGAACAGTTGTTGACTTGAATGTATGGTGTGTTGTGTGTAGTAAGAGCCATCGTTGCTGTTTGTCGTACAGGGATTTGGTGACGCCCTGCTCAGCCTGTATAGAGGTGCTAATGAATTATGTATATGCCTCAGGGACATGGCCTGGCTTGTGAAACAGAAAGTATCAGCACAGCTGCACTAGAAGCCTTTGGACCTATTGGGTCTGTGTTGTGCTGTGCAGTGGATGCCACTGAGTAGGCAGCAGAGGCAGCCAGTCTCAGCTGTGCACAGCAAGCAATGAAGCACTACGACCCCCTCAGCGCTGGTGTGCTTACAGGTGCTGAGTAAAGGTCACCTGTGAAAGCTGTGGGGGTGGAGAAGTGCTCCTGCTTTGCTTCTGAGTTGCCCCCTTGGAGCTGGGCTGTTGCACAAAGAAGTATAATTAGCAGCTCCGTCTGGCTGTTCTGGCTGTCCCAAGTATGCTATGCTTACTGTGTAAATGGGCTTGTCTACTCTGTCATCAGGAGGATCCCTTAGTATCTCCTGAGCATTTGTCCCTAGATGCACAGCCTCAGGGTTGATTGCTAATGGACTGTGCTGCTCAGCATGCTGTGTGCGATGGTGCCTTGCTGATACAAACCAAGTCGTGTGTTGTAGTTTGTTATCCTATCCAGTATTTTAAAGCGTTGCTGCACTTGTCTTGAACAAGCAATTTTTAATGACCCTTGTGTCTTTACAGTCTATTATGGCTTGCCATAATCAGGACAGACAGAGTTTGTAGAGTTTAGGGCTGCACAAATGACAGAAGACCTCCCCAGCCTACTTAACTCCCATGCAATCAGATTTCCTTTGGGTGAAGCTGTAAGGATGACCCCCTTTATCTATCTCTGGAGCCTGATTTATGCTATTGCTTTGGTCAAATGCTACATGTCTTCATATGTAGAATTGCAGAAGAAGGTTTATCAGTGATGCACGAGAACAGGGCTTGGATGGATGCTGTTGTTTGGTGGCTTTTGTTGTCGGTAATTTAACATCATAAAGATCATAAAGAGTTAATGTTCTGGTTCTGTGCACTGTCTTTGTGGAGCTTTTTGGTTCTTGGAGGGGAGGGGCGACATTCCCCCAGGGGTCTTCAGGCCCGGTGCTGGCCGGGCAGCAGCTCATGTCCATCATGGGGACCGTTTTGGTTTCGCTGCAGCGAAGCACGTGGCTGGAAGCACTCTACAGCGTAAGGTCTGGGCTTTGGATGTTCTCGTGTTTGGTTTGATTTTGTTGGATTGCGTAAATTAACGGTCCTCTTCAGATCGTTTTCGTTGCTCCGGGAGCTTTATTAGACCCATCTACTATCTCCTTACCCCCCCCTTTCAGCCCTGGAGTGTCTTGCCTCATGAGTCCCAGGGCCGGGCTTTAAACGGAAAAGAGGCTTTTTTCCTCCTCGTGTTTTTTTTTCCTCTCCGGGCCTGTGCCCCCCCATCACAGACACTGATCGAGAGGTAACTCCATGACAGTAGGATGCACGTACCGGCTGGTAGTAACGGGGCTCCTGTTTGCTGCTAATGACTACTTAAATTTACTCTCATAAAATCAGTTTCACCGAATGTATTTGATTCTTTTCCAAAGGGCATCGTGACATTTTCAACTGTCTTTTGTTACCTCTTTTAAAAAGTATCGTGGACACTCTATATTTGTATTTAAGCGTGGTGGATTTCTCGGTCTGTATGGATAAGTTAAGATGAAGCAGGCGTGAAGTTGTATAACTTAGGCTTTCAATTCATGCTGTGGACAAATCAGATGTTTATCCCAGCTGAAGTGAAAAATGAAGTGAGGCAGATTTTCTCTCCTCGAAGCCTGTTACCACACACTGGATTTGAATATCTGTCTTGTAATGTTTCTTGCTTTGAGATACTATGAAGTTCGTGGCCGCTAGTTGCGATTGGCTGACAGTGAAAAGCAAGAAGGATGAAGACCGGGTGGGTTGTGGGTCTTTCTGAGCCAAAAGAATTCAAGCCAAAATCGCTGCTCAGTTGAAGTGTCCTTGAAAAAGGTACTGAATACATTCAGCAGCAGCACTGAAAATGAATTTGACAACTCTTTTACAATTACAAAAACCACTTTTAAAAGTCTCCAGGGCTTTCTGGGACAGTTACTGCAGGCTTAGCCATGTGATTGCTTTTGCTTTTACAAGAAGGATAAAATAGGCTTTTCCTAGCATGAAATCATTGCCAAGATTTTAAGGAACTGATTTGTTAAAATGAGAAATAACCAGTTTACCAATTGATAAATAAGCAGACACATGGGCACATCTAAACCCCATGTACTAGAATGGAGCTGGGCATGAAAGTGAATCGTAGTAGTACCTTTGAGTCAGAAAAAAATGTAAATGGATGTTGCAGGATTGAATTTGTTGAAGGAAATTAAGTTAACAATAGTTTATTCTGTTCTTTTAATGCTGTTAAGCCTCTTAGGATCCTTCTCTTGTGTAGAAACCAAATGTTTAGTTTTATTATAAGGACTTCAGATTCTTCATTCCATCAGTAGGGATAATATTTTTTTGTAATGTTTTGCCAATTGTTTCATTATGTATTTATACAAGTCACATATTTTAATTTCTGAACGTCCTTTATCAGTTGCCACGCTGGGGAGTTAAACCGAAGCGGGGAGGATATGAAGATTTAGTCCTTTGTAATAAAGAATAACGTGTCATTTCTTTCTAAGGAAATAAATAGTGAAAGGTAGTTTTGGTGGAGAATCAGTATGTAGATGGAAAGCTTTTTGCAGTCCTCCTTTGTTCTAGAAATAATGCGGTTCTACAACTTGGTGCAGAGTGAGTCCCGTAGTGCCACGATTATGTTCAGCTAAAGGATTTGTCTGACTCCAGGTTGCTGTTTTCAATCCAGCTGGGTCTGAGAGAGACCAAAATTCACGTATCTCTTTTGTCCGGATCAAACAGCAACTTTTGCTGCTCTTTAATACTTTTCTGCTACTATTCAAATCTGATTTCCTCCAAGCATTCGGCAGCACCTGGGTATGGGCTGCTGTGAGTGCCAGAGAGATTGTGTACCTGGTGGATCGGACAGCAGTATGTTGATTGACCGTGATAGAGTGACCTGCATTAAAGAAGTCAGCAGTCTCTCAGAAGGAGCTTTCATCTCAAGTGTATAATCAGCGTGGCATCTGATCAGGTGCCAAGTAGATGATGGTATGCCATTAAGTAAAAAATGCTTGATGGTGTGGAGATGAGTAGCTGCGCTGTTACTTGCAGTGCAGGAACAAAACACAAGAGCGCTGGTTTTGTAATGCTGAAAAACAGCTTAATGGGCACTGGGTTAAAAGGACTTAAACCAGCATCGGGCCACTTGTTTCATTCATGGTGCTGCTTTGTGCAGGGGTGTCCATTGTGCTTCCAAGCTACGTTAGTCAGGTTTGTAAGCCATCCCCCCTTGTCTGGGCAGGGAGGTCAGCAAACCACAGTACTATTGTGTGGTGCAGCATTGGCAGGTGAAAACAAAGGGGAGACTAGAAATGCAACTCTGCGATGTGATCGTGGTGGTTTCCTGTGGCACCCCATGCCTGGCTGCACTCAGCTTCACTCTTGTCTTCTCTGCTGAGGCACTTGGAGTAAATCATGGTTTGTGGAAACAAAACCGATCATATTGTATAGAGCAGAGACAGAAGGGCTGCAAAAAAGAAAAAACAACAAGGCATTTAAAATTGTGTTGGAAAGACGGCACTCATCTTTGCTCAGTATTATTTCTGTCAACGTGTCTATCACTAAACCAAACACAAATCATTCTTGTCTTCACATCGATTCCTGTGGCATTTTGAATATTTTAATGATTTACTGTGTTTTTTTTCATTGCTAATTTGATTGTTGTTGGGCTGTTGTAGTTAAGCTTTGGAGTAATACATTTTGCATGGTGGCTGCTGGGATGCTTTGGGACGCAGCACTGATTTCTGCTCTGCCTTGCTAAGTCAAACTCTCTTCAACTGTAGTGGTCATTTAACACCGGGCCTGGGGAGAAACGTGATTGGCATCACATTTCAGGCCTTGTAACATGAAGGTGCAGAATGGCTGCCCTGGTAATTCAGTTGTAAGATCAAGGCTTGGCCGGCAGTGACTATTTGTGCCAGCCAAAGCTTTTAGGCAGGGAACACAGCACACCCTCTGGAAAGAGTTAGCATCATTAGCGTTATTAAGTGCCCCCAGAGCAACTGAAGAGCTTTAGTCGGGTACCTTAGAGTGAGATAAAGACCTGAGGAGTGGGAGGAAGAGCCTTTTTTTTTGGAGGGATAGCTGAGCAGAGATGTAAAAGAAATTTCAACTGGACTAAAAGATTTAATGAAAACAAGACCATGGTCAGGATTATTAGGGTAACTGTTGTCTGTAGCTGACTCTTAAGAGATCTGGAAAAAGAATGACATATGAATTACTTTGAATTGGGTTGTTTTTGGTATGGGAGGGTTACAGGTGGCCACTGGACTGGGAGGAGTGAAGCTATAGTAAAGAAACCGAAGTAATGGCTTATGAAGTTGCAGCCCATGTATGCGTTTTTGTGCAGATGTAAATCTGTATTGAGAAGGTGAGGAAGAGAAACAATATCATTGTGAGTCTACATGAAATGGAGAAGCCCATTATCCTGCTTCTAACATTAAGCCTTTACATATATAGCTTTTTTTTTTTTTTTTTGGTGCAGTAGCTGCTTTTTGAACACAGTGGTCTTTTTCATTTAATCTGATGATGATTCTCAAAGCATTTATGTATTCTACTTATAATATCAACCACTGCTCTTTCACCACAGGGTTCGTGTTTAAGATTAGACTGCTGTGATTTTTCACTGCTGCTCTGGTTGAAGGTCATTGTGTTTAGGAAATGGAGAGGGCAGCTGCCAAAAGGTAATCTCCTCTCATTTTAGCTGGCAGTTGGCTGTCAGGTTCAAACCACAGCATTGAAAGTCACTGTAACAGACTTGCCTGTAGTCTAGCTAAAAACAAGAACTGGATGGGACATTTTGCAACTGTTTCTCAGTCAATTTTAATCCTGGCTTTTCTTTTAACTTTACTTCCCCATTATAGGGTATGCAGAGCAGGTTTGATTGCTAGTGCCAAATGCTGTGCGTAACTGAGCTTCTTGACTATGCAGCTTGTAATGTGTTGAATTGAATTACATCATAATAGTACTCAGTGAGTCTTCACATTTTCTCAGTAGCACAGTTGAGATTTAAGAAAACAAACCTGCACACAAGAAAGAAAAGAACACACCAACCTGTTGTGTTTGCATTATGTTCGCCAAGGCTTAGTTTTCCTAATTAAGAGAAGAAAAACAATACTTGGTTATGCATAGTAGTTTTTATACAGTGATTTCCAAGATAAAGAATACTTTGCTTTAATGGGAAACATGGAAAAGTTGGATTCTTTTTGAGTGACTAAAAGCTATAGCTGGAAATGTTATGAGGGAAGCATTACTCAAAGGTCAGATGACATATTGAAAGATGAAATGTCCAGTTATTTTTGTTCCTTGCTTCTACCCATTTCTTTTTAACAGAAATCCTATCATAGTCAATGCTGCCATATTTTGAAGACTCTGTATATTACATTTAAGGAGAATACTTGCAAAGGGTGGAAAATGTGGCACACTCTACCTCCCTCCCCTCATCTCAGCTAATTGTTCTTAAATAAATCTCTAATTTGGAGTGACTTTGGTTTCACAGATGGTGTAAAGCGGAATGGTGTCGAATGCTTCCAGTTTGCAAGCAGACATCTCCAAATGTCCTTTACGTTACCTTTGTTCCACGTATTTTAAGGCAAGATGCAGAGCATTAAGCTGGGTTTACAGAGAAAGGGCCAGCATATGGCCTTCTCTGTATGATACCCGCTTAGAGCTGTGAAGTAGAGATGTGGCTTTAACTGATATTCTTGCATGTATGTGGGGAGCACAGTGGGTAATATAATTGGAAGGAATGAAAGTCATCAAAAGGCCTCTCTTGAGGGCAGTAAATATTGGAGATGCTGAGCTTCCCTTTGAGAAGCTGAGAAGGAACTGCAGAAGTGGGTAGCAATTTTCATCCCCTGACTAGCATCTGAGAATAAATGAAGGGTAACTGGAAGCTTGAGTCTGTTATGACTTCTAGCTATGAAAGGATATGATGCTTTATTCTAAAGTCTGGGCAAAGGAAAGCCCACAGTTGCTGGTTTGGAGGGCAGTGGGCTTTTGATTTGCACACCAAGTGCTTTTCTGATGTTTAGCAGTTAGAAGGAAGCATCAAGCTACAAGGAAAAATTTTAGCCTACTGTTTCTTAAGGTTTTCCCATCAGTTTCTAGAAAGTTGGAGTAGTTGTTTTTTATTCTGTGAAGGTTTAAAAATCATAACTGTGAAGGCAGTCTGCCTGTGTGATTAATAAGCCCACATAACCATAAAGCATTTAAAGACAGTCTTTAGTGAATATGAACGACTGCAAAATTGCTTTTGCCTGTTTGAACCTTGGAGGACATGATATCCCATGCTCAGGGTGTTCAGCTGTTCATGAAATGGAAACTTTGGACTGCCATAGGACACTGATTTATCTTTTCATTTTGTGCAGTGTTAAAGTGTTGTTTTGCTTTTCAAGTGTTTAAGTGTTCACAAGGGCTTTTTGCATCGGCTGTTGCTCTGTGGTGGGGCAAAGGCCGAGCTGTTCTGGGATGCAGGTGCCTCCTGCCGTTTCCTGCAGAAACTGAGGTTAGGATTTCCTGAATCCAGGAGAGATGTGGTGTTGATCTCCTGGCCTTCTGTTCCCCTTCTCTCCTGTTTCAACTTGCAAACTTTAAGAAAGTGGATGCTGGTTGCAGAGTAGTTGATATCTACACGAACACTTCCTGCTGTGCCTCGTGTTCATTTGATCTAAGGAAAAACAAATGTAGGCAGGAAACGTGTTTTTGAAACCATGCTTTTCTTAGGGAGTACACAAACGAAGATGAAACTCTTAAGTGCTGAAGATGCTTTGGTTTTGTGTTCTTTGCCTCTGCTGGAAAGCCTCTGATATTAACTTACTGATATTCCTCCCACGTGATGAATGTTTGATGTGCAAATAGGGAATAAAATGACCTTGATTTACTTGGGTAATAATAAAGGAAGCTATCTGCATTTAATATATTTATATTCCATGGAAAACTGTGGCACCACTTACACGACTTATTTACTGAGTGTGTGTGGTTTGAAACTGCCTCTGGGAGTTTGTGGGGAAAAAAGGAGACAATTCCTGACAACTACATGAAGTATCATTTTGATAAGTATTAATTAAACTTAAAAAATAGAACCACAAATTCTCCTCTGAAATAGGATTTCATCTTTTATTATTATTTTTTTTTTACCCTGATAAAATTAAAGGGATTTCTTCATTTTAAAAAATATAATCGAACTCCAGCTGATCTTATTGATCATTTCCCTCAATCTTTTAAAGCAGAGATCTCCTGTGTGATACCACTGAAGCTTTGATAAAGCCACCAAAACACGATTATCGTATTTTATTTAACTGAATTAAGTCTCTCCTTTTTGGTGATTCACCATGAGTCTTGCATGCTTATTTTAGTGATCAGTACAATGTTAACCTTCATTGGCTTTTGCTATCAGGCAAACTAAGTAACCCATAATAACAGGGGCATCTTTCTGTATTGTTTTCTATCGCCTGACTTGCAACTGCAGAAAGAGGCTTAAGAAGTGTTGTTTCCTATGGAAGCATGCAGCTGGAGGAGCCCCAAAGCTGGCTGGAAGGACCTCGGAGCAGCCCTGTGAGCAATGCCTTGGCCAGGCCTGGCAGGCATCTTAGGGAGCAGCCAGCTCTGGCAACCTGCCTTGGCCATCGGAAAATGGAGGTGGCCACCTGTGGGTGTATGGAGATAACAGCAGTGAGTTTTGAAGGCCTTGTGGTTAATGAGGGCTTGGGGGGGGGGGTTCATTTTGTGGTAACTTAATTCTCAGTTTCTGCTTTTGTCGTTGTTTAGTGGTTGTTTTTTGCATAAATATATGTATTATTTAATCCTCATGGTGTCCCCAGTGTGAGGTGCCAGGGTCCCCAGGCTGAGGCCTAGCTGCCTCCTGTGCAGACTGGCAAGTGTTCCCTTTCTGCTTAAGTAGCACTTTGATATCAGTATTTCTCATATCACACTCAAGTCCTCTTTGTAACTGCTCCTGTCACCATCTTACCTTTGCTTTCTCTATGCCCCATGCTGTAAGCAGAGGAACTTTTGCTGTGGTGTCAAATTTGAGGTTTTCTATGTGTCATTACTTACATCTCTAAAACAAGTCATCTTTCTAATTTTATTATTTTGCTTTCTTTATCTCTTCTGGATCCATACGTTAGTTTTATTGCAGTTGTGTGCAGGCCAGACAACAACAGAAAGCAAGGCCAGAGAAAATGCTCAGAGCTGCATGTGTGCATCTATGCTGAACTTTGTAAGTGAAAAGATTACCCTCTTTGCAATCCTGCTTTTAACATGATGCTTGTGTTTGGTCTGATCAGAGAGGATTCCTGTCTGTTGGCTCCATTGGTGGTAGGATGCTAGAACCAGCCTGACTTAATGTGTCTACCCTGAACCTGAAAAATGGTGCCCAAAAATACTGGGTGCATCTTGAGTAGCAAGTGGGGCTGCATGAGGTCCTGGGGAATGCGGTGGAGGTGAGCAAGTGTCCTTCAGTCTTGCGCTCCTGGGGACTGCTGAGTCTTCCGAGACTTGAAACACTTGCAATAGTGATACTTTTATCTCTTAGCAGAAGGGAAAAGAAAGAAGTGGGAGGAGGAGGGTGAGGGGGACCAGACTACATTTGTTGTCAGTTCATTCTTTATTGTTGTCAGTTTATTCTTTACTGCTTGGTAATTATGTGTATAATTCGGTGATCTAAGGCTAAATTACCAACAATAGTTGTTTTTATGACCTTGCCAGAGAGTATTTGTCCCACTTTAAATTGCGGCTATCACTTATAAGTTGTAACAGTTTAGTGGAGAACTGTGTTATTTTTGTAAACTGTAGGTTAACTGCCTGAGTTCATTATGCTAAGAACCTAAACAGGTGCTTTATCCTGTTTAAATGGCTATTGAAACTACTTCTCTATATCCTAGTATTTACATACGTGTTGCTGGCAATTGTTGCCAATTCCAAGACATATTTTTTTTTTTTTTTTTCCTAGAAGTGCAATCAAGAAACAAAATTAGAAAGAAAAGAAACACAAAAACTTGACACTGTAATAAATCAGAGCAACAACAGAACTGTAAAAATCATTTTTAATGACATATTTTGTTGCTGTACTTGCTTGCTAGATTAGTTTTCTACTAAAGGTAATTGAAGAAAAAATTGTTCTGGTTAGGGGGATAAAATACATTAAAATTAAATGAGCTTCTTAGGCTTTAAGATGTCATATTGAGGTAAGGAAACACATTAAACAAGCTTAATAGTTACACTGTGGGGTTGACCATCAAGTACCAGAAGCCTTTCTGTTGTGCTGACATGAGCCCTCAGGTCGTGACCGTGACATTAGGGCAAAATGTCTGTATGTTTACCACCCTACCCCCAAATTTTGCACCTTCTCTTCATGTTCTCTTGCACAAGTGGTGTGTTGGTCATCTGGCTGAAGAGCTGTGTTTAGGGCAGGTAGCAATAACTCTTTAAAAGCATCTCTGCACATCTGTTGGAAACATGATTTATTTTTTATTGTATACTAAATCAAATCTGAAGCTTAAAGAGGAGCTGGCTTTGCTTTGTGAATCAACCTCCTTAGTAGGTCTTCTGACTCTGAAATTATTCCTGGAATTCAGAAAGCCATCAGACAGATCTTCATCAGCAGTTGAGCACTGAGTGCACACTGCAGCGCAAAGCTTTGAAATTACATAGAAAGATCTTTCTATTCTGCTATTACACATCTTGAAGGGGGAAGTGTTATCTCATTGTCAAGGGATTTGGAAGGGCAGGATGAAGTACTTACAAGCAGTAGAGCCACAAAATATTTTTGATGGAATACTGGGTTTTGTCAGCTCCTTGGAGTTCAAAGTTGCTCTCCTTTGCTGTTGCTGATGTTAGGCTATAACCTGTCTGAAAACTTTAAACAACTGATCTATTTTTCTCTGTAACAATCTACCATCAAGTTTCTGAGTTCCTGGACTTGTCCCCATTAATTAGCTCATGCCAAGATTTAGGTTTTCTTTGACCCATTTTTCTGTCGGTGCTGGTGTGTCTATCTGGCTGTTGCTAACATCAGGCAGCTTCTGTAACCTGGGCTGTAATCTTAGCTCCCTTGACTTTAGTGGAGTCTGAATTGGTGCTACTCTACTGAATTAAATAGTGGTCATTTCCTTCTTATTAAACCCTCTTCAACCACTGTGGCTATAACCATTGCCACTGTAAGGAATCTTAGAAGCATAAACTTTGATTGCATTTGTTTCAGTTAGCAGATAGACAGCATGACATTGGAGTCGGTAAGCAGGGAATTCTTGTTGGACAGTAAGGAAAATCTTGAGTTGTGTCAAGCCTTAAATTTCCAAAACAGTGTCAATTCAGACACCTTTTGTCTCCTCATGCTTCTTCTAGCAGTGCCACAGGTAGGACTTTTTGAGAGGCTGGTCTCCTGTAACACCATGGGTTCTGCTTTCTGCTACCAAGTCAGGCTGCATACCGACTCTGCAATGTTGAGACAGAAATGCCTACAAAGGAGGCCACAGCCAGGTGAAGGTAGGTGCTTATAGAGAGTGCTGAGTGTAGCTGCTGACTCGTATGTTGTTAATATGCATGATAGGATCAAATAGACTGCATAGGTGAAAAGTCATTGATTCTGACATAAAAAACTAATTCAGAAGGTTAAGGCCAGATATCTTCTTGCCACTGCCAAAAACGGCAGATAGTAAATGGGAATCAAGAAAGATGTGTCCTATGTATATGTCCCACAAGTTAAGGCTGTATTTTAAGTTGAGGGCAGCAGGGATCAGATTCCTGTTTAGAACTGTTCATGCATTTTAACCATCAGTAGTTTTTTGTGTTATAGATGAGAAAGATGTAATTACAAGAGCTCATGAAGCTCTTTCTCTTGATGGTATATTTGGATGTATTCAAATGAGAGGTAGCCTACAGCGTTGCAACATCTCAGAATCCTTCTCATAAACAACCCTGAAATTGTTCTGCAGAGCAATATCTACCTTGCTGACAAATTCAGAACAAGTTGTGCTTTGTGAGATTCAATTTTTGTAATAGACAAAAAAAAAGAGCACAGCTATGCAGATGTTTCAGCCATTTGGATTACTGTAATCAAATATGGTGAAGAAGCTCTAAGTGCATTTCAGGTTTATAACATGCCAGTTCAGCTGGCTTGACTGTTTTATTCTGTAGCAAGTCTGTTGGAAAATGCATTCAATAGAGCAAATTGGTGCTGCTGCTAATATTAATAATAATGCTTAGCACTTCAGTTGTGTTTCTTATTTTCACAGTGCTGTACAGATGCTAATTAATTAGGCTGAGAAACTGAATGCCAAATAGAGAAAAAGACTTGTGTCACTACTTGCTGAACAAGTTATCTTGATTATTGCTTTTTTAATAGTTTTCTTGCAAAAGAGCACAAAGTCCAAAAAAGCCATTTGAGTGTACAGAGTGCTGCAGGGTACTGAAGGATACTGCCACCCAAGTAAGTGGAGATGCTGATCCTGAAGCTCTGGTGACTAGGTTTTGTTCAAAAGGAGCTGGAAGCTGCTTTGAGGTTAGATGAGCTGCTATAAACCATGTAGGGGAGTTGGGTTTTCACTGGTAATGGTTGTGAAGCTTCATAGGAAATTAAACACTAGTTAAAGCCATAGTTTGTGCTCTCTTAGCATTCATCTTGTACCAGGCAGCACAGAGATGTCATCTACCAGTGGATCATGTGCTGCCCTGGTTCAGGATCTTCACCCATGTGAGCAGTCACCCTCTGAGCCGCTATAGCTCCTCTGGTGCTTGCCTGGCACAGCCCTTCTGCTGGGATAAGCTGTCTTCATCTCAGATGCAACTTCATGGAGTACACTGTGGTGTTAGTGTTTCTTGGGAGATGGGAGAGTCAGTCTGTGTTGATGTCTATCCTACAGGTTGTCCTTTATGACTTTTTTAATTATATAGCATCTGTACAATCTTGTAGAATGCAATCTACCAAGGAGAGAGACATATAGGTGTTTCTTTGGGTAGTTTGAAGTGATAAATGTGACTGACCAGCATTTCAGGTAGCTGTTTTGGTTATTCACAGATGATTTCCAGCTAAGGAACAGTAGAGAATCTGTGCAAGTCAGCTGTGAGTTATCAGGGAGAAATACAAATCTGGTCCAGCATCAAAAGTACATCCACAAGGGCTGAAAAATTCCCTGGATCTCAAAGCGCTGTTCTGTGAACTTTACTCAATATAGTCACCTTGTGATGCCAAAGGGCTGCTAATTTAGCAGTAACTGGCATCATTGACAAACTAACCTCACTAATACTGGGGGGAAGGAGGGTGAGAGGCAGGAAACAGCATTCAAAGATGCTCTGCTTATCATTTGTTTGTGTAAGAGAGCATCCTGAGGTGGCTTTATAGGCTGTTTTCCCAGTCTGATATGCTTTATTACACATTCAATAGCTATGGGAAAGAACAGTGTTTAAATAGACAAACTTAGATTCAAAAGGGACTGTACAGATTATTGTAGCAAATACGAAAATAGAAGTCAAGGTGAAATAGTAGTCCTCTTTTCTCCTCTACCAGAATTAATGGAGGGTTTGCTAACTGTTTTTAAAAGAAGCAGGGTTTTATTCTGAGAATGCTGCCACAGTTGATTGCTGTTTCCTAAAGACAAATAGGCTGCTATTTCGGAATCAACAGTTGAGGAATTGTCTTTGCCTGGACTGCCTTTTTTCCATTGCTTTCTGTAATTATGATGATGAAACAGAAGCTAATTGTTGGTCTGACCACCAGGCCTTTGTTAAACAATTAATCTTTGGTTTGATGACAGCAGTACGTCTAGCATCCTATTTCCAAATTGCCTCTTGAAATTGTCTTGTTTTTCTCTATAATACCAAGAAATCACTGTTATTATGTCTACAATTTGCATGTGAGCGGTTCCTTTCCTGCTTTGAAATACAAATTCTAAGGTGTTTGCATAACCGTGTTGACAATAATAGTGTGATGGTAATTTCTTATCCAGTGCTTTTTAAAAACCATCTATGTTGTTACACGGAACTGATTTTATATATATAGATATGTGTGTGTGTGTGTGTATGTGTGTGTGTGTATATATATATATATATATATATTTCCCCCCTCAGACTTGTTTTGAGAAGGAAATGAAGTAATAAAACTGGTTGAGTTCTTCGTGAGCCTATTATCCAACCATTTTTTTGTGTGTTATGGCTGGCAGATTGTTTTGAAGCCTGTTGTGGTTTCTGTACTGGTATCAGTTGCTGCACGCAGTTGTTGCTGAAGAATTTTGGTCCAGACAGCTTGCCAGGAATTTGGGTGCATTGTGATTTTAGTGGTGGCAGATGGGTATGTGGAGCAGCATCCACTGCAGCCTTGGCAATGGTTGGCATAGCAGATCACTCACCCAATGGCATGCAAATAGGAGCAAGTGATGCTTGTGGTCAACGAATCCTCTGCAGAAGTCAAATAAAACATTGAGGAACCTTTATATGGAATATTAAAAATAACAAGAAAAAGACAATCTGTGTGTGTGTGTGTGTATATATATTTGTTTTAATACTGTTTATTTCCACCATTTTTTTTGGAAATATTGTTTGTATGGGTACTGTTGCCTGCTGTCAGTCCCTGGAAGCAGTGGGTTTGGTGTGTTTGCCAGTACTCCTATGTTGCTTGTTGCACTCTGCTGTCAGTCTTTTCTGTAGCAGAAATTTAAGGCACATTCAAGCTAATAGAGAAGTTACAAGAGTTACTGCAGAACTCTTCTACTCTATGAAGGGATGGGTGGTTGAGTACTACTCAATTCAGAGTAGATTACATTGGGGTGCAGCACTTAGCAGCAAACAATTACTCTTTCAAAGTTATGCAATCAGAATGGTTTGTGCTTCAGATGAACAAAGACTAATGAGATCTCAAGAACAATATGGACCAAAATGGGATTCATGTTTTCCCAAAGTGAGTGTACTGTGACTGTATTAATACTGCTGGACCACTTGGGGGGGGAGATGTTTGTTTGCAGTTAGAATGGTTAGGCACTGACTATTACTGCTCCCTGGCAGTAGCTCTACTCCACTGCTGAGATGCCAGTACCATTTATTTACACACTAATGATGGACAGCCATAAGGCACCTCTTCACTCCTGGGAACCTCACTGGTATTTGTGCTAAGATCCCTTAACACTCTTACTGAGCATTAAAATCACAGTTATTTTTAATATGCAGTGTATGTAAATAAGAGTCAGTCAGCTGTGTTTATTTAATGGAAAAGGGCTGATCTGGCTTTGACAAATGGCATGGTATCTGTATCTTCATGTTGAACCTACTGCAGTGTCTAGGTGTTGTTTTTTTTTTCCTGTATCGCTCTGAAATCAAATTAGTGTACATTGCAGCATTTTCAATTTTGTTTTTTAAAATGTATCCCTTGGTGTATACGTGTTTCTTAGGTATGTATACCAAACTGTAGATCTTATCTGTTAGGCGGGTATGCCTTCAGACTTTGTACTGAATGTTCTGTTGCAGCTCGAGGTATAAAGGGTTACCTCTGAGCCTTCTCCAGACATTATCTCTCTGTACTTCTCTGCAACCTCCCTGCTTCCCTCTGCTCGATTTGGATTCTTATTTTAGCTGAAATAACTTGATGTTCAGCATCCAGCATTCTAAAATGGAATACTTGCAAACCCAGTTTGCATTGAAGTTGCATTAGGAAAACAGGCTTTGTTAAGAGTCCATTCTATTCTTGCTTTTTTTTCTGGACACATCCAGTGCATCTGCACTGAAGATGTACAGTGTGATAAGCAATAACGAAACCTCATACAATATAAATGACTTGGATGTCTGAAGAAGTAATTATCTGGTGTTGTAGGAAAAGCAATACTCATTTCCTAGCATATCTTCCAAGTGACATGGGAAGCATCAGTTAAAGTCTGTACTGCAATGTACAGGAGATGTTAATGTAGATAAAAGCTGAATTAGTGGACGTAGCAATGCAGTTGCATCAAACAAAAGCAACAGATATACCAGATTATAATTGTAAGCACTGTTTTGTTGTATGTTCTCCCGTGTGCAGGCAAAAATAAGCATCTCCTCCAGTCCCATTTCAGTCATTCTTCTGAATGCTGTAGTTTTGTTCTTTTTCCCCACTGTACAAACCAGGTGTTCCTTTTTGCTGCAGAACAACAATACATCATTTAAGTGAAGTTCATTTTCTGAAGCTCAGTGAGTTGAGGCTTTCTCCATTTCCCTGGCTGTATCCAATCAGCTAGTGGAGGCACTGGCATGTGTCATAAATTCTGCTGGTAATGTGGACCAGCTGAAACGTACTAAGTCAGAGATGGCATCTTCTCAGCATCCCACTAGGCAGGAAAGGAGGAGAAATGTTTGTATTCAGCTGAAGCAGGAAGACAGAGCGGGAGTGGAAGCAATTCTTAGCAGGAAAGAAGACCTTTCTTGATAGAAAACTGGAAAGGAAAAGCTAGGTACTAAACCCCAGAACACTGTCTGTACTTTTTTCTGAGAACCCTTTCTCAAGCAGCCTGTGAGTCCAGCATGCCCTTTACATGGAGTGCTCAATCAAGACATTCCTTTTTATTTTTCTATGCTGTGAATGTGTCTTCTACTCTATAGAGAAGTCTGCTATGAACTTGTTTTATAACCAGTGTGTTAATCGTGTTGAGAATGAAAGCCATTTATAGTTGACTGGTGTGCTGACTAAGAAAATTCACTCTTCAGTCAGCAAAGGTGGCTTTTGTGACTGTTTCATTTCTCAAGTTGTCTGACATTCTCATTCTGGTGCTACGTCCAAGAGTGATACAGGGGCAGAAGAGACTTTTTCACGTTGTATGTGTTATCACATAAATGTGGCCTCAGTGATCAAGAAGCAAAGGGTTCAAATGTTCTGCCCTATGTTGTCCAACCTTTTGTGCCCTAGGTATTTCTCTTCGATACAGGCATTCTCAGTGCTTCTACTGTTACATGTCATATTCATTGAATGTTATTCTCCCTTATTAAGTCTCAAACATTTGCAGTTCTCCAGCCACAGCCACGTAGTTAGAGCCCACTGGACTTCATTTCCAAACTCAAGTGTTTGTCACGTGAGGGACATGTTGCAAATCTAGAGATGTGGTGATCCTGAGGATGCCAGATTTAGTTCAGAGAGCGAACTGTGCTGTTCTGCAGTTAAATTCAGGCTCCTGTATTATCCCATCTTTGTCTGGTCTGCTCTCAGAGGGGTGGAGTTCATGGTGACAAAACATATCCGGGTGAGTTTTTCTTCTTACTGTTGGGTATTGCATGTACTCAAAGACTGTCCTCTAGTCTGTACCACAGGGGGATGAGCAGTTTGAACCACCTGTAAGTAGATGCTTTGAAATTCCTTGGAGTTGTAGAAAGTGAGTGCATGTGAGTTACACATGTATTCATTTCAGGGTGTTTCCATGATGAGGGAACTTCATACAGAAAAGAAGTATGTGGTGATAGATTCTCTCAAGTAGCATGTGGCGAGAAGAGGGGAAAGTGGAGAAAGATGTAACTGTGCTTTGTCACTCTGGATTACTGACTTTTGTCTGTTTGCTTCAGGGTTTTTTCTTGACTTTGCATCAAGGGTGTGTATTGACTTTGCTGAATTGTTGAAGGTAGTTGCAAATGATGCATGAAATGAAAAATCCTTCTTCAACCTTTGCGCAGAGTGCCGACAGACAGTTCTTTGCAATCAGTGCTGAGCTGCACTGTGCTTTCAGGTATACCCAGATACCCACAGAAATTGTTGAATTCAATGGTAATGGGAATTCACGGTTGTGACATTCCTCCTATTTATTTCAGCTGCCAGTTTCTGCAGACATGCAAGCCATTGCCAGGGCAGTTGCAGTGCCTTAAAGCAGTTGTACTATAGTCCTACTGTGGTAGTAACTGGAGGACACAATTAGGTGCTAAAGCAAAGAAAATAGCTAGTTCCATGTTCTGTTCTTCCCGTGCATTCTTGAAAGCAATTCCTTTGGTTTCTCTTATATTTCAGCATATGCAGGTGTGCCTTTAAATATTTATTAGGAATATTTGAGTAATCAAATACCTAAAAATTACCTAAAAGCTGATATAAGGTAAAAAAAAAAAGCATCACAGTGAGAAAAGGACCAATACTGAAAATAAGAACACTAGAATTTGAATACAATTAGAGCGACACAATAAAATGTATAAGGAGAAAGAACTGTGTGTGGACAAAAAGCAAGCAGAGCGAGTGGGGTGATGAGAAATGAAAGCAGATCGGATGGTTAGGTAGGTAGCTCCATTTCTCAGGATAAACACCAAAGGATCATTGATTGGGCCTGTGTTGAAAAGGTCCTTAAAGGTCATCTAGTTTAAATCCCCCAAAGAAAGTGTGGTGGGCACGTTGTAATACATCAGAGGAAGCTCTGAATAGCATGCATCAGGATTGAGGCCTCTGGTTGAAATTACTCTGGTTTAGAACAGGGGTAGGCATGTTTTGCATTCTCAGTCTCAGCAGATCTGAGACAGCACCCAGAATGGGTGAAGCCAAGGATCCGTGCTCCAGTGGCTTGCAGTGCATGCTGCAGGTTTCAGAAAGTGGGGAATCCACATTTAATGACATATGAGTTGACTTAAAAAATTAAGTAGCTTTCTTTGATAAAGGAATTTGATTTCTGAAAGCTGTTTTCAAATAGATACAGTAAGAAAATGAGACTACATTGAGTAGTGTGCACATACAACTACTGCAGAACTAAAAGTTTCTCTGCAACTTGCATGCTTTTTGTTGTGAGAGATGTTTAATGTCTTTTAGCAGAGGTTCCTCAAAGGCCCCTCACCCCACACAACAGTAGCTGACGTAATTTGAGCATCTGAAGAGTAAGTGGTAATGTTAGGGCATGGAGTTTAATTGTGACAGTGCTTCACAGCTGGTAACAGCAGCCTGTTATGAATTTATAGCCCCATCTATGTTTTTCAGGGAAATTCAATTGGAGGAAGTGGTGTTTGTCCACTTCCTGGCTTGCTGACAAGCTCTTTTCTTTTTAGTATGAGGTGCTAATTATGTTATTCTCTGATTCAATAGAAATGAGAAGTACTTGGCAGTTGCTGACAGCTTTGCAAAGTAGGTTAATATCATTTAAACTTGGAGGTCTGAGCATGAGATGGTGCTTCAGAGCTGTATAGCTTAACAAGTGTGTTTTATGTTACGGACAAGATGATTTGAATGCTGAGGTCATTACTAGACTAAGATGTTTTGGAGAACATAGAAATCACCTGAAAGAGTAATAGCACTGAACTTCAGCAGCTCTAGTTCTTTGCCAAGATGGAGCATGAGGTAATTGACCTATAGTGAAATCCAAGTTAAAATCGGATGGAGCAGGAGTACATGTGTGAGATTCCTTCCTGTTTGCACACTGTAGTTATAAGAGTAAGCCACTCAGAAGGGGTGGCAGTTCCTATTCCAAGACAACATTTTGACGTTAATGGAAGAAAATCTCAGAGAACTTTGAAAAACAGAACCAAGTAAACCATCTGTAACAGTGAACAGCAATCTGAAAATGATTTAATTGATGAGTGACATTCACTTGTAGATATGTTGAATCTCTTACTAGGAGATGTTCTTAAATACAAATGCACGTTTATCCTTTGGAGATAGCCAGTAGGGGGTTATCAAGGGAGTTTTATTTTCTTTATTTCCATTAACAAAACCAAAAATGGCACCTCACTAAGAGAAATGGATGAAAGCTGGAATGAGGTTCAAATATAGTACAAGAGATGAACATTGTTGTCTTCTGCAGGCCATCACATTAGGAACAGAATCACACAAGTGCAGGACAGTCCTGTCATTCGCTTTGACAGTGACAGTCTCAATAGTGGTCTTTTAAAGCTAAATTAGCTGTGGGCTGCTGTGTAGAAGAAAGGATGATGAGATATTGATCGTATTTTAGTTAGAAGAGATGGAAAGCGAGCAGTGTGTGTATGTCTGATTACTGCTGTAGATGCGCAACTGGAAAGTCTGGAAACCTTAGTTTTGACTGGAGGGTGTAATTTCACTGAGGTCTCAGTAACATTTGCAAATATGTCACTGACAGAAAAACTGGAGGATGGGACAGAGGTGAATAGCAAACTATTTTGATATTATTAGGTCTATTTAGAACAAGAAGTTGCTTAGTTTTTGTTTTCTTAATTTTTCTTAATTACCGAAAATGGACCTCTTCCAATAATATCTCTGAAACATTGTTCTTAATCAGAACTCACTATTTACTTGAATTCTTGAAAAAGAAGAGATTAAAAAAGCATAAATGTTCCAACAAGCACTTTTTGAATGATGTACTTTGCTATGTAAGTTTTACATCTCCCATGGAGGTATAGCTGTAATCTTTCTTCTCAGTACAATTGGAAGGTGCTTCTGAATCTCCCTATTTCCTGCATCTCATCTTTACTTAAATTATTTCTTCAGAAGAAATACTGTAACTTGCCCTTTCCCTTCTGCTGGGTTATTACTCCCATGTTAGAGTTAGTGTCGTGTTTGTGTTCTTCCACTGCTTCATGATGGCTCTGTTTCCTCATGAAAGTTGTAGTGTTAGCATCTTCCTGGTACAGTGTGCTCTAGACCTGAGCATGATGATGACAGGATCATTTACAATGTTCTCCTTCTGAGCTATGTCTTCAACTGATTTGTTTGTGCTTGCACGTGATGGCTGCCCTCCTGAGGATACACGGGAATGGAACTGCCCCAGGGACTCCTAAAATATGAGCCAGGCAACAAGGATAACATCTTTTTCCTTCCCTCAGGAGCCACTAACGATGCTCAGATATAGAAGATGAACGCATCTTTCTTATGGCTGCAAGGAAAAGGAGATAATTCAGATCCCCAAAGAGATTTGCCATATAAAAAAATGTGTCCCTTTTCCCTACCCAAGCTAAAGCAAATTCATTTCTCCAGTCAATCTGATTTAGGTCAGCATTCCAAGCACTAAAAGTGCTGCCGATCCCTTCAGTGCAACAGCTTCTTCAGAGGTGAAGCAACATTCAATGTAAATATACCCACTGGCACCGCGCTGCTCCCCCATCATTTTAGGGCATTATGTTACCCAGTGCCATTTAAATAGCTGCTTTTCTTCTCACCACTGTAACATATACATCTCTTTGTGCTTTTTATTAGAATGCCTTTGATTTATTTGGATTATTCTATGATTGCAATGGGGATATTATTTCCCTTGCATCATGCTAATTGCACATGTGCTCCTGGTGCTCTTTATCATGCCCTGAGGCCAGCTTTGCTTCCCAAGGACAAACCAAGCCCTTGGAGTTTGGCTGGTTTATGCAAGTGGGTGAAGGGCCTTCATGAGGGTTGCACTGAAGATAACTGCAGTGACTACACGGAAGGCCAGCAGTGTAATTGCTGTTGGAGTAATCTTCCACAGAGGTATTGGAAACCACTGAAGAGTCTATGCAGGGTGCTTTTTGCTTATTTCATTGTAGACACAAATTATAAAGCGAGGAGAGGAAATGTAGCCCTAGAGTCAAACCAAACCTTAAGGAGTGAAGTTAGATGTGTATCATACTGACATAGAAAAGGGTGAGGCGGAGTGCCAGCAGAATCAAGCCTTGTGTTTTCTGGTCAACTTAGCAGTGGAAATTTCCTCTTTTAAAACAGTAAGTTGACTGCGTTTCGGAGGATCACCAAAAAGAAATTCCTGACTTATATATGGACTCAATTTGCCCTTTTCTATCTTTGGCAAGCTTATATTTCGCCATGAAGTGTGGTTCAGATGATTAGGTCTAGAAATCTCATAGGGTAGGAAAGGGGAGAATATTAAGCTACTATTGATAAGTGGGCTGCCTGAGGGTGCCTGAGGAGCCTTTCTTAGGTTTAAACTTGATTGCATGATCATACAAGTGCAAAACTTTGTCTCTGCTAGATTCAGATCCTGCTAAAATGTACATCTTGTCCATCCTTTTCTTCATAGCATAATTGCAGTTTAATTAGGCATAACGAAAAAAATATTCTTTTGGGGTTTAAATATTACTTAATGAATGTCCCATAGTGATACACCAGTGTTCTCTTTCTGCCATTGTATTTGTTGACTTGAAATGTCCTGCGGTTTCTTTCTGCAAATAATTTAATATCATCCAAAGGAGAAAAAAAAAAGTTCATTTAGTCATCTTCGAAGTTTAATTTTATATGTGTGAATTCCCCCCCTGATTCTAGTGTTTCTTATGGCCAGTGTGGCAAAACTATGTTTCTTTTATGTCATAGAAATGAGAGAGACTATTGAGATTCACCGATTCTTTTTGGAGTCCGTATTTTTATTATTCTAAATGTCAGAGGTGGAGCAGAACCTCAGTCATTTCTTTCCATGACATGAGCAGTATTAATAAAACAAATAAAGGAGCCCATACTGTAAAATGTGAATTTTTTAAGAAAGAAAATCAAAAGGCAGCGCTGAAACTCACAGCCTGGAAATAAAAGGGAAGAATCTTGAATTTTTTATCAGAACTGTGTTTGGTCTGCAGTTTCGAATGCATTTGTTATGCCTTATATACACAAAGAACAATCATAAATCAGATGATTTTTATTATTTTTCCAGATTAAGGCAAGAAACAAACAAAAAAGAAGACATAAACAGCTCATTTTTTTTCTTTATTGCTGTGTGGTTGTTGACTTTGATGGAGTGACTTCAAAGACTTTCCTTTTCTTCAAGCATGAGCGTAAAATCAGCCTTAAATTCTCTGTATATAAAAGAGCTGGCCTAGAAGTGTTTTCCATCTTGAGCTTTATTTCCTGTGTAAAAAGTTCACAAATCTCTTTGTATAAACCCAGTATTAAAATTGAATATTGTTAAATTTCAGGAACATTGTTGATGTGCAGATAATGTCTGACAGGTCACGGGGTGGAATCTCATTATGAAGCGTGCGTGAGAAAACTAATCAGAAATGACAGAAAGTTGTCCTGCAGTAGAAACAACCACAAAGATTAACATTTCAGTCTGGGTTTCAAGTTTTTTCTTCTGAAAGAGAAGTGCAGATCCTGTCCCATCCTGAACTAGGTTCACTGTGACCTGCTTTTCTCAGTATGCTTTGGAGCTGTAACCACCCAAACTCACAAGTTGTTGTTTCACACATTCTGGGACCTGTGCTATGTGGTGGCTTCTTTTCTGATAAGTCATTTTGTTTCTCTTACAAAGCAGAGCTCTTGGGGCTTTGAGATGGAAGTGTTGGATTTCCTGCCTTTCCCCCACTCCCCATTAAGGAAGGCTAATTGCATCAGCCTGCATTCCAGTTAAGTCCAATTGCTGTGTAGAACAGCCTTTAGATAGGTATTTAGACCTCAATTTGTACTAGCACAGAGAGAAGGACAATGATGCCATGATTCAGCCAAAGTTTCTGTGACCCACTTGTATAAAGAATGACGCATGTCTTTAAATGCAGTTGTTTGCTTTGCAAGGAAGAATTGCTACAAATTTGTTTATAATCAGTAAGAAAACATTTCAGGCAACCTTACTGTTTGTGTGTTCTGGGGACTAACCTGGAAAGGGCATGGTTTTAAATTAAGATGGGAGGTTTAGTTTAGAAATGAGGGGGAAATTTTTCACACAGAAGGTGGTGACATACTGAAACAGGTTGCCCAAGGAAGTTGTGGATGCCCCATCCCTGGAGGCATTCGAGGCCAGGCTGCATGTAGCTCTGGGTGGCCTGGTCTGGTCATTGGCCAGCCTCCTCCATGGCAGGGGGGTAGAAACAGGATGATTGTTGCGATCCTTCTCAACATGGGCCACTCTGTGTTATTATATGCACTGGGATTGTAAGTGTGACCATTGCAGGGGGTGGGGGGGAAGGTAAATTCCAGTTAGGCAAGTTAGTAACAGTGTGCAAAACAGAAATGAATTGGAATCTTTTTCATCAAGAGTGGGATGTCATAGCTCTCAAGCTTAGTATCAATATTCAATAATCTTGAAGACTTTAATAAATACATCCTATTGGGTGAAGTATGTCTCTGTCTCTTGTTCTTGCTGGATGGTGAGAAAGCAGGTTCTGTGAAAGCAGCATGAGAAAGAAAACACATCAAGCACCTGAAAGTCTCCTCTTATTTGCACTGACTGCTAAAAAGGGGCATACTTGAAAGAAAAGAGATAGTAACTTATTTACAGAACACCTTTGCAGTTGTTACAAACAAATTATGTTATAGAATGTGGTTTGACAGTACAGTAGATAGAAAAATCAGTCTGTGGGATGTGAGGATTGTTTGAGGCAGATAATGCACACTTGCAGTCCATCACATTTTGACTTAAGATATTTTACCTTATGGACTGGGTCCTTCAAATGCAGCGTAGAATCCAAGGCTTCAGTAAGTTGCATAATGCCATTGAATGATGCTTGCTTCCTGAATGAAATAGGATGGCACTTGAATGTGGTGATGAGCCTTTATAAATCATGATGGTGTGGGGCAGAGCAATCCATAGGAAAATTAAGACTTAATTTTCAGGGAGATGAAAGAGTAATTGTGTAGTGAACAGGAGGAGTCTGGAAGGTTATAGGATTTGAGCTCTTCAGGACAAAAGGGTAAAATGAAAAGCAACACAAATAAAAATGAAAAACCTAGAGTGTAATTTGATTTGGACGTGAGTCATCTTGTCTGAGATTCCACCTGTCATTTATCCAGATAAACCAAGAACAAAGAAAAGGACTCAATGATTTATGCTTTCACCCCATAGCAGTGGCCACCCTGTATTCCTAGTTGTTTTGTCAGGAGAGCTTCAGTGCTCCCTCGGAGAGAGGCTTCAAAAATACTCAGTTGGGTGGAAGCTGCTATTCTCAGCCTACCCTAAGGATTACTTTAATTGTGGTCTTTGGACTTGAAAAGAGCACTAACTCCCAACTTTTCTTCAGTTCTGAAGTTCTCTTTTTCACTTCAGTTGGTCTGAATGCAGATTCCACTGGAACTGGAGCACATCTGCATCTCTGAGGTGTTGGATACGCGTTTTCCCTTTTGTCGCAGTGAGAGGGCAAGAGGAAGTGCTGGCTTAATGAGAACTGGAGGAGAGTTCACTAAAATGCTTCCTTGTTTTGAACAACTATTCATTTTTAATTCTGTTGAATCAGTTTAAGAGCGGTGTCACTTCTGCAGTTCTCACAGATATCAAGTGTCTATTGTACTGCTGCTACTGTACACACCTGTAACTGTCATTGTTGCATCCCAGAGTTCTTGCTGGGTTTTTACATCAAAAGAAATATTTGATGTGTTTATCATTTTATGAGGCAGGGAGAGATACATGGAACACATAAAAGCATAACTGTTAGCAGTGTGGGTAGTGGGAGATCGTAGCTTGAGATTTTAATGAGCTTGGGCAAAAAGTCACTTGGGGAGAAAGATTCCCTGATGGAAACATCTGAACCAGTGAAATGGGAATGCGTGTTTCCAAGTATGTCTAAGTGGGGTTTGACCCAAAAATTCTTAAGTACCTGTTTTCTTCTTCACCTTCATACTTGGTCTTCTTCTATCTATTGAAATTGTTGAACCTCCTTAGCCTCACAAATAGGATGGCTTTACTTTCCTGACAACAAACATCAACAGTACAGAGTCTATTTTTCCTTTTCTGTTAGATCAAGAGGTATGCAGTCTTTATGGGAGATGCTGAAAAGCCAGCTTTCTTGATTTTCTGGACCCAATTTCCTCCTGGCCTGTAGGTTTAGGAAGATGTTTTCATCTTGTTGTTATATACAGTAGGGAAGGTGGGTAATTGGATAAACCTTCCCCATTCAGCTTGGGGAAGAGCCAAGAGTGGTATCAAAAGAGAAGGGACAAATGAGACCAAGTGTGTTTGAGCTTGTTAAATGTTCTAAGTGCAATAATGAAATATAGGGAGATTTCATATGAGGATGCAAACCTTGTAGAGATGGTATGATTTCTTCCCTGAACTGTTTTGTATATTGATCCTTCCAGAGTACTGAGATTTAAAACAGCCCAGAAATGTAAAATACCGTTGAAATAAGTGTTTCAAATATTACTTTTTCTTACCATTCTTTCATTTAAGATACTTAATATTGATTAGTGTTTAGTGATTTTAACTTGTAAGCTAAATACTTAGTTTTGTCAGACAAATAAACCACCTGTCAAATAACCTGTTATGTCTGAGAAGATATTGACAGGTTAATTGAGAATGAACTTAAAGTAAGCTATATGATATGAATGTTTAATCTACCTTTGCTACACTAAGGTTACTACTGGTGCAAGCACAGGCACCTTTCTGAAAAGAAACAGCAAGCTGTTTAGTGTTTCAGCCTTGGCAAATGCTGGGAAGGGCAGTGACCTGTAATGCTGGTTAAGAGCATGAGCATTTCTATCTCCCAAACATTCTTGTTAAAATAGATCTTCTCAAAGCTTAGATTTGTTTGTGGCTGAGGGAAGTGTTTAAAAAACAGAACTACCTGAAAGAAAACAAAACCAAAAAACTTGTCTGAAAGCTGTTTGCCTCCATCATTAAACGCAGAGAGAGTTTAATCTTTAGAAAATTGAACTAGTTTGCAAACAGGCAAGTAAAGAGGATGTTTTAAGGATGAAGCAGCAGGATAGACTGGATCTCCTGTCTCAAGGGAAAATTACGGTGGATGCAGCTCCCCGTGGCGTGGAACCTTTGCTAATCCTCCAAGAGTGTGTTCTCTATCTCATCAGGCATATCTTACTTGCAGCACTCTGAGACAGGTCTTGGAGATAATGCGTATGGGAGCAGAGAGGCGTGAGAAAATTGCCCTGCATCCCTAGAGGAATTCAGCATAGAGAATGAGAGCCTTGAGGAGAAAAGGTGCACCTGGCAGATACAACAGCTGTTACAACCTGTGTAAGGCATAAGTTGGGTGAGAAAAGCTGGGGAGGTCTGCAGCTCTCTACTGAATCTCAAGAAGGAATGCTGTGTGTGTCCAGTGAGCCAGTTGTTAATGTAAGACAGTGCTGTGTTTATGTGAAGAACAGGCAGAGGCTAAATGTTTTAAATATCTCCTAGACCCTCTATTTATTTCCACTGTCTACAGTTCACCGTGTCTTGCAGCTCTACACAGCACTTGGTTAAGTTTCCCTTCTGTGTCCATGAGATACAGGTGCTTTTTCATTCCACTGCTACAATTGAAACTGAGCAATGTGTGATGCAAATGTACAAAATGCCCAGTCTCAAAGCTCACTCATGAAGAGCTTGATTCCAAGTCCACTGAAGTCAGTGGGAGCCTTTCTCTTCTTAGTGCAGATGGTGCCAGGCCAAGCAGAGGGATGGGTGAGAGGAGACAATAAGGATATCATTTCTTCCTCTCGTCAGGTGGTTTACACAAGCTGTTTTCAATACAACTTCTGCTTCTGAGTTTTAGAATTGGTGCAAATTGGATTTACTTAAGTAAACAGAGTAGATACTTCAGGGCATGATACAAGTTCAGATACAAGTTCAAGGCATGGTTGCAGTGAACAAAAGAATGTGGTGCAGACACTGTGTTCTAGTGATCATTTGAGTGATTACCTCATTGTCTTTGGTTTTTTCTGTTAGTAGCAGTTTCTCTGTGATAATGAGTGAATGAGACAGACTTCCATGAGGCCTGCCAGTTGCTGCTGTGATCTGAGACTGATGCTGCCCCCCTTGTTTATTTTCTTTTCCCTCTCTTTGCCTGGGGCTCAAGGAGGGTGGGGAGGTCAGTAGCCATGATACTTCAGAAAGCAAATAGGATCTGAGCTATAGTACCGAGGCAGAAACCAGCTTTCTGTCTTATGTCTAGGGTGGCATGAATGGAAATGAATGCACTTGCTACAGACACCTTATTCCTGGTTGTCTTGTTGGCTCTGAGTTAAAGAGGATCATTATGTCGGAAGCGCAGGTTGACAGACTGGGGATTGAGTAAGATCATGCCGATGTCATTACTCAAGACACTAGAATTTTCACATAAAAATGTTTAATAATTTAAAAAAAAAAAAAAAAGAAAGAAAAAATAATGTTAAATATTGAACTCTTTTCAGACTAATGTATGGCTACTCTTTGTATTAGAACAGATGCCAGAAAATGCTACCTGGAAAGTATTCCTTGAGCTATCAGCCTTACTGGGGTGAAATACATTGAGTGACAGACGAGATCAAAAATAATGATTTGTCTCTTACTCTTCCTTTAACCTGCTGCAAGTATGGCAAGAGTTGGAAACTCGGGTGAAAGGCTCACATTAAGTCAACTTTCTGCCTTCCCCCAGTAGCACCTGAGATGTCTTAATATTTGGAGTTTCATTTTGAGGTCATCTTTATTTTGACAAGGCCAAGTCCCTGGAACACTCAGGATCACGGTCAACCTCTAACATCTCTATGCGTTGTCAGAGACATGTGCTTGAGGTTTCTGAGTGATAGCTGGAGAGCCATCTGCTCCCGGATTTTAGCTGAAGCGTGAGCAGAATGGGGAGAGGAGGCAATTCTACCTCTCTGCACGTCAACTTGGACAAAGCTCATTTCTCACCTTGTACTTTTTCTAGAGTTCTGGGTTTCCATTTTTTTGCAGATAAATTGTCGGAACTGTTGGTGTGGACGTGACATCTGGGGCCTGTGAAGCGGTTTAAGTATTGGCCACTTCCATTCTTGAAATACAGATGGTTGTAGTTGTCTTGTATGTGACCTGCAGTCAATTTGGGGATATCAGATCGTAACTTTTTAGCAGATGCAATTGAATAATTGTATGGATAATGCGCTACCACGTAGGGCAGCCCTAAAGTTGGTGAAATCAAGCGTGATCTGTCTGAGGAAGGTTTGATGCAGCAAAGGTTGAGTTCTTTGTGGCTTGTTGCTTTGTATCAGGGAAGCAGTGTTTGTCATACTTGGGAAGAGGCAGCTTTCCTTCAGTCCTGTCCCAAAGGTAGGGACGTGTGGTCTGTAGGGACAAGCTCAGGATGCAAACGGGAAGCTCTGAAATCAGCAATTAGAAGTCTCTTTCAATGTTTATCTTTTAAAGCAGGTTGATTAGAGTTCATCCAGCTGAAGCAGGACCAGATGCAGTTTAGCTTTTTGATTTATAGCTTCTCAGTGGAATCAATGTAATTATGGCCATGAGTCTTAATTCAAAAGGAATCTCAATAGTAGAAGTTTGGAAGTCCTAGTTTATCTAAGCTAACAATTTGTAGCTTGTACTTATGCTGTCATTTGATTGCTGGGAACTGACAGCCTCTGGTTCTTGACCCTGTCTATTGGCATGTTCAACAGCAGAGGGTGCTGCCCATCTTGAAGACCACTAAAGGGGATGTAGATTAGAGAAATGGATAGGGTATTCATTACTGTTCCGTTTGTCATCTGAATCCTCTGAAATTCTGAATGTGCCTGTAGGACTTAGTAAGTAAAACAGAAGTTAAAGGGAAAATATAATATTATTACTTCTCTCTTAGATTTTTTTGTCTCAGTAATGGCAGCTTTCGGGCTAATTTACTGCCGATGGAGCACCATTTTACCTTTCAAATGGGGAGCAATAATAGTACTTGATGGAACTTCTAATTTTTAAACTCTACTCCAGAAGTCAGTGTAGTGTTAAGTACAGTATTTGTAAACCCCTTATTGTAATAACTAAGACATTTCAGCTTGTAGACCCAACTTGTGATAACAGCGCATCCGATTCCTGATAGGCTGAAGCTGACAAACCTTCACTTTGACATACAGGTTGTCACTGAACAAAATAGGATTAGCAAACCACCAGAACTTGTGGATGATGGGAAGTAGATGTATCATTAAGCACTAAGTGGGAATATCATTTACAGTAGGTGTCATGTTTCATTTTGATAAACCAAAAACACCCCACTGCTATGTATCCAGTGCTGAAAGCAGTATTTTGTAAGGTAAGACTATTGATACTGAGCTAGGCTTGCAAATGGAAGGTTTATCAGAAAGTGATGTAGGACTTGAGCATTAACATGAAGGATGATGAAATGTGAGCTGATAAATGGGACAGTATTCCATATGAAAAGCTTCTACAGAATAGAAGCTTGAAAAGCCCTAACACCTGAAAACAGTGAGTTTTCTATTTGTAAGTCTTCCAGGTGTGAGTCTTCTAACCATTTAAGGTCTTTAAAGTTATGAACTAGTTATCCCAGCTGCTTTGGCTTGTGGAAAATGCAATCTCCAGTTCATAGAAAAGGCAAATGGAGCTCAGAGACTTGGCTGCAAACAGCCAAGTTGGCATCAGCTGTTCGCAGACTTTGTGTTGCTGTAACCTGGTCTTTCTTATAAGCAGTGACTGCCCCTCTAGCTGAAGAAAAATTGTTGCTGTCATTTTTCATTGCATGTGATGATCAAATGCATTTTAATGCAAATAAGAAGACATAGTGAAACATGCTTGAAATTATTCTGTGGTTGGGGGGGAAAATCCTTTGATTAATATATCATATTCCTGTCACCGTTACTTGAGTGCCAATTTACCATTTTTAATGCATGTATCTCTTCTGCCTTTTGCTCATTTTGCACATTCCTCCTCCTTTTTCCTTTCTCTTCTACCTATTTAATCTCATATTTAATGTCATAAGATGTTCATCTTCTAAATCCCAAGGCACATGGAAGAAAAATGCATGGAAATCACACTCCTCCTGGGGCTGTTTTAATTCCTGTTTCCATGGTTAGTTTTGTTAAGCCGTTGTTCATTGCAGATTTCCAGAGAACTGCTTCTCAACATTTGTTTTCTTTCAGGATTTCTTGTCTAAGTGTTATAACCCACTATGAGTTTTTGTTAGGTATTTACTCTGTTCCCTTCCTTATCCATGTGAAACATGTATGAAGCAGATGCAGATAATGAAACATTGTTATCGTAATTAATAGCAAAGCTCCTGCCACAGTAACTACAGGCACAGATAGACGCCGTGGACTCAGCAAGCATAAAGTACACAGCTATATGTTGATAGGTTAATATGAGCATTGTTGCCAAATTTAATATAAATGGGCTTGTTGTCTGCTTTCTTTAAATAGCACACATTTCAAGTGAAGAATTGTTTTATGAAATTCTGGACTGATAGTCATTAGACCAGGGCAAAAGCTTGATTCACCACTGTGATTAAGGAAAAACCAAGGGTCTGTGTCAGAAGGGCCAAGTACTGATACAACCTTCATTTTTGAAGTGGACTATACTTTTCATCTGCTGGAATGTAGCCCTGTGTGGTACCCAGAAGTCATGTGAGAGACAAGTTGTTCTGGACTTTTTGTGTTTGAGTGATGAGCTCTGCTGAGAAGCTGAGGATCATTTAGGTTGTGAATTGTGGTGCTGGTGGAGCATTGTTCCAGTCTAATCTGGCCACATCAACAGGTCCAAATTGCAGGTGTTGTCAGAGGGATGTGTTTCCCACATCATCCTGAAAAGTTGACTTCCTTCCCTCAAACATTCCATCTGAGTTGGATGGTATTGCTTGGTGGCATTTACCCATAAAAGCAGAAGTAGACTGGGCAGTTCACGTTGAGGCACTTGCATTTAGGTTCCTGCACAGGGTCTGTAGGTAGAACAGGAGATAATTAGTCTTCTTCTTATTATATGAGCAAAGAGGACTTCAGGAGGAGAACAAATTTGCTGAAACACCCTAGCTGATAGTAAGTGCTGCCAGGTGACACAGAAGAGCGTAGCGAGGACAAGAATGATGATTATGAATGGCTCTTAACTGCGGAGTGATGGATGTCCTTCACTTTTAATCACAGTGCTGCAAACTGCTGGGTCCACTCTGTGAACTGACCTCCATGCTCTCAAGTCCCTCCGAGGCTTGCTATGCAATTAATGATAAATGAGTAGCCATCAAATTAATTTGAGGAAAGCAATAAGAAACTGATAGCAGTGCGGTGCAACTGTTAAACTGTTAGTGGTACGTAACTAATCGTGATCACAAGTTGGCATCTTTTTGTTCTTCTGACATTCAAAACTTGCTAAGCCTTCTCTTCTATTGGTTATGATATCAGATGAATCCCATGGGAAGATGCTTCCCTTTCAGATGGTGTATAAACGTCTGTAATTCTATACCGAATGCAATTTACTAACAATTGCAGTGCTTTAAAATACACAGTAAACTCCCTTATTTCTATATCAAACAAGTTGACATTTAAGATAATTTTTTAACTGGAGCAAAAACATACAAACTATGTAATTTTTTTTTTTTTTGTAAACAGCTGCCATGTAAGGCATGCAATAATCTCTATCTTGAATGCAAACAGTGCAGTTTTAGGGCGTCTCATATTGAACATGGGAGTACAAAATCCAAAGAAGGCCTTTGGGCTCTACCTGTGTTAGGTCTGTTCAGCTGGAAAGGCAAACCATTTCTCCTAACACTTGCTGATCTTCCTTCTATCACTTCGCAGCCATGTGAGCTTTAGTCCTGCAGGTGATTTCAATTCTTCAGTCCACCTTTTGTGTTTGTGCTGTTGGAACAAAAAGGATCCCTTGTTTCTGGCTATCAGATGGGCCAGGATCACCCTATGGATATTAATTGAAGGGTTTTTATTAGCAAGGTGAGACAAGAGCACTGCAGCATACAGCAATGCACAGACACTTCAGGTGATAGAGAGAGAAAATATGTAATCACAGAGGCAATGTAATCAAATATTCTTAGAGATTCCTGGTGATAAGCTTCCTCTTAACAACAGTTTGGAGAATATAACAAGTTTTTTTTTTAACCGCACCAGCACAACGCTTGTTCACTGACTCCCCAAA